>NC_091953.1:56703701-57007818 GCF_031021105.1 Erythrolamprus reginae
CCGTGTGCTTATTCCATGTCTGTTGAAAGTAACAATGAGGCTGCGCATACATTATGAAACTTCTATGAATATAAGCTTTCTTCTGAACTATGTCCTCAAGACCTGCTGGTGGAAATCTTAAGATATAGGAAGCCAGCCATGTCAGGTTTGTCTGATAGAAGGTCACCAAACTTTGGTTATCAAAGTTGGAGAAAATTATGCTTCTGCTGATTTTGGTCAGTTTACATGGAAAAACAAGACTATAGAAACATAGAAGACTGACGGTAGAAAAAGACCTCATGGTCCATCTAGTCTGCTCTTATACTATTTCCTGTATTTTATCTTACAATGGATATATGTTTATTCCAGTCATGTTTAAATTCAGTTACTGTGGATTTACCAACCACCTCTGCTGGAAGTTTGTTCCAAGGATCTACTACTCTTTCAATGAAATAATATTTTCTCACGTTGCTTTTGATCTTTCCCCCAACTAACTTCAGATTGTGTCCCCTTGTTCTTGTGTTCACTTTCCTATTAAAAACACTTCCCTCCTGAACCTTATTTAACCCTTTAACATATTTAAATGTTTCGATCATGTCCCCCCTTTTCCTTCTGTCCTCCAGACTATACAGATTGAGTTCATTAAGTCTTTCCTGATACGTTTTATGCTTAAGACCTTCCACCATTCTTGTAGCCCGTCTTTGTACCCGTTCAATTTTGTCAATATCTTTTTGTAGGTGAGGTCTCCAGAACTGAACACAGTATTCCAAATGTGGTCTCACCAGCGCTCTATATAAGGGGATCACAATCTCCCTCTTCCTGTTTGTGGGGGACTATTGTGGGGGACTATGATTTGAAACAACTTAACTTGAGGTTAGGCAATGATGAAGTTGGGTTGAGAAAGAAAGCAGGATGGGTAACTGTAGTAGATTCCCCTCCCATCGCAATTTCTCTGGAAATTCTCGGTCATGGTTGTCCCAAAGGTGCTTTTTTCAGGAGGCGATTGGCCTTTCTTGTTTTTTCTTTGAAGACATTTTGCTTCTCATACAAGAAGCTTTTTCAGCTCTGACTGGATGGTGTGAAATGGAAGGATTTATATTCCTTGCAGACAGCTGGTCATTTGCATTTTTTGAGAGAGTCACTGATGCCACTTGGAAGAGTATCTGTGCCCTCAGGATCACCTGAATAGTGCAAATGGTTTTGGAGCCTTCTTGGCTACAGGATATTTTCTGCCCTGTCTCCCCTCAGTGTTGAAGATAGGTGCAGGCTGTTGAGGATGAGTCTGTGTTGTTTGTTTCTCAAATTGAAGTACAAATGGTTCCTGTAGTCTGCAATTTTTCTGGAAATCCATTCGTACCCCCACATTTGAAGGATGTTCACCCCAAAGTGAATAGCTAAAAGCCTATGGAGATTTTCATTAATCTAAATCATAGTTGTCCCAAAGCTGCTTTTTCAGGAGGCAGCTGGACTGTCTTGTTTTTTCTTTGAATCACACTATAATCCAGTTACAGTAAACAGATAATAAGATAAAATTCTATCAGGCAGCAATATATCAGGTGCGTGTTGCTTTTGACCTCCTGATGCTGGTCCTTTTCAATTCTGTCTTCCAGATGCTGGGAATTAATAGCTTTGGATGAATGCTGCAATCCTGACCTGATTGTGAACTTTCCCTGTAACATTTGGCAGAGTTCCTTGAAAAATATTAAGCTGAGTTGAATAAACTGGAGAATTAATCTCTAGTCTATTTCTCTTACTCTTGTTATGAATTTCCTGTTAAATCTTTGCCAGTATTGGTTACCCTCAGGCAATCCCTGACTATTTCCCCACCCCCAAAATCTGATAAAAGTGTTGTCCTACCTGGTGATAGTCTCCAAGAGAGCCAAGGCACTTTTACATAAAAATCCAGCTGCACAAAAAGGAATTCAGTCTGATATATAATGGAAATTTTTCCTCCTGATGGCAGAGAAACAGATCTACAGGCAGGAGTCTAGTCAATTCCACAGGCCTTTTCATTTTTGGGGGTGGGTGGTGGGTGGAAATTCTAATGTTTTTCTCCTCAGAACAGTTTTCCAAGAGGTGGTCAGAGTGGTCCAGTCTTGGAGCCTGCTTACATTTTTCCTTTTGCTGTATCCTTTCTTTTGGTACAGTTTATAATCCCATTTGGACTTTTAAAATGGCCCTTTCTCTGCTTTGAGTTCCTTCTTGACATAAAGAATGTATTTATTATGCCAGCTGTGTCTTATCTGAGAATTCATCGAAGAGAACTAGTGTGACTTCTCTACTAACCTCAATCTTTATGTGCATATATTCAGTCATGAGTTGCTGCCCACATGGGATGGAACGCAGTGGGAGTAGCAAAAATAGAGCTTACATATAGTAGATAATGTATATTTTTGAGTGCTTGTGTATAATATATATGTACACATATGGCACATATAGGATTAAATAGTATATTTTGGTTGTTCAGTAATAGTAAATATCTTGTATCTCTTTGAGGTGAGGAGAGGCCAGGCACCCTAACCCAAAACCTTGACGTGAGTGACGTCAAGTTAGCCACCTTTAAGCCAGTCACATGACCTTTAAGCCACCCTTGGTCACATGACCATCAAGCCACTCCCACCCGGTCACATGACCATCAAGCCACACCCACAAAATAAGCCATGCCCATAGTGTGGTAGTAAAAAATTTGCGTCCCTTCACTGCGTATACTTGAGTGTGGCATTGGTGTCTCATTGTAGTTAGAGAATTTTAAATAATGATATTGATGGTTTAGTGTAGTTAAGGAATTTTGAATTCTTTAGGGATAATTGCATTTATTTACTTACTTACTTACTTACTTACTTACTTACTTACTTACTTACTTACTTACTTACTTACTTACTTACTTACTTACTTACTTATTTATTTATTTGGATTTCTAGGCTGCCCTTGTCCAGTGCATTTAGGGAGGCTTACATAATAAAACCAATACAAAAATACAGTATATAAGAAACCCAATCTAAAATCTAATATAAAACCCCACGAATTAAAACCATTCAGCTAAAAAGAAACTAGTTATACTCGTTCACTCATAATGGCAAATGAGTAGAAAGAAATGTACAGTGAGAAAGCAAGTAGTGTAGGTAGAGGATTAAAGGGCAAGTCATTTTGAAGGGACTAGACAAGAATGAGTCCTAGTTGAAAAATAAGCTGTAGCAAATTGAACACGGAAGTATGGAATACATATTTTATTGGCAATTCTGTAATATGTAAGATGATGTCAGCTTGTGTGGTTGGAAATAGCAAGGACTGTTCTTTGTCATTTTTGAAGTTTGATAGTCATTTTTTAGTATTTGAAGATATCTACTTTTTTGTTTGCCTCTTTGGTTTTTTAGTTTGATGTATGGATAGGTAGGTGTTTGTATATTCATTAGGCCCTGCAACTTGCTAGAGGTTTTTTGTGTATGCACGTGTAGAATAGTGTGGAGTATTCCACATGGAGAAATAGTGACGTTTTCCTGGTGTTATTCATCCACGAAGAGAAAGGCCTTTTAAATATGCCTACTTTGGATGATTGGTGGGTTCCAGAGGTTAGTTTGCCCCTGAGAATCTAGTGGGTGTTCTAACAGACAATGTCACTTGGAAGGGCCTAGGGGAAGGGCCTTCTCAGCTCCCCCCATAGATTCACACTGCCCCCACCCTCTTCGCCTTCTGCAAGAGTCTTAAGATTCATCTAGGCCGCCAGGCTTGGGACCAGTGTTCCCTCTAATTTTTTTGGGGGGTGGGCGGAAAAGTATAGTGTCTGAGCGGCAGTGCCTTCGGGACTGGGCGGCACAGAAATAATAAATAAATAAATAAACAAACAAACAAACAAACAAACAAACAAATAACCCACCCTGTTTTGCCTCAGAGAATTTCAAAATAAAATACTGTACTGTGTGTCTATAACAGTGAGCTCATAATAGGGCAACTCTATCAATATCAAAATGCCACTTAATATAGTTGAGCTAGTTTCAAACTAGATTTTGATTTTCTTTGTCTCTTCCTTACTCCCATTCTTTTTCTTTCTCTTTTCCTTCCTCTCTTTTTTCTATCTGTTTCTCTCTCTTCCTCTCTTCCTCTCTCTCTCCTTCCCTCTCACTCTTTCCCTCTCGGCTTCTGGGCAGGTTTGGAAAACTCTGAGTTGATGATGATTTTTAAGTGAGCGATTGCTCACTGCTCAGCTTAGAAAGAACTATGCTTGGGACTATTAGACTCTAGCCACTTGGGCAACAAATGTAATGTATGTTTGTTGTATGAATGGTAATGATTTATTTTTATATTATTGGGGTTTTTAGATTAACTAGTTTTAATTTAATTCGATTAGGATGTTCACATTGTTTATTTTATATGTTGTAAACCACTCTGAGTCCTCGAAGATGGGTGGCATATAAATCAATCGCTTGACCAACCACCCGATCAATTAATTGATCGATCGATCGATCGATCGATCGATCAATCAATCAATCAATCAATCAATCAATCAAACATATTATTTCAAGCCTGGAATAGATGGGTGACTGAGGTCCTGATTGCTGCTCTTTCCCATAAACTATAGGGTTTACCCTGATTTCTTGGAAGGGCTCTGAGTGGTAAAGTGTTAGAAATAATGCCTGGAATGCTATGGGAATAATGCCTGGAATAGATAGGTGACTGAGGTCCTGGATTGCTGCTCTTTCCCATAAACTATAGGGTTTACCCTGATTTCTTGGAAGGGCTCTGAGCAATAAAGTGTTAGAAATAATGCCTGGAATGCTATGGAATGAATCCAACAATATTGAACTGCTATCATCTAGTTTCTAGGCTTCCGTTTTGGGCAAAGGTAGTAGACAAAGTGATAGGGCTGCAAATACAGAATCTTTTTAACTATATCTGAGTATAGGATGAAAAGTGCACTGGTTGTTTCCATCAAAGCTTAGAGGTAGGAGTGAGATTGGGAAAGCACAACTCTACTTGTTCTGTTAATGATTTTTAATATTTATTATTTGGATTTGTATGCCGCCCCTCTCCGAAGACTCATAATATAATTTCCCAGGGTATCCTTCTGGTTTGTCTTTGAGAGTTTGGATTCAAATGAATCATTTTCATGCTCATTTCTGAGTGAACAGTAAATAGGGTATGGCAGGATGATATGGAAGAACATGAGGAAGGGGAAGAGGGCCATAATTTATTGTACCTCACTCTTCTTAAATATTACATCAAGCCGATGTGAGGTCACTTGATTTGAGAAATGGCATCATCAATATCCGCACAATACCAAATTTTATATATTCTTGCACATGAAAGCTGTGATGGAAATTTTGATTTGATGTCTTGAAAGGATCTGGATTTGATGTCTGAAAAAGATCTGGATTTGGAGAACAATGCCAAGACTCAACCAAGATGGAATGGCTATTGATTTAGAAATCAATAAAGTTAAAACAGTGTCAAAAGCTTTAAATAGGCTGCTACTCCCCAGAAAGAGCTGGGCTCCTCATGAACTCAGTTTCTACTGAAACAAGTAATAGAAGCTGTACCCAGGAGACTCTGACACACTTATGGTGCCCTACGGTGTTTTCTTCAAGGGGAAACTGGACTTCATTTTAAAGACATTTCAGTTCTCATTCAAGCCTCTTTAGCTCTGAAGAAGCTTCTTGGATGAGAAAAAAACATCTTCAAAGAAAAACAAGGAAGTCCAGTTGCCTCTTGAAAAAGCATCTTGGGGGCCACTATGACCTGGTTGACTGAACATCTCCATAGACACACTTCTGAGGGCATATCATTTATGATATATTTTTTCAAACAGAAGGCACTAGCAATGGCCACTCATGGCCTTACCATGTCATTCTGAGATGTCTGATTTACTCTGCATGATTGCCCAGAACTGTAGCTGCTAAAAAATTCAAGTTCCTGCATGCCTACAAGAGCAATTCAGAGTTGTCATATTATGTAAGATCTGCTGAAGTTGAATTGTTTGTTGGTGTTACCCAAGGTGATCTTTTTAACCCACAAAACCTTTAATGTCTTGGATCCTGGTTATTTCCATAACCACTTATTCTAAATGGAATCTGGTTACCCATTGACAAAAATCTGCCACTTGATTAAAGGTGGTAATTTGATATTTTTGTTTTTAGCTTTATTCAAGAATGGTTCATTTATTACACTGAGATACAGTTTATTTAGTATTGAATTACTGAATAAAATATAGTAATCAGGCTGGATTTATGCGTCATGCAATGCCAAAAATCATGTTTTATAAACTTCAGTAATTTGGTTTATGATTTACAGAGAACTAAAACAAGCCATCTTATAATTTAGCATAGTATGTGAACTCAACCATAATGTGAAACATGATAGGATTTGGGGCAGGAGAAAAAAGAGCAATCAAATGATTTTCCATTTGTCTGAAATATATATATATATTTTTTTAAAAAGGAAGAGATATCCTTGGAAAGTTACAAAATGTCCTCCATGATACTATGGGACATAACTTAAAATATTTAAATTTAGGGAAATGATCATAGCAATGGTGTACTTTTTAAATTTTGTTTGCTCCCTAGTAATGTATACCCAGAAATTATTTTATACTTCTAGGGAAATTTAGTTTCTATAGTATTAATTCTGTACAAGCATCTATCATTTAATCTGATTTTCAATTTTATTTCTCAACAGCAATATAAAAAGATTAAAATCCAGCTGCACAGACACTTTACAGCATCAGTCAAATGAGCTACTTAACCAGAATTCCAATAATTTTTACAATTCACAGCAAGAATTTGAGACTTTGGGATATGGGGTAAACAGATATGCTTTCATTATAAAATGGCAAAAATAAATGGTTGACCACACAACTAAATTTCAGTTGGTCGCCTGGCATGATTTAACATGAAATTCAAAAGAACATAAACGTGACTAGGAATAGATTACTTAACTTCAATTTGAAATATATTAAATCCAGATAAGCATGAAAGATATATCATGATAACACTGGTCCTATTAATGGTGAATTGATGTACAATGTGGGGACAAGAGGATATTTAGATCTTAATTTACTCTAACCCTACTCTGCTGCTTGGCACTAGAAAGTACAAAATATATCTTAACATATCATATGCCTTGTGATAAAATCAAACTAACTATTCTTATGAAGATGTGATAGAAATTTATATAAAATAAAAACACTCAATTTCAAAAATTCATAGTTTATTATTTCTAGTAACATAATATATTGCATAAATACTCTATCTTGTTATATGTCTTTTTTTAAAAAAAAGATGATAACTTAAGAAATTGTTTTAGACAAGAAATATAAAAATAAATACATTCATTACAATATATGCATTTGTTATCAAATATAATCCTTCTCAGAAGGGGAAAAATTAAGTACTTATAAAGTATGCATCATTTCTAATACATTTTACTATATACATATGAAGAGACATATTCTCTCATAGTCTATAGTCTAGCAAATAACTTTAAATATGCAGATAATGGAAAACTGCTGTGGATGGACCTGCTATCCTGCAGCTTAATCTTCCCTGCTTTACAAGTGATTTCAGCAGTTTAAAATTGTTGTATGCAATGAGACAACTTAAGGGTCTTCCAGATATCTTGTGACTGTTAACTCTTGTATTTCCCAGCCAGCATAGTATTTGACTACATTGTCTGAGCACATCTGGAATTCATTTGGATATGGAAAACTGTAATAAGAGATGTTCCATTTATAGTGGAATTTTGTTTGCAAAAGGTCATATGTAAGCATGTTACTGCTGACCACCATGGCAACTGTTACTGTATGTAAAATGGCAGCTTCTCAGGATTATTTCTTCATGAAGAAGCCAGCTTTCATATAAATATTATGCATATGTTCCAACGGTCTGTTAGATTTTGGAACAAAAATGGTAAAGGAAAGGGAAGGGAGTTAAATTTTGAACAGTTCATTCTTTCTTCCTTCCTAACTAACTAACATGTGCTTTGAACTGAAAGGTATCTCTTAAGAAGATTAAATACATTCTAATGTTTGGAATTTTAAGCATCCGGGACTACTTGTTTTGCCTGTCTATGAAAAATATACTTCAAAAGTATATGTAATGTGGGTTTTGTTAAATGTGAGGTAGGCAAGACCTGACCAATAATTAAAGAACTGCTTTTTTTCCTTTCCCTCTTTGATCAGGAAAGAAATTTTATCAGTACCACAATAAAATTTCCAGAAGTTAAAAAAAAATGCTACTTCTGCTAGAATGCAAACGTTTCATTAAATTTGTTTTGGCCATGGCGTACTTTCTGTTTAACTTGTAAAAAAACTAAGATTAAGATATGTGTGTTTCTGAGTTTGCTACCAACAAACTGGCATTTTTATCTAGTGTTCATACTGACAGGATTTCCTTCCCACTCCACTATGATTTAACACCATCTAATAATATTTGCACTGTCCCATCTGAGTGACTCTACTCTGAATTTCCATGCACAAATTAGTTGCTACCTTTCACTTCAATTTCAGTGCTTTGGTCTGAATATACATACATAAGTACATACTTATATAGAGAGCTTTAGATTTCTATTATAATTTATCTGCAAAGTGTAACATTACAAATGTCTATGAAATGTTTTGGCTTTTTTGAAAGGTCACAGCTTTCATGTGTCAAAATTGTACCATCAAAGGAAATACACTTTAATAACCTCTTTTTGAAACCCTTCCCACATGTTTTGGAACATGATGACCAGTTTCCTAGCTGCCATCGTGGGCATGGTGTATCTGCACATGGTCGCACATCACTTGGTTTGAGTTCTTTTGCACAGTCTGAGGCAGGTCGCCCTCTAAGATCTCTGCATTGTACAGATCTCCTCTGCCAGCCAGTACCACATGACTTAGAACATTCTCCCCATTCTTCAATAATCCATTCAGATAAAACTGTCTCCTTGATTGCATTGAAAGATTCAGTCTTAATGAAGGGCTTCTCAGAACCCAGCTGTGTTGGTTTCTTCATAAAATAGGTATATTTGATTTTAGATCGAGATGAATCACCCACAGTAAGGACCTGAATAGTTAATGGTTCCTTCAATGGACTGAAGCTACGGATTCTTTCCAAAGCAGCAGATGAACCACTATATCTCAAAACATTTCCTTTGTAAGTAATATCTTGCTCCATTGTTGTTAGTGTATAGTCACCATTTAGAATATAAGTATCATCAGCTGCTTTGATTGCAAGGAAGCTTCCATCTTGCCGTTTACCCCTATGATTTCGTTGCTTCACTTCTATGTTTGTTGCCCCAGCAGGAATCACAGCAACATCATGGTAACCAGGTCTACAGGAAAGAAGAAGAACAATTGTTGAATACTAGCACCTCTTAATTATGAAGGACTCCTATCATGGACAGGAACTTAGGTTGAATCTTATAAGTAATGAGTAATGAGTAATAAGTAATGTATCTTGATAACTTAGTAACTAAAATAATATACCAACATGAAAGTTGTAGCTGATTTACAATATGAAACATTGCTTCCTATACTGATTTCATTAAACAATCCAAATGAAAAAAAAGTCTTTCACGGTAATGAGTAAGGTAACAACTCCTAAAGTGCAAAAACACACCTGACATTAGAAAACATTGCAGATACTTTCTTGCAGGTAGATCCATTGCCTCCACAGATGCCACATTTATCAAACCTCTTATTGGATCCTATCACACGATCACATCCTGCTTTTATACATTGCCCTTGAACACAGATTGAAGTGGAATCTGGGCTACATAAAGTTCCATCTACCACCTTTAAAGGAAGGAAGACTTGATTAGAAGTTATACAAAGTTTATCATTAAATTTTTAAAGTACCGAACAAAATCCAGCCAGTTAATCTACTTTAAGTTTCATTTTAAAATCAATTCATTTGGAGTTTATATATTATTTTAATGTGGGCTATGATATAGTGCCATTATGATTTCATTATGATTTGTTAATCACAGTTTATAGTTTATCTATAAACTATACTTATAAACTGTACTTATAAAGTTTAACTTGTATGAACCTGTTTATTAATAAATTTGGATCAAAATATGCCATGGTTTAGCTGAATGTATAAACAAAGACAAAAAGTGAGCAACTGTAGTACTTTAGACTTTGACAATCTAATACTATTTCTATAATTATCTTGTTTTGGAAATACAAATAAAATCAAAATGGCAAAATAAGAGATCCAGAAGATGTTAAATAAGAAAAAAACATAGTTTTGAAATATATGTTAGATAAAACTCAGCATGACAGATATATATTATCAATATATACATTACACATGCAATTCCTAAAGAAAATTATTTATGGAAAATATCTCTTTTGGTTTGTAAGCTTTTTATACTTTAAGCTTTTTAGACTTGTTTCATAATGGAAACCAAATCAGAAGTTTTTGAGTGCTTTCTGAAAGTAAAATGTTTAGTAATTATACTACACATTACTAGAATACAAAGAATGATCACAGCTGATGGCAACAGGTGTCCAAACTTGTCTGGATGTAAAATGTTCCTTTGCTTATTTCCTAAAGTTTTATTCATCAATTCTATAAGCAGTCAAAGTTAACAAACACATATACATTTGTTTGATGTATATTATATACACTTGTACCCACCTTTGGTTGAAGAACAAAAAAATACCCAGTGCCTTTGGCAAGGCAAACCAGTTTGCATCTATCTTTGGGAGGGACTCCAGCAAACTTAGGTATCCATTCCACTGCAAGGCCAGTTCCAAAAGACTTGGAAATATCATTGTGAGCTTCACATTGTTCTTCCCTGAAAATTTTGCCTGTAAATTGCGAAGACATTGATCAGGCTTAGGAAACTCATGTTTTATTTTATGATTTATTATATAATGTATAATTGTATTTATAAAATAATGTAAAACTTACCATTGTCTGGACAATCTTCAGTATTACAGGATCTGTACTGCACACGCTTGCCTTCACAATACTTTCCTCCATTTTTTGGAATTGGGCTATTACATTCTCGCATAGAATATTGCACTCCTCCACCACATGTTCTTGAACACTCTCCCCATGGTTCCCAAGAGCCCCAGCCTCCATGAACAGGGATCTACAATTTGCAACACAGAAACAAATGTGAATATTAAAACCACTAGAAAAGGTATTTTATAAGAGGGAAATGGCGTAAAATTTAGAAATAGTTATGATCCTATTATTTATGTAACATTTATTATGACTGTGGTACTTTAGGCCTGCAAGGTAAAGCAACACCCTTTCATGCTATTAGCGAAAAAAACCCAAATCCTATGCTCATAATTAATACAGCCGCCCCGAGTCTTCGGAGAAGGGCAGCATACAAATATAATAATAATAATAATAATAATAATAATAATAATAATAATAATAATAATATTTGTATGCTGCCCTTCATTGGATCCAATATTAATATTAATAATAATAATAATAATAATAATAATAATAATAATTATTATTATTATTATTAATATTGGATCCAATGAAATTTCTGCTCAATACTCATATAACTGGGTATTTTTGATAAATCTGAGGTACAAAATGTTTTCTCATTTGTAGATCATTCCAGGGTAGATCACCAAAACAGATACAATATCTGTTTATTATAACTTATTTGTTATTTTTATTCATTATTGTTAATTACTGAATGGCAAACTAATTTTAAACACTGTTTTGATAACATTTTCTGCAAGTCATCAAATGGTACTTCAAAATTTTATTCACTTTATTAAGCTCTTCCCTATCATATTTTTGTTTTCATTTGCTTTTAAATATTTATTAAATAAAAATTTAAAAGGAAAATTAACAAAATACATTTTAAAATTAAAAATTAAACCTGAATAACTTAAAATATTTTGTCATCTTACTCAACTACAAGCAAACAATGACTTACATCATATAGCTTCTTGTCTGTTTTATTAATGCACTTGCTGTTCATGCACCATTTTCCATCTCCACAACTGGTACCATCTGCCCAAGGAAAATGTTTGGTTTGGCACATAAACACTCCACCCGAAGTACCAGTACACCACAAAGTTGAACATATGTTAGCAGAATCAGGACAATGTTTGGAATCCTCCCCAAATGTAAATTGGCACTGTCTATTAGCATCATACATTGTGCCAGGAAGAGCAGAAGGGAATGGCAATGGCTTGTGAGGCTTGTCCAACAGACACTCACCTGGAAATAACACAGAAAAACCATATTGTGATTTTTGATTAATTTGCTTTAAACATTTCAGTGTCACTCTTTGAAAAATGATAGAAAAATGATAGAAATTAGAACGTATCTATTCAATTAGAACGTATCTATTCAAATCTATTCAAATCTCTGAACCATGATTTCGAAAGATAAATTTTAGTCTATTAACTTTTCTGGTTTAAATTTAAAGAATGTTTACAAATATAAGTTTGGCTGGCCACATAATTCAGCACTGCATATTAATCATCCATTTATTCATTCATCAGATTTATATAACCTTCCATCTCACCCAAGGCAATTCTGGTCAGTGCATAACAATGGATTAAAAAGTGAGAGTATACAAACATATACTCTCATATAAAAGACTATACATATATAAATACTATACATATATAAAAGACTATAATAACAAATATCCAAATATCCTGAAAACAAACTGGCAACCAATGCAACTTGAGGAGCAAAGCTCTAATATGCATTGTCCTAGGAGCTCATATAACTGACTGTGTCATTGTATTCTATATTGGATATTCTTCCAAGGGCAGCTCCATATAGAGCACATTTGAGTAGTGAAAGATGTAACTATCTAGGGCAAGGGTGACTGTAAAACAGGGTCTGCTGATCTAGGAGCAGGCACAACTTGAGCTGAAGATGAACCTGCTCAAACACCCTCCTAATGATGACTTCCACCTGTCCCCCGAGAAGGAGTTGTGAATATAGAAGGACCCTCATATTATGCATTGAATCTGTCTGAACCTATGTAATCCCATTCAGCACCATAGTTCTCAAATCAGTAGAATTTCACATGAAGCCTGTTGGTCCCCTCAGACTCCAGCATGGAATAAAATATTCATGGCATTGCTTAATTTGCCAGGAGTAGAGATATACAATTAGATATTCCTCACCCTGTGGCATTGGATAAACTTATCCAATGGCCTCATGTAGATGTAAAGAAAGAAATGATAAACCAATGAAACTTATGGCATCCACATAATAGCAGCTGAAGGCAGGACATCTCCTCCTCAATTATCAACTGGAATCATCCATGATGAAAAGACATGATCCAGCACAACACTGTGCTACCCATCTCCAGCCATATAAGCCAATTCAGAATAATACCATGGTTGATAGTACAGAAAGCTGCCAATAGCTCAGGTAGGGCAAAGATGGATGCACAAAGATGGATACTAGAAGTCATCCATAAATATGTCCAATGCCTGTATATAGTTAGTTCAGTGACAGCTTATTGAGGAGGGTCTCCTACTTTCATTATTACTGAAAGCTTCTCTTCAAAGTTGACACTTAACTGGACACTTATGTGCTCTGCCACTTTAGAAATGCTAGAAACAAATATTGGAATTGGTAACCTATTAATACTTACCAGGTTTTGATAGTTCATTACAAATATTAAATTGCTACTTATGTTTGAACATAAGCAAGTGGCAAGCTTTATCTCCCAGGCATTTGATTTCCATTCTCTTAGACCAGAGGTAGGCAAAGTTGGTTCTTCTATGACATGTGGACTTCAACTCTCCCAGAATTCCTGAACTAGCATGATTGACTCAGGAATTCTGGGAGTTGAAGTCCAAAAGTCATAGAAGAGCCAACTTTGCCTACCCCTGTCTTAGACCAATGCTTTCAGGAAATAGATCATTAGGGTGTTTGGGAAAGATTTGGAAAAGAATAAATAGTCTTTTGTCCAGGATCCAATAAGATCTCCTGCCTAGTCAAGAAGTTGGACTAGAAGACTTCCAAGGTCCCTTTCAATCCTATGATTCTAAGTTAGAGTTTTCTAATATTTAATAATCGATCCATTTATATGCATATTATCATTATGGTCTAACAGTTGTATTACTTTTTCCCATGAAGCTCTGATTCATTCTTCTGGACTAAAACAAATATCTTGGGACAGAGCCACATGTTATCTTATTTGTGTGGCTGCAAATGTAATGGTATTCAAATTGATTTGGAAATACTTAAAATATTTTAATGCAATTAATTATAGTATTAAAATTCAGTATCTCGAATGGAATTCAGTTAGAAATATAAGCAGCCTGTTTAAAACTTACCATGACCATTATCCAAAAAAGTAGTTATCATGTATGCGCTGCATGGAGACCATGGATGGCTTCGATCCAAGTTGGAAAGCATAGATGCCATCATGTGAGAATCCCTATTTATACCATTAATGCTAGTACACTGCTTCGCATCATCATGTGGCATATTAAACACATGGCCTTTAAAAAGAAGAGAAAAAAGTAATGAACTCATCACATATTAAAACTTACAGTATAGTGAGAACTTACTAGTTGGACTTATCATTGCTATGTGACACCTACCATTAGTTAATATTTTATTCTGAGTTATATTCTGCGTTATTGATAGTCATCTCTGTATCTTTGATGCCTTCTACCACAAATAGATTAAGCTTATCTAAAATGAATAAGCAAGGAATCCCTGCTGAACTCCCCTAATCATCATGCTGAAGATCTCACTTTTGAATGGTCCCTTTCCATGGAATAGTTGGTCTATAAGTGACCCTTAGAGTTTTGGAAGTTTGTCAAGAGTGGCTTTTTTGAAGGACTGTGAGATTAATTCTGGTTTGAGTGTGATGTGACAATATGAATTTTCTTTGAAGCTGTTATTGTCCTACTTTTTATTGTTATATAGAATAGAATAAAAGAGTTGGAAGGGACCTTGGAGGTCTTCTTGTCCAACCACCTGCTTAGGCAGGAATTATTATGTAATACATTGTATAATTCATTCATTCATTCATTCGATTTTTATGCCGCCCTTCTCCTTAGACTCAGTTATGTAATTACATTGTACACTACTAAATAATTTACTACATTATCATGCATTTTTAAATTCCATATTGCTTGGAGTCTGATGGATCAGAGTACAGTATTGAAATCTTATAGACACACTTTAATATTGTTATGTTTCATTTTAAGCACTAAGTTTTAATGCTGGCTTGTAAGAACTGATATCAAAAACAAAAGTCAATGTTCACCACCTTTTACTCAATATGATAATTTAAAGATTTTCCAATTTCCCCCCCTGAACTGTGATTTATAAATCGTAAACATAGGGTTCAACTTAACACACAAGATTTGTGTGGGTGTAATTTAAAAGTCTCAGCCATTTATTTTCCTCTGAAACCTGAATGAATTTACTTTTTCCACTGAAAAATATCACTTTAAAATACTCAGTAGTCATTTTCACATATACTGAGAAACTTTAGCTAATAGCTTTGTCCCAGTGTTGGTAAAACCTGTACTTCTGATGCTTTATACTATAAGTGTAATAAACCTGAATGACAATAGGCATTAAAAAACCCTATGGGACATTCTGGGATAGTGTTTCTCGACTTCAAAATTTTTAAGGTATGTGGACTTCAACTCCCAGAATTCCTAAGCGAGCTTTGGGAGTTGAAATCCACTCATCTTAATGTTGCTGGGGTTGAAAATCATTGTTTAGGAGAAAGGTTATGGCCTAACCTTTTCCCTCCATCTAGATTTTATACATTCGAAATTTTATTACAAAATGACTGAATCCAATGCTTTTGTCTGACGTGGCAGAGCCTAGGCACCATAGTGAGAACTAGACCACAGTAACTGCAAGAAACAACTGATTTAAAGCCTTAACTGCAGACCAATATGATAAGGCATGTTTTTAAAACAAATAAGCTTGCCACAAATTTCCCCTGAATTTCAATTACCTAATTCATGACTGGTTGTAAAAGCAGCTTGCAAGCCATCATCTTCTATGACAGAGCAACTGCGGTTTGGATCACAAGCAGTTCCCACATCAGCCATCCCAAGAGTGTCACATGTTTTGGCACCACAGAGATCCTACAAAAAGAAAATATGTACTTTCATTATTAATTGGATCAGGAGCTTGTCTGACAGAATCAAATTATTTTGGCAATATGCCTTTTCATAATGGAAAGAGTATATAACAGTCTTCAAAAATAAAAAAAGTCATTCAATATGGAAGGAGTATTAGGAACAGATGATGACTACAGTATGATTACAACCATTCTACAACAGTTATTTACTGCACTATTTCTATGAATTAGTTAAATGAACTATTTCACTGTCTCACATTTTAAATGATAACAATAGTCTCTATTCAATTTTTACACCTATTTGTCCAGGGAGAGACTTGAAACATCTTCTAAATGCTTGAAAGAAACTGGATGCTCATGTAATACTAAAGCTTCCTAATCAAACATTCAATAAATATTTTTGTTCATTTTTCCATGGGGAACACTATTAAAAGTGTAACATATTAAATTTATGGCACCAGCGCATTCCAAGAAACCACACTTTTGATATACACTTTGAAATAGTTCTAATTTTAAAAATGTAAAAGTAAAAGAAGTATTTTTGAATCTACTGATTGAAGAAAGTTCAAATTACATTAAATAGCCAGTCTTTCACCTTACCTGTCTGGTAAAAAGAATTGCAGTATCATAGTGTTCTGCGTGCTGGTCACTGGGAGGATTATGTTGCTTCTGCCAGTTACAAAAATTCCTTAAAGTGAGAGCAGCATTTGTAGATACATCAGGCCCCTTCTGCTCATCATAGATAACTATTATTTTCACCACCACCAAATTAATAGGGTTCCGGATACTGGGGTGCTTGTACATTCTATTAGCCACAGATAGGAGCGTGAGAAGGTAGTGCTTCAATCCACTGCCATGAAACTCTGCCATAGATTGGTCTGCTACAAGCAAAGTTTCCACATAGCGGGGGCTTGACACAAATCGTTTCTTCCTTATATGTCTATTTTCTATATTAAAAAAAAGCAAAAGGTTAGAAATATATACAGTACTACCAATATTTATCAACAGTATTTATACAGTTGACATATCATAATCATCAACCACTGCCAAGCCAGAGTGGGAATTAAAGATTATTTAAACAATCCATTTTTATTCATTTTAAATATAACTTTTAAAAAACCACTAAAGAATATTAATGAATGTTAAACCTACTATAAAGGATTAAATTCTCAGGCTGCCTATTAAGAAATATTTCCATTGAGGATTTTCAGCATGAATCATTGCTGCTCTCAATGAATTTTCATAGCAATCCTCCTTAAATATTAAAATTACTGAAATGAAAGACTTTGGCTGGATCTGATCCAAAATTTCCTAAGGGCATGGAAGGGGAAATACTGTACTCCCACATTCGTTCTCCAGTTTCCAGTTCCTGTTTAGTAATACAAATAGAAAGGAGTTTCAACTTGCTGTAACTGAAAGTACTGCAGTTATATTGGTGTCCCATTGTCTGGCCGTGGCAAGGTTTATGCCTGGCTTGAAGTTGGATGGGAGTTCTTCAGGGACATCGTTTGATTTGGAACCATGGCTAACTATTCTGTGAGTTGGAATCCAAAATATATAGAAGGCATCATATTAAAATAAATTTTATGATACCTTTAATATGAATAGAACCAAAAGCTTTGTCCTCTTTGAACTGAACTTGCCTTCAAATGATTACAAATGTCTAGTTTTCTTTCCAAAAATATTGGAGTACTTTGCCATTGCCTTCTAGGATTTCTTTATAGCAAAGTACTCCCATATTTATATATATATAAAACCCAGAACAACTAACTAGGTCCAAACTTGCTTAGTGTTTTTGAGACTAGCTCTAGTGATTATTATGCAATAGCTAGGTAGATCTAAAACATAACCTTGTGGAAATTACAATGTAAAATAATAGAAAAATAACCCCCTTAGGATATTCAGCTAGGTACTGATTCTTATCAATGGAACTGAAAGTAATTGGAGAATAACTTCAAATATCCCAATTAAGATATCTCCCTAAATTTTAGTGAAACACACCATGAAATTGATTAGAAATTGCAGACTTAATATGTCTGACATATTTTTATTTATAAGTTACAACCTAATCCCAAAGTAGCTCGTTTAATAATGTAAGCCCCAAGCAATTCCACACAATGTACTCCAAAACTAGCATGCATATGTTTCAGATTCAGTGTAAGATTAAAGACATTAATTTAAGGGGGGTGGGGAATCATTGCATTAAAGAATATGTGCACTTTTTATTTTATCATTTTTTCCCCCAGAAAGTGAGTAGAGCATTGTAAACCTAGACATGCAAATCAAGTTTAAACTGAAATGCTCTTTGACTGACAATATTATAACAACAGTACAGTCTTATGTATTTTGCTGCATTTCTAAGTAGACATTTCATTAGGTTCATCAAAAAATTACATTTCTGATTGCAAGGGTATTTCATGTTATCTTTAAACAGTACAAAGTTACAGTATTCACAGTCTCAAAGTTTGACAAACTAAACCATATACCATCTAATCATATTTCAGCTTACCATGAATCCACAGAACACATATATGAAACATATATGTACTGCACTGTTTGAATCTGGTGGATTCAGTAAGCCATGTGATGCAAATTTTTCAACTGCATTTTCCTTATTGCATTAGGTATTACAATCTCCTTTACTAGGTGCAAGTCACAAAATATAGGTTGAGAAGGACCACTTTGGAGTAGATATGCACAAGCTGTCATCAACCAGTAACTGAAATGTTTGTTACAAAACATCTTTCACTAAGTCAAATGCTACTTAGCCTAAAGCAGTCTCACACCCAAGACTTCTCCCCTTTAAGTATCTTTCTGCCTTTATGGAGAAACGTGTCTCAAAGGTGCTTTTTCTTCAGCTCTGTAGAAGCTTCTTGGATGAGAGGTCTTCAAAGAAAAACAAGAAAGTCCAGTTGCCTCTTGAAAAAGCACCTTTGGAACAAGCATGACCTGGATGACTGAGAATTTCGACAGTTAATCCCACTTACTTAACCGGATTTGCTCCCATTCATAAATCCTTACCCTGAGACTATTGGGAAATTCTGTCCGTCCGTAGATTGACCCCAAGTCGATCATACCTCCCTTGATCCCACTACTTTCCAACTTCAAAAGCCATTAACCCACAAAAAAACCCCTTAAGACTATCCACTGTTGACCTCTCCCGATTCCTAAGAGGTCAGTAAGGGGCGTGCATAAGTGTACCAGTGTGCCTTCCGTCCTGTCCTAATGTTTCTCTCTTACTAGTATCATGCACACTGCTCAAAAAAATAAAGGGAACACTTAAAAAACAGAATATAACTTCAAGTAAATCAAACTTCTGTGAAATCAAACTGTCCACTTAGGAAGCAACACATTGTCAATTTCACATGCTGTTGTGCAAATGGAATAGTTGTGCAAATGAAATATTCAATGAAAATATTTCATTCATTCAGATCTAGGATGTGTTATTTGAGTGTTCCCTTTATTTTTTGAGCAGTATATAAAAACATTGTTATGTCTTTGTATGCTAACAATGCCTACTTGACAAAAACAAACAAATAAATAAAAAAATACTTTTTTAAACGCCTCCATTTATGACCTCAGCTTTTAGAGTGACCAATAGCAGCACGTCGAAATGTGATTTTTTTTTTTTTTGGACCATTCCTAACGCTTTGAAAAGTGTGCGGTCTGGGGCGCATGCGTGCCCCGCAGCATCGCCACTGCTGCTCCCAAGAGCTACTAAGCTCCTTGCTCGAACAAGGGCGACGAAGAGAGTTTGCGGTGCAGGGCGAGTGAATACCTGCGCGGGCCGCGTAGTCCGCTTGCTGCTTTTCCCCTTGGTGGTGGGGCCGCCGCCCCTTGGAGGCCAAAGTTTCGTCGGAGTCGGGCACCTCGCACTTAGTACCGCCGCCGCGGGGGACGGGGCTCTGCCGAAAACGGCTCAGGAGGTGGAGCTGAGGCTGCTCCCCTCCTGGAGCCTGAGAGACGTTGGCCGGCTGAATGAGATACTCTGCGCCGCGCAGGTAGAAAGCGCCGCGGATCCCCCCGCAGAGGCTAAGCGCCGCGGCCGAGGCCGGATCCCCATTGACCGTGCCGGAATAGAAGCAGCTGGCTAAGTTCGCGCCCAGCGCTTGGTGGGCCTCCTCTTCCTCCCTCCGACTTTGGGGCCGCCTGCCAACATATTGGAAGGTCAAAGCCGGAGCTAAAAAACTGTCGTCGGGCTTCAGCTCTAAATTGAAGCGCTCGCCAAAGGCATCCAAGCGGTAGAAGTGCTCGTCGGCCGCTCGCTGCCGCCCGACGGAATCCACTTTCACGGGCACCACCAGCTCCTCCTCCTCCACTCGGGGCGAAGAAGGGCCGCCTCGAACACCCAGCGAGAGCAGCAACGTGCTCAGCGCCAGGCATGCCTTAGCTCCCCTCATGCTGCAGGGCAACGCGGGAGAGAGGCGATATGAGGGGAAAAAAACCGAACAGTTAGGCTGAGGAGAGTTGTTTTGGAAAAAAAAAATGGCAAGCGAATGGCGCCTTAGCAGCACCGGGTAGAATGTCTGTCGAACCCTTTGGAAGCCGAGTTAAACGCGCTGCGTGTAAACGGCCTAGTCGGACAAGAGCGCTGCAGGGCTCCCTCCGCGCCCTGAGTTCGCCGGCAAAGTCCTGAAGGGGAGCTAAGAGATAAAGCAGCCTCGGCTTGTTCTCCTCGAGTGTGGGAGCGAAAGCAACGCGCGCTTGCACTTATAAGGAGAATGTCCAGCCCCCCTCTTACCCCCCTCTTCCGTGGAGGCGGGAATCGCCTTGAGCTCATTTGTGCGTAAAGTCAGCGCTGCAGCGGTGCCCCTGTCCGCCTGTCTTTTCTGGCGGTCGGCCGTAGACTGCCCGAAGAGGGAGAACATTTAAGCTGAGGAGGGGCTTTACCCGCTTACGCTACCATTTCCCCCCAAAAGCTACCCTGCCTGGCAGTCCTTTTACTCCAATTTCCCTAGGCACTGCTCGCGCTCCTCTGCAACTCAAGTTTTCCGCGTAGGAGCTGCTGCGGTTTCTTTTTTCCAGGAGGGGGAGATTTCCTTGAATCACTTCCATCCAGTTTTGTGCCAGATCCTTTTTTCCTTTCCACCGCCCTGGCTCTTCCAAGCCCTTTTTGAGAGCCAAGATTTTTAGGACAGCAGAGTACGAATGAAAAGGGTACAAGATAATTTACACGTTAATAGGAGGTTGTACGTTTGGGGTGTGTGTGTAAAAAAACTAAGGCCATAGTAGCACAATTGCTCAATGTACCTCAGTGATAGAACAGGTGAATGTTGAGGACACTGCACGTCCTGCATTCATAGGTAGCCACCACATGAAGTGACTTTCTATTGTGTTCATCTCTAAAGAATTCTATCTATTCTATTCTACCTCTGCAAATGAAACACTGGGTAATGGCATTACACAGGCATTACGCCGCCCTGAGTAGCTTTGAGAAGGGTAGCATAGAAATCTAATTAATAATAAATAAATAAATGTTTCAAAGAAGAAAACAATGGGGAACCAAGGCACAATATTTAACCTTTCTGTTTTGGACCTAAAAACAAAGCTCTCATTATTTGAGTCCAAGAAACTTACTTAAAGGAATAGCACTGATTAGTTGTAAGCAGGAAGTTACCTCTAGTTTATTTTCCTTTATAGTTCTAACTGTACCTGCAGTACTATTATAGTCTGCATGTATAGACTTACATGCTCATAGATTGGAAGCATATATTCTTTTTAGGTAACAAGCAGAAACACTTACGTAGGTACAGTTTTCCAAACAAGCTCTAGCAGTACAGCTAATCCATTTAATTCTTTGTATGCATCAGGCTTGGGATTTCTGTTTTGATTGCATGGTTTCTGCATTCCCCCATCCCAGTTAAGATAAGCTTCTAGAGACTTAGGATAAAGACGCTTTCCCCAGACACGTCTGGATTAAGTAATGCTTTGGTTCCAAAGTTTTCTATTGCCTCATCTGTACACGAGAGTAATATTGGATTTTTTAAAATTTGGCCTTTGTACAAAACCACGTTTCATAGTTGCCATCTGCCTGTACGGTTTTGCTCCTAGATCCAAAGGCCATGGTTATCCTTGCATCACAGTTGAATTATATATATGTGTGTGTGTGTGTGCATTTTTATTGTGCAATTATTATTTCCTGCATGGGTATTTTTGTTATAAATTAGTCTTTTTTCATGCAATAATCATTCATCTTCATTTCTTCCATCATAATTCTTTTTTCCATCATTTTCACAATGTTTTCCTTCCTCCCAAAAATCTGCACTATATTAAAACCCTTTGAACATCTCAATTATCAAGCTTTTCTTTCAGAGTTTTATTTCATTAGATACAAGTTTTGTTCATTTGTTATTTTTGCTTATTACTTGTTGGACAAAAATACTATATTTAAACAGGATCTAGGGGATTATTAGTTTTTTTATCCAATGAGCCACACAGCATTAATGGGAGAAACTACAATTGTTTCATATAACGTATATTTGTATTGGCACAAACATTTAGAATAAAAGTACGCTGGATTTATTCCTTCTAAAAATGTTAATATAGAGTGTTATATAGACTAAACAGACTAAAAATTCTGTGTAATGTTTAAGAAAAAAGAAATAGTATTTTATTTTAAATTTGATTGTCTCATTTTTATTTTCCTGGAGCCATCTATAAAATTGTGAACTTTGATTAAAACAAATATATTTTGTCTTAATTGATTAATTTGGAAAAATGGTGAAACCCACTAGTGTTATTTTTGCTTGAAAGTAAATACCTTGCATAATATAAATCATTTTCACTGTTTCTATAAACATACTTAATATGGAGCAAACCTTTTCAAGCTTAGTGCCCAGCTCTTAACAAATACCATACAAATTGAACCAATGTGTATAGATTGTACTTAAAAAAGTGTTTTACAACATAAAATTACTAGCATTAGTATATCTTTGGTTTCAGTCTAATTATCTATCTCCCTATTGAAAATTCAGCAAACTAGCTACTTATCAAATACTTAATGATAAGTGTATCCTGAGAACTATGCTGATAGTTTAAAAAATTCAGACCACCTTAAAATTATTTTTAATTAAAATATAGTTTTCCACCAGATGGCACTCTAAGCATTAAAAACCACCAGTTTCCTACTGTTTTACAATATTATGAATTTAGTTTCTTTTGGGAGAGTTAATATTTTTTTATCTGTAAACCACTTAGGGCTGTAAAGCACTGAGGTGTTATTTAAGTCTAACTGTTATTGTTATTGATATTTTGCAAAAAAAATGAATATATATATATATATCACATGTTTTTTTGCTGAATTATATATATAATGTAAGAAACTAAAATTAATGAAAATACTGACACATTTTTGTATTATGTAAACACGAAATTAAGATTAAATCAGAATATACTTATAATGCGTGCGTGCGTGCATGCATGCATGCATTCATTCATTCATTCATTCATTCATTCATTCATTCATTCATTCATTCATTCATTCATTCGACTTCTATGCTGCCCAATCCCGAAGGACTCAGGGCAGCTTACAACAGAATTACAATACAAAAGGATACAGCAATAAAAAGAAGTTGAATATAAACTCTAAAAAACCTAATCCCGATATAACCCATGCTATTATTTTTTGCTTACTAGTTCTTGAATTGTATTATGTTGATAAAATTCAAACCATCATGAAGAAATGTGTAGACAATGAAAAAAAATACTGTAGCATTCTCACTTTTTAAGCTGTATATCTATTTCAAAATATGCTAAATATGTCAGCAATGAAAAAAATATATTTAAAAAAATAGAAAAATAAGTGAGGTTTATGATCTAAACCACCAGATGGCTCACTAACTTCAGGAAAATAATCACTAATAAATTAATGTTTTAAAATATTCATGTGAATTGTATTGCCACAGTAATGTAGAATTTTGCCAATTTTGTACTGATAGGTTGCATGGGTTTATAAATCTGGATTGTCTTGAGAAGATACTGTTTATTGAATGGTAATAGTTATTTACTGCTGCATAAATGAAGTATTAATATGTTCCATGAAATCAGAAAGAAAAAGTAAATTACCAATATCTGTAAATAATGCTTGAAACTGATAGACAATATTATAGCCCAATCCAGTCCAAAGACTTATACAATGCAGAATAACTAATGTTATGGTTTTTACTATTTGGTCTAGGTTACATTAGCGAATGAAACATCTATAGATCATTACTAAGGCTCTGAGTATCATCTGGAGTTTGCACTGCTGTTTTATCAGATTCATGATCCTCTAGTGCAGCAGACCTCAACCTATGGGTTGCTACCCCATTGGGGATTGAACAACCCTTTCACAGGGGTTGCCTAAGACCAACGGAAAACGCATATTTCCGATGGTTTTAGGAACCAAGATACTGCTCCTGTACCCGTCTCCAGGTGGGTCCACCCACATGCAAATGGACTACTGCAAAAATATATATATATCTGTACTATGGGAACTTCTGAGCATATGCAGAAGCCGAATTTGCGGCACTGCGCATGCTTCGCCCTCATGGTTTCACCTTTTTTTTTGCAATTTTTAAAACAAAATTGGCACTGCGCATGCGTGCACGTGCAAAGCGCACATGTGCCTATGAGGTGCAGCCACACAGAACAGGAGGAAGTGAACCGGCAGCAAGGTAAGTTAGAATCCACCCCTGAGATTCCTAATAATTTTATTATTTTATGGTTGGGGGTCACTGCAACATGAGGAACTGTATTAAAGGTTTGTGGCATTAGGAAGATTGAGGACCACTGCTCTAGTGCCTTGTCTGCTCAAATGCATGGGCTATGGCTCATACATAATTGCAATCCCATGAAGATGATTATTCAGCTTCACCTCAAACTTTTTGTTTCTTGTGACAAATAAATGGAGCATCTATCCATTTCATATTAAAAATGATATAAAAGCTGATCAGAGTGATAAAATCCTACTTTGGCATTAATGACTCTGCAATGATGGGCACATTGGGTAGAGTGCAGGCCACTAAAGCTGATTGCTAGATCTGCAGGTCAGCGGTCCAAATCTCATCACTGGCTCAAAGTTGACTCGGCCTTCCATCCTTCCAAAGTGGGTAAAACGAGGACCCGGATTGTGGGGGCAATATGCTGGCTCTTAAAAAGTGCTATTGCTAACATGTAAGCCTCCCTGAGTCTAAGGAGAAGGGCGGCATAAAAAAAAATAGAATAAAATAAATAAATGTGCCTTGTAGCTTACCTTTATAGGCTACTCACAGTTGCCATTGAACTAAAAGATGGATGGCATACAAATTTAATAAATAAATGTAAGCTACAAGGCACTTCACAGGTGACCTTCTAAAACTTTAGGACAGCTTGGCGGTTCTACAATGTACTGGTCAAATGATCCACCCAGCTCTGCCTAATGATACAGCAGACTAATTATCAGCCCCGTCACATGAAGTTGGTTATACAGAAATAAACTAAATTGTTTTCCTGACTCAAATTTTCAAACTTTATTTCAACATAAATAAAGAGTATGGTAGTACCGAATAATGATCAAATTTGGAGTCTGCCTGTTATATATCGTCCTATCGTCCCCTGTCCAATTGTCTTTCCTTATCATATGTCATATATATTCTCTCCTTATCTATCTATCTATCTATCTATCTATCTATCTATCTATCTATCTTCTCTCCTTATCTCTTATATCATATATACTCTCTCCCTCCCATCTACTTCTCTTCTTTTTACTTTCTATCGTCATATATATTACTTAATGTCTATTCTCTTCCATATGTATTGTATATTGGACAAAGAATAAATAAATAAATAAAATAAATAAAATATATGTACAACAAGAACAAACATTTGTAACAATTTACAATTAATTGCATAGATTTCGGTTGTTCAATTTATTGCACTGTTTCTTATTAAATTGGTTGGTCAGCTATTTGTTTCAGGGAAGTCACTGGTAGGCCTCCTATCTGAAAGCTATGGCAATTATGTACAGCTCAGGATTGTGTTTAACCTCAACTAAAATGTTCTGGAAGTCTGGGAAGAGGAAGTATTCAATTCTTATGGGTTTTTTCATGGCATTTTCTCTACTGGAAAGAAATAAGTTGTCATCTTTGGAATGCAGTCTAACTCGTTTCTCTTGTCTTCCTTTCCTAGTACAATTTATTTGCAAATAAGCTGACCATCTTCAGAGTTCTCAGATTTATATGGCTTCCCATTTCACTTCCATGATTCCAGGCAGCTTAGAAAATTAAAAACAAAAACAATACACAAACCAGCAAAAACAAGAGAAATCATTAAAACATTAAAAATAATACAAACTATTAAAATACAATAAACACCATCAATTTCCCTAGCAATACAAGCATTTTTTTAAAAATCTTGCAAGCAATGTATATCTTCTTTCACTTTAATTTTTGAGCTTAATAACACGGATAACAATGCTATTATGTCTTGCCTTTCATGCTCACTTATAACGTTTGATTCAATTTCTATGCAGATTTAGATTTTCTCCTTCCTCCTGACACTTGTCACATAGCTGTTTGAAAACACATGCTTTGGAAACTAGATCTTGGATACATCTGAAAGGCTCTCTGGTTTAGACAAAATTTTTGAATTTACGATGAAGTTCTCCATTACCAGAAATAACCTAATTGCTCTTGCTGCATTCTGGGTTCTTTACTCTTGGCCTTTGAATCTCTCCTTGCCCAGTAGAAAGAGATTTCTTGAGACTTCAGGAGCATTTTTATTTTTAATTATGAGTGGAAGAATTCCCATCCTTCCAGTTTCTCTACAGCATGAAACTTTCCTTGAGCTATATCTGAAAGCTCTTTGCTTTCCCCCTGCCTCTGATCCAATGGTTCTCAACCTTTTCTTCACCATGGACCCCCTTAATATCTTTGGTGACCACAGACCATGGCCACAGACCTCTTGAGATTTAACTTAAGATTTAAGTCATAGCCTTTCTTCAAGCCTTTGCAGACACCCAGTGATCATATTGTGCCCCATGGGCAGATTACAGGTTGAGAACCAGTGCTCCAATCTCCATTTAACCGATCAGCAGCCTTAGCCTTTGCTTTATGGAACTTCATATCATGCTTAATTCTGCTAGGATGTTTGAAGCAGTATTCCTCTGTGAGAACATTTATAAGAATGGCAATCTAACCTGACCAAGCATTAGTCAGGCACATTTTATAATGGAAACAGGAAGGTGCTTATTTAAGGACATTATTTATTTAGGGATTAGGTCAGTGCCTAGCTAATTACATCCTAGCAGATCAGAGGCAAAAAAGGGAAGTGTTCTTGGAAGAAAGGCAGGAGAAACAATCCTTTAGATGAACTAAATGAGTGTAGGAACCATAATAAAAGAGAGATATATTCTTAATACCTTCACCATAATGTCCTTAGAGCAGTGATTTTCAACCTTTTTTGAGCTGCGGCACATTTTTTACATATATAAAATCATGGGGCACATTGAGCAGGGGGGAGTGGGGGGGCTAAAAAAAGTTTGGACAAAAAATTATATCTCTCTCTTCCTCCCTTTTGCTCTATTTCTCTCCCTCTTTCTCTCTCTTCCTTCCTTCCCCTCTCTGTCCATCCCTCTTTCTTTCTCTCTTCCTTCCTTCCTCTTTTTTTGCTCTTTCTATCTCTCCCTCCTTCCCTGCCTCTCTCTCTCTTTCTTTCTTTCTCTCTCTTTGCTTTCTCTCTCTTTCTCTCTTTCTCTCTCTCTTGCTTTCTCTCTCTTTCTCTCTTTCTTTCTTTCTCTCTCTCTCTCTCTTTCTTTCTCTCTTTTCTTTCTTTCTCTCTTTCTCTCTTTCTCTCTCTTGCTGAGCTTCGCGGCACACCTGACCATGTCTCGCGGCACACTAATGTGCCACGGCACACTGGTTGAAAAACACTGCCTTAGAGCAATAAGTCATGAAGTATTGAAGAGTGAGTGCAATTGAATTTAGACCGCCAAAATGTCAAAGGTCATCTATCCTTTTGAAATTGCAGTCTGATTAATTAACAATTCTGCTTCTGCCATTGTGGGCCATTTATTAACAGTAATAACACCTTTAACTCCCTATTTTCTAAGATTACTTGCCACTTTTCCTTTATATATATAGAAAGCACTTATTTCAGGGTTAAATATATATATTTATTTATTTAACCCTGAAATAAATGCTTGTCCTTTTTTGTCATGCACTCAAAAGCCTGATTGGGCTTATCAGGAGATGTCTTATTTGGGGAAAACAGGGTATTATCTAATACTTTTCTAATGTAGAATATTACCTAGATTTGTAATGTCAAATCATGAATAGTAAATGAGAAATTGGAATACTTGATTCAAGCCAGTAGAAAAATTTGGGAATACATGTACTGAGGGCAAGTACTTCCTTCACAACTTGTTTTAAAAGAAAATAAAAGTAGTCCTTGGTTAGGGATTGCCTCATTTAGTCATCATCCAAAATTATAATGATGATGAAAATGTAATTTTATTGCTAATCCCTGCATTTAGGACTTTCAATGTCTATAAAGCAAGATTATAAGCACAGTGAAAGCTTCACTTAGTGATTGATTCTCTTAAAGACCAAGTTGCTGGTCCAAATTATAGTCAGGCACATGCAGAATACTAGCTTTTGATGATGCTTTTGAAGTTTCTTAGTATATGTTTCTAATTAATTATTGAAGTTTTGCAGAAGAGACGGAGTAATGACACGGACACAAGAGCTGGATTTAAACTGGGTCATTTTTATTAAAATAAATTAGCATAATTTATTCAACTAAATTAGCATAAATTAACATATCTAACTATGACCCAAACAATGGACCTGCAGGGTCAAACAATTGCTTCCGGGGCGGAATATGACGTCACATAAACTTCCTGGGCAACATATGGGCATAGCTCCATGCTAGTCCAGGTGAGGGACCCCTCCCTCACCTGAGACCTTGCCATGCACTTGCATGAGGGGGGTCACGCCGGCTAACCCCTAACAGGGGACTTAAAGGTGCGGGACCCAAAGACAGGTTCCCCCCAACTGCTCAGGTCGCTTCCACCACAAGCTTGGAGAGAACCTGTCAATCATCCCCAAAGATGCCCAACGGAGAACACGCAGTTGCTAAACCACATCCCAGTTTTCCGCCCCTAACCTGCCACGGAGCGGGGGTCAGATCTCTATCTTGGCCCCCCGACTCCCCCCTCTAACTGCGCCAGCTCACGCAGAGACCACTGCAGGTCCTGTAAGAAAAATGGTGTTCCCTTGTTCTGACAGAGGAAGACCAGCAGCCAGGTAAAGCCACAGCTGATCTATGATGATGCGGGGATGGGCCACTACCACCCCGCCCAACTCTCTGACTACCATACCCAGGGCCTTAATAACTCCCCGTCTAACCCGGTGAAGGGCCCTAAGGGAAATGGCGTCCCGCCAAGTGATCCTTGGGAGGATCTCTACCACACCACTTGCGTGGTGGGCCCCACAGTGCGAAGCCACCGCAGGCTTCGCGAGCCTGGCAGATCTAAAGTAGACCCCCAGGCCCACACAGGTCCTTGCACCGAGGTGCAAGACCCACCACCTGGGCGCAGCAATGGAATGCCGCCCTCCCAGTACAAACTGGGCGCAGCAATGGGATGCCACCCTCCCAGTACCAACTGGGTGCAGCAATGGGATGCCGCCCTCCCAGTACCACCTGGGTGCAGCAACAAGATGCCGCCCTCCCAGTACCACCTGGGCGCAGCAGTGGGATGCCGCCCTCCCAGCACCATCTGGGCACGGCAATGGGATGCCGCCCCCCCCAGCAACAACTGGGTGCAGCAATGGGATGCCGCCCCCCCCCCGCACCAACTGGGCGCAGCAATGGGATGCCGCCCTCCCAGCACACCTCTGGGCACAGCAATGGGATGCCGCCCCTGGCACCAACTGGGCGCAGCAATGGGATGCCGCCCTCCCAGCACCAACTGGGCGCAGCAATGGGATGCTGCCCTCCCAGGACCAACTGGGCGCAGCAATGGGATGCCGTCCTCCCAGCACCACCTGGGCGCAGCAATGGGATGCCGCCCTCCCAGGACCACCTGGGCGCAGCAATGGGATGCCGCCCTCCCAGCCATATCGGTAGAAACACCTGTCCCACCGCACACCCCTTCTCCCCAGCCAGACAACAATAACCCAGCCGCCACGACGGCAAGGTCCCCCCCCGGCGGTACCTTGTTGCTGAGTGGTCGGCGGGCGCTCCATGACCCAAAGCAACACCGCCGGTCGCGTCCTGGCGGGGTTAAATAGAAGGGGACCAAAGGGGAACCTGGCCTAAGATCCTACCCTGAACCCTCAACCGGCCGTTCGTACCCTAAAACAGGCCGCTGACCACCGGCGGTCGACGTCCCCGAATCCTCCATATCGAAAACGCCGTTACCGCACTAGTGGCAGCGCTGCTACGGAATGAGCGTTCCCTAATCGGCGGGATCCATACTTGGCCTGGCCAAATCCTGTACACTAGAACCCACCTAACGAAGTCAATGAAATGGAAGGCACGGAATGACCTGGCAGCCTGCGATAAGGCCCTGGCCCAGCCTTCCCGCATCCACACAATGTGGAAGTCACCATAAATCAATAACCCACCCCCACCTTAGACAAAAGGCGGGGCCGGCCAACCTGGACCTCAAAGTCCTAACTGAAAGGCCACGCTGCCTAAGCTGAACACAAATATGGCCAGGTACACAACTGGGGTAGGCCAGCTGTAGGGGTAACCCGTATCCTGCCTGAAATCCCCGAACTCATCACCTGCCTGCTGCTAAGCCCCCCAGAGTGCCAGGCACCACTGAGAGGGCCGTAGCCCAGCAGACCTCTACTCTCCACTGCCCAGGAGCCTACTCAGGCTCCAAAGGTGGTCGGGAAAAGCCTCTGGCGACGCACGTGCCCACGGGGCCAGGGTCCGAAACCTGGACAACTGACCATGGGACAAGGCGTCAGCGACCCCGTTATCCAACCCGGGGACATGCCTAGCCAAAAAACAATGTGTTTAGGGACAAGGACCTGTGCACAAAATGGCGGACAAACCGCAGGACCCTGTCACTCTTAGAGGACAGGGCGTTCACAACATGGACAACCGCTAGGTTGTCACACCAAAAATGCACAGTCTTGTCCCTAAACTGCTCACCCCAAAGCTCTAGGGCCACTATCAAGTGGATGAACTCCAAAACGTCAAATCCTTAACCAACGAAGAGGCACTCCATTCTGGAGGCCAAATCGACCAGCGCCACTGGTCACCGCACACTACCCCAAAACCACAAGTCCCCGTGGCATCGGAGCAGAGCTGCAACTCAGCTTCCAAAGAAGCTCGTGCCTCAAAAAAGGCAGCCCAGTAAATTGGTCTAAAAACTCCCGCCACACGCAGAGGTCAGCCCTGACCCCTGCGCATAAGCGGGTACAACGATGGGGCAAACGGAGCCCCTTCATCGCAGCGTATAACCTCCTAGAAAAGGCCCTGCCTGGCACAAAGACCCGGCAGGCAAAATTAAGTATCCCAGCTAGTTCCTGGAGCTGCCGAAGTGTGACCTTCCTGCAGCCCAGAACTGCATCGAGCTTACCCCTGATTTTAATCGACTTGTCCAGGGGCAGTCTAAAAGATTGCTCCCCTGACTCCAATTCAATACCAAGGAAGGTAATCTTGGTGGCGGGGCCATTGGTCTCCTCAGAGGCTAAAGGCACCCCCAACTGAGCACAAAGGGCTCCGAAGTCCCGCATTAGAGCAAAGCATTGCTCCGAACGCGCAGGCCCCGCCATCAAGAAATCATCAAGGTAGTGAACGACCGAGCCCAGACCACTGCGCCTCCTGAGCGCCCACTCCAAGAAGGTGCTAAAGCTCTCAAAAAGAGAGCATGATACAGAGCAACCCATGGGTAAAGCCCTGTCCACATAAAAACCACCTTCGAAATGGAAGCCCAACAGCTCGAAGTCGTCTGGGTGTATGGGGAGGAGCCGGAATGCCGACTTAATGTCGCATGTACCCATAAGGGCTCCGACCCCACACTTCCTCACCACGGCCACGGCCGCATCAAAGGATGCGTACCGGACTGAACAAAGTTCATCAGGAATGCAGACATTCACTGACTCCCCTGTGGAAAAAGACAAACGGTGAATCAACCTAAATTCACCACTCGCCTTTCTTGGTGACCACCCCAAATGGGCACACCCTAATATTCGGGGAGGGCGGTACCAGGAAATGACCCAGAACCCTGCCCTCCCCACCACCTCTTCCTTTATCAAACCTCTAACCTTATCCGCATGACCTGCAACCTGTCCAGGTTGCCGGACATGAAGGCTCTCCTAAACCCCCATAGAAGGGATCCTAAATCCCTCAAAGAATCGCTGCAAGAGAGCAGTCGCTCTCAAGCGAGGGTGGTAGTTTATTCAACCAACCCCCCAAGGACAGAAAGAGTAATTGGGCCGAGCCCCTTCATCCCCAGCAAGCAGGGGGAGCTTAACCCCCCGCCCCTGATGCCCCAGGCCCCAACGGAAAAGCCGTCCGAGGGGCCTGAGCAGCCGTAGCCAGAGTCGGCGGGGACCACACCTGGTTACAGGTGCCCACCGGAGACCCCCCAAAAAATTAACCCCACTCCCAAAAAACCCAGCCGGACAAAGGCCTGACCGGGTAGAGGGAGGAGCGGAATGGATGACTGTAACCTGCCCTGCCCGAAGGGGGTATAAGACTCCCAGGGCAGCCCTGTTCCCCTCGGGTCAGGCAACACCCCAATCGGGGTTCCCACCCCCCGAGCCTCATTTGGACTCACCTAGCCTGAGCCGAAGGCCCACACGTCCTCCATGGCCCTGCCACTGGACGGGCCGGTGCCTGACAGTTTGAATTTATCTACCAGGAGTAGAAATTCAAGGCTTTAATGCTAGTATGTGATAATTTATTGCAGCATTCACAATGATATGTGTTTCTTGTTTTAAACAGGGGGCCAGAGCCACCAGGCCCTTTTATGGCCCTTTTATTTTTATTTTTTATTTTTTATTTTTGTAAACAATGACAGAGGGAACCCTGCCTGGGAAGGCAGAGAAGTAGCAGAGGTGCCACTACCGTTTTATTTTTATTTTATTTTATTATTATTATTATTATTTTTTATGTTTCTAATTTTTTCTAATTTTTTTATCCAAGGGGAGCCAAAACTGACCAACGTCGCCCTCCTCAAACCCAAGGAGGAGCAGGGCCAGACGCTCCCCGCCCCCCCTTTGACGGCCCACTGAAACCGCTGCCAAGGCACTCAGGGGGGGAGCACGCGACCGAGTACCCCCCTCAGCGATCCCCCCGTCCCGAGGGATGAGTTACTGGGGGGGGCACGCCAGACAAGCTTGTTTGGAGCAGGGAGCGCAGCTATCGCAAACCCCTCTTTAACCGAGCGCGCAGCTTCGCTGACGCAGGGGCAAACCGCAGGCCACGGACGGGCCGAAGAGGGTCTTTCCCCAGCTGCTCGGAATGAGCAGCAGTCGCCCCAAGCCTCCGGCGAGGCTTCCAAAGTGACGGCCGACTCCACGCGGCCGCCGAAAAAGGCTCCAAGAGCAGACAGCCAAGTGTCTGCTCTGTTGACGTAGTCCGGGCGAACAGGCCGAACCCAGGCCTGCACGCCCTTTTATAGGGCTGGCAAGCCCCGCCCGGACACGTCAGCAATCAGGCCACCCTGGCCTGACTCTCGGCCGAAGTCTCGCAATCTCGCGAGACTTCAGCCGAGATCCAAGATGGTGGCGGCCATGTGTCCGGTGTCGTCCCGACCCTCCTGCAAAAGGCACCGGCGGGTAAGTCCACCGGTGCTATTTTATTCAGTAGCAAGGTTGTTACAACATTGTGAAAGCATAGTAAATTTGGAAAATCATTGAAGAAATCATTCTCCTTGGTCATTTCCCATCAGCAGTTCCTTCTTTTGAATAGTATATTGGACACTGAATATTATATTGAATAAACAGTAAATTAAAATACCAAAATTTAAGAAAATTTTTATTCTTTCAAGTTTTTATTTTATGGAGTAAATAATTGAATCAGTATCCCACTTGAAGTATTAAGTCTAAATAAAATTTCAACTGAGAAAGAGGACTTTAATATTACTTAAATGTTAATCCTCAAACAAATGGTATAGCTAAGAATACGATACAAAGCAGTGGGTGGGGGAACACCAAGTTGGAATTATTTTTGTTTTACAGGCTCCGAATCCCTGTTGATGAATTTGAGTCAATATAAAATAGAAGGACAGCTGCTTTGGACCACCAAAATTGTTCAAAGCAGTTGTTATAAATCTACATTAACACTCTTAAAATAATGTTATATGATTCTGTCCTTAAGTTATATAATTTTATTTTCATTTTAATTTTATATCTGGGAGACTATTTTGTCTAAGGTACAACTGATTTAAAAGAAAGTAAATTTGAGTGTATTGAAGTACAAAAAGCTGACTTTAATAAGTTCAGAAGGATGAGTTGTTGTTTTTTAAGGGAGATACTAAATCTATATTTGCTTATAATTCCATTTTTTTTAAAAAAAAAATAGGGAAAATATGCTGGTTTGATATTTTACAAGAAAAGAGGCTATAGAAAGAAGGCCAGAGTACCAAGAAAGCAATATGCATGTAGGAGAGGACTAAGACCATCAGTGTTCAAAATGCGTTTTGGGAATGATAGAATAAAAACAGAAAAAGCATTAGTTAAGATATAAATTGAGGAAAGGGAGGAATAAGGCCTAAAAATAAGAAGTACAAGAGAATGAAGGAGTTTGAAAGATAAGCAATAGTGAATAATTTGAAAGAAAATTGAAAATTTAGGATGGTAGTCCCAGGTGACAAAAAATAGGAGGAAGAAGGCAACATTATCTACCGGTAGAAGAAAATATTATATATTTAAATATAGACAAAGGGAAGATATTAGTTTAAGAATAGCACCAATGCTGGAATAAATGTAGGATTTTGGTCTGTCAATCACATAACAGATTAAGATTCGAAGTACTCAGGGAAGGATAAGGAGGAAGTAGGAAGGAGTGGGAGAGAGATAGGAGGGAAGTGGGCAAGAGGGAGAGAGGGAGAAGGAAGGTAGAGGGAAGAGAGGGAGATAGAGGGAGAGGAGTAACAAAATATAGAAGGAAAACAGACGAAGACAAAAGTATAAAAAGTGCAAATTTAGAATACTTCTCTATGATATTGCTGGAGAGACGGAGTAACGACACGGACACAAGAGCTGGATTTAAACTGGGTCATTTTTATTAACATAAATTTGCATAATTTATTCATTACTTTGCATAAATTAGCATAATCAACTATGACCCGGAAATGGACCTGCAGGGTCAAACAAATACTTCCGGGGCGGAAATGACGTTATGCCAAAACATTCCTGGGCAACTCATGGGCGTATCTCGATGCAAGTCCAGGTGAGGGGCCAGACCATCACCTGCGACCCTGCCATGCTGTGCATGAGGGGGGTCCCACCGGCTAACCCGAATCTGGGAATTAAAGGTGCAGGACCCAAAGACAGGTTCCCCCCAGCTGCTCAGGCAGACACACCCTCCATGAGCTTGCGGAGAACCTGTCAATCATCCCCAAAGATGCCCAAGGGAGAACGCGCAGTTGCTAAACCACCCCAGTTTTCCGCCCCTAACCTGCCACGGAGCGGGGGTCAGATCTCTATCTTGGCCCCCTGACTCCCCCCTCTAGCTGCGCCAGCTCACGCAGAGACCGCTGCAGGTCCTGTAAGAAAATGGCGTTCCCCTGTTCTGACAGGTGAACGCCGTCGGCCCGGTAAAGCCATGGCCGGTCTATTGTGATAAGGGGATGGGCCACTACAACCCCACCTAGCTCCCTCACTGTTTTACCCAGAGCCCTATTCACCCTACGTCTCGCCCGGTGAATGGCCCTAAGGGAAGAGGCGTCCCTCCACACGATCCTAGGTAGGATCTCTGACCACACCACTTGCGTAGTGGGCCATACCTCGTGAAGCCTTCGCAGGTCTTCGCGTGCCTGGATGATCAGCGCCAGGCCTCCCAGCATGCACAGGTCATTGCCTCCTAAGTGCAATACCAGCCACCTGGGTGCGGCCACAGGACGCTGCCCACCCAAACCCAACTGGGGACGACCCCGAGGAGCCGCCCCCACCACACTGCCTGGCGCAGCCACAGAATGCTGACCGCCCAGCAACGCCGGTAGGAGACCCTCCCACCGCATACCTCTCCGGCCCATCCAGGCAACCTTGACCCACTGCCCCAGGGACAGCTGGGTCCCGATGGCACTCCTGGCTGCTGAGCGGCCGGCCCAAAATATCATGCTGTGGCCACACAGCAGCGCCGTCAGTTTCGCGTTAGCCTGGGGACCTGCAAGAGGACACACACAGAGAGGTTACCTAGCCTAAGCCCTGCCTAGGATCCTCAGCGGGCCTAACATAACCCAAATATGCCGCTGACCGCCAGCGGCCGATCTCCCGAATCCGATGGGCCGGGAAACCAGAAAGTGCCGCGCTAGTGGCGCCGCCGATGCGGAACGAATGCGTTCCATAACCGGCGGGATCCATGCCTACCCGGGCCATTGCCCTGGACACTAGCACCCAAAATTGGTAACGGGTCAGAGGGGTACCGTCCCAATGCCTAAACAGGTACCCTTGCCCTGACCCACGCAGACCACAGTAAAGCTGTAGGGCGACCACCGGACACACCGACTGGTCGGCAGCCGCACTAAGCTGGATGGTAACCCCTCTGTGTAGCTGATCTGTCTTAGACTGCCTTACTACAAGGGACACCCCCCCTTGTCTAAAGGCCAGATCAGCAAACTGGAAGGCTCGGAGCGAAGTGTCAGCCTGAGACGAAGCCATGGCCTCGCTGACCCTGAGGGCCCCAAAAAACATGACACAAGTCGCTGCCCTAAAAAGACGGGCCTCATACACTGAGGCACACAGACTGTCAAAAACCCCATTAATTAAAGACAGCTGCTCCACCGTCAGAGCCCGACGAGTGTCACCAGGGCCCCCCGCTTGCTCCCTCAGCCAGCCTTCCAGCATCTTCCGGATGCGAAAGTCACCCGAAAAATCTGCAAACCCCCCCGCCTTGGACAGAAAGGCGAGGCCAGCTAACCTGGACCGGATCGTCCTAACTGACAGGCCACGCTGCCTAAGCTGGACGCAGAACTCGGCCAGGTGCTCTACAGGGACAGGCCAACAAAGCTGGTAACCCCTGCCCTGCCTGAAATCCCCAAACTCCTTACCTGCACGCTGGTATGCCCTAAGGGTGCCGGGCGCTACAGACAAGGAGATTGCCCGGGATGCCTCGTCTCTCCACCACTCTGGATCCCCCCCAGACTCCAGAGGTGGCCGGGGAACTCTTCTGGCAACTCTCGGGCCCACGGGGCCAGGGTCCGAAACCTGGACAACTGACCACGGGACAAGGCATCAGCGACCCCGTTATCCAACCCGGGGACGTGCCTAGCCAAAAACAATGCGTTTAGGGACAAGGACCTGTGCACAAAATGGCGGACAAGCCGCATGACCCTGTCGCTCTTAGAGGACAGGGCATTCACCACATGGACAACCGCTAGGTTGTCACACCAAAAGTGCACGGTCTTGTCCCTAACCTGCTCCCCCCAAAGCTCCAAGGCCACTATTAAGGGGAAGAGCTCCAAGAACGTCAGGTCCTTAACCAACGAAGAGGCACTCCATTCCGGAGGCCATGCCGACCAGCACCACTGGTCACCTAACACTACCCCGAAACCACAAGTCCCCGCGGCGTCAGAGCAGAGCTGCAACTCAGCTTCCAAAAGAAGCTCGTGCCTCCAGAAAGACAAACCATTAAACCTGACCAAGAAATCCCGCCACATGCCGAGGTCAGCCCTGACCCCAGCGCAGAGGCGGGTACGATGATGGGGCAAACGGAGCCCCTTCATCGCGTCATACAACCTCCTGGAAAAAGCCCTACCAGGAACAACTACCCGACAGGCAAAATTAAGAATGCCTGCCAATTCCTGAAGCTGCCGTAGGGTAACCTTCCGGCAGCCCAGCACCTCATCAAGCTTCCTTTTAATCTTGAGCAACTTCTCTAGGGGCAATCTAGAAGATTGCTCCTCTGAGTCCAATTCAATACCCAGAAAGGTAATCCTGGTGGCGGGGCCTTCGGTCTTCTCAGAGGCTAAAGGCACCCCTAATTGAGCACCAAGGGCTTCGAAGTCCCGCATTAGAGCAAAACATTGCTCCGAATGCGCAGGCCCCGCCAACAAGAAATCATCAAGGTAGTGAACGACAGTACCCAGACCACTTCGCCTCCTGAGCGCCCATTCCAAAAAGGTGCTAAAACTCTCGAAAAGAGAGCACGAGACAGAGCAACCCATGGGAAGGCTCTGTCCACGTAATTACCCCCCTCGAAATGGAAGCCCAACAGCTCAAAGTCGTCTGGGTGTATGGGGAGGAGCCGGAATGCCGACTTAATGTCGCATTTACCCATAAGGGCTCCCACCCCACACTTCCTAACCATAGTCACGGCTGCATCAAAGGATGCATACCGGACTGAACAAAGCTCGTCAGGAATGAAGTCATTCACTGACTCCCCTTTTGGAAAAGACAAATGGTGAATCAACCTAAATTCACCACTCGCCTTTTTGGGGACCACACCCAAGGGAGACACACGAAGATTCGGGAAGGGCGGCTCCGGGAAGGGCCCGAGGACCCTGCCCTCGGCCACCTCCTTCCGAATCTTCTCCCTAACAATGTCTTCATGACCCACAACCGACCTAAGGTTGTCAGACATGAAGGCCCTCCTAACACCCCTGTAAGGGATCCGAAATCCCTCTGAGAATCCTAGCAAGAGAGCGGCCGCTCTCGGGCGAGGGTGGTAGTCTCCCAACCAACCCTCAAGCACTCGCAAATTGATTGGGCTGGGCCCCTTTACCCCCAACAGGTGGGGGAGGCTTTGGGGGACCCCCGCCCTTCTTTTCCGCCCCCTTCTTGGGGCGGGGACACACGGCTGCGGAATGGTTCCCCCCACAACTCCCGCATGCGTGACGAAACCTGCAAAAGGGACGAAAACATGCCCCCTTTGCGGCGAACTCGTGGCACACCAAAGAGGCCCCTTTCCCGACTCCACCCGCCGCGGCCTTGGCCGGCGCGGGCGTCACGGGCTCCTCTTCCATAAAGTGACCGCTGTTGGTCCTATCACAGCCTTCCTTCCCTGACATATGCGTGGCCTGGAACCACAGGTCCGGAACCACCATATCCCAGGGCAAGTAGGGGTCATGGGCAATACGCATCCTGAACCCCTTATCGTAATGCCTCCATATTGTACCCCCATATTCAAAGTGGGCTCTGCATATGAGGTCGATGTATTTCAGCAAGGCAGCAGCCCTACCCGGCTGCCTCTGAATTACCACTGATGCAAAGGTCAAAAAAGCGTACAGCCAAGAGCTGAAACACTTTGTGACCTTTGTTTTTTTAACCTTCTCCCCAGGCACCACCTCCTTGTCCTGTTTGGGGACCTCCCTGTTTAAAATGGAGAAAAGGTCGACATACTCCCCCCGCCAGATTGCTTCCTTCACCGATGGGTGGAGATGATAACCTAAAGGTGTTGCGGGCAACCCACAAGGGATGGCCCCAGGCTTGATGCTGGCGAACGGGTCCCACACCGTGGTGGCCCCCGACCCCAGCACACCAAGCCCCGGTGGATACACAAAAGGGGGCGGTGGCATAATGGCCGGCTGAGGAGGGATCCAACCCCCCACCCCAGCCCCAGGTGGGAAGGATACCCCTGGCGCCCCTAGTGGCGGGGCCGGCGGGGACCAGACCTGCCCACATGTGCCCGCAGCGGCCCCCATGAAGCTGTTGCCACTCCCCAATGCGGGCGGGATAAACCCGGGACCCTGCACGGGAAGGAGCGGTGAGGTGCCTGCGTGTGGTGCGACCTCACCTGCCCCGTAAGGGGTAGAAGCCATCCACGGGGGGCCCATCCTTGTTGGGCCCTGGAACGATGACCACTGCCCCGACTGGGCCATCTGCCCGGTCTGGGCCGTCTGCCCGGTGTGGGCCATCTGCGTGGTATGGGCCACTTGCCCCTCCTGGGTTGGCACCTCTTCGGGGTCGGTGCCCCATGCTGCGGCGGCAGTCATGGGAAGCCCCTCCGGGCCTGCACCCGACCGCCACCGCTCCAATTCATCGAGCCGCTCCAGGACCCTAGCCCAGGAGAGAGAAGGGGAAACCTCGGTTTGAGGGACTGTGGGCATAAATCCCACCCCCTGCCGCCGGGACCCCCCCGGGGGCCCCTCTGCCGCAGCCCGAGCCCGGGCAGACGGCCTGGCAGCCCTCCTAGGCCGCACCACTGGTTGGGCCAGGAGGGCCTGAGCCTGCCGTTTTTTAGGGGCCATTAACCCGGACTTATAATCTATTCTTTAACAAAGAAGGGGAGAGGGCGTGAACAACCCCCCCCAAAGGACCCTGCACTCACAAGCCAAGGCCTGCCCTAAGCAGCAGGCCTCAGAGGTGCAAACCCCCCAGGAGGCCAAACCACCACCCCTCCCTACGGTGGCAGCAAGGCCCACCACCAGGCCTTTTATGTACAAGGCCTCAATCCACCCAGGAAAACCCCTGCGGGCCCGCGAGGCCACCAACAGGCAGCACCCCACACAACCCCCCAATGAGGCAATGGGGCTCCAAACCGGAGCGGAGCCCAGCCGATGCTGGCTCCGCTGAAGCAAGCAAGGCCTTTCGCTCGAAAACAGGCCACAAAATGGCGCCCCGCACGAGGCTGAGCACAAAATGGCTGCCGCGAGCAGACTATCAAATGTCTGCTCGAGGCTCTGCTGTCCGGGCGAAAAGGGAGAGCCCCGGGCCTGCTCGCCCTTATATAGGGCAAGCAGGCCCCGCCTGGACCAATCAGCAGCTGGGCCAATCAGGCCCGAACTCCCGAGCGAAGTCTCGCATCGTGAGACTTCGCCCGGGATCCAAAATGGCGGCCGCCATGAGGGTCCGTGTCTCCCGGTCCCTCCAGCAAAGCCTGCCGCCGGGTAAGTCCGGCGCTGCTATATTGGAAAAATGCATAAGTATGTAACATGTTGATATTGTGGTATATGTATAAATGTAAAGTTGGTGAAAAAACCCCCCAAACAAACCAAAAGTTCAGAATGAGCTGAAGTTAATGAAGGATGCTAAAAACAAACTTTTTCAAAATCAAAGAAAAGATATGCAATATGGCAGGTAATAAAGGTTTGGATTTGTCAAGAAAAAGACTTGCAAAAGTAAACCTATTTTAAAAAATGTAGTCAAATACTTGATAAAGCATCCAATGATATTCCAGTTAACAAATTATATATGTGTTGAATTCATGGTAATTCAATAGACATTTAGCTTGAAAATAGTACTTAAAGAATGCTTATCAATATTTTCACTATACATTGCTGTGAAATACTGAGTGGCACTGCCTGGGTCCTGTACTCTAGAAGTTTTATTAATAACTTGAATGGAGAGGTGGAGAATATGAAATTTGCAGCTGACACGCAATTAGGAGAATTTGCAGAATATCAATGAAATTCAAAGCAATTTTATAAGGTAAATACACTTGAAAGATACAAAATTTAAAAGAACAGTACGAAGTTCTATTAGGAAATTGCACAACATTTCTGTTGAGTGATATTTAGCAAAATATGTGAAAAAAGCTTGGTTGATTGCAACAGAATATGCCAATAACATTACATGGCTGCAAAGGAGGCAAAAGCAATTTTAGACTGTATCTATAGAAATAGTTTCCAAAGCATAAGAAGTAAATATTTTGCTTCATTTGTTTTGGTCAGACCCAAACCTAGTTTGAATACTGTGTCTAATTCTCATCACCACGTTTGAAGAAGAATTCAGAGAAACTGGAATTGGTTCATGCAAAAGAGGATCAGGGGACTATGTGAATCTCTCGAAAAGAAATTGAAGGATATGGACATGTTTACTTTGAGAAATGAAGATGTGGAATATAATAGTTTAAACAATTTGCACAGTAAAAAAATAGGTTCTTTTTGTTACAGAGCTCAGAACACAAAATAATTTAAATCATTTAAAAGAAAGCTCAATGTTAGAAAAAAAAAATCCAAACAATAAGAACATTTTGATAATAGAATTAGATACCAGAAATTGTGAGCTCCCCTTCATTTGGTGTGTTTAGGTAGAAACAGCATATTTATTTGTCAGAGATGCTTTTATTCAGATAAAGAACATAGTGTTTCCTGTGTGTTACCTGAAACTGAGCTAAGAAGAATGTTACATTGACAGGGGCCTAAATTAGAAGTGAACTCCATAATGATTGGAGTCTCCAGAGAGGGGTGGCATACAAATCCAATAAATAATAATAATAATAGTTTGAGATTGTTGTGGTTCCGTCTGAGGCCCCTCAGGGAATGGCTGATCTTCTGTCGGTTTCCAGCTCAGAGGGAGAGGATGAGGAACAGGAGGTTCAGGCAGACGAGGAGGAGGAATCCCAGGCTGAAGAAGAGGGAGGACAGCCAGAGTCCCCCCAGAGGGAGCTCTCCCCAGCAAGCAGCCTGGATTCCTTAGAGGAAAATGCACAAGCCATAATTGATCTGCGACAGAGAAGAGCTACACAGTGAAGGGACCAATTGGCTAGGTACTTTCAGCATTAAAGAGGCAACAGCTGGGTTTGGGTGTGGTGCTCTTTGGAAAGGCTAAAAGGCAGACCCACCCTTCCTGGCTTGTGGAGTTTTATCTTTGAGAGTCTTGGGACCTGGCTGTGAACTTTGGCGTCTTGGAATCCTGGTTTGTGCCTTTGACTACTGAAACCTTGGGGTGGGTGTGCCAGCAAGAAGCTTGCTGTATTGTCTGGACATCAGGACTCTGCTGTAAAGTATTATAGCCTGTCTGTTGGGAAGAACAGGTTTTCCTCTGTGTTTATTTTTTCCAGCTATAAAGTACTTTTGCTTTTACCAGAGTGTCTGGCTGTTTTTTCCAGTTGGTGTTGAGGTCTGGGGGAACCCAGACAGAACAGTGATAAAACATTTTTCAACAATTAAGTGCACTTTGTTTTCCTTTATCTAGAAAGAATTTTAGAATGCAAACTTGTAATGTATTCTCCCTAATGCACACAGTACAAATAAAAGTGAATTTTATATTTGAAGATAGATGTCCAGAAACAAAATATATTTGAACTATTAAAAAGATTGGGTGTGAGGTATTGATAGATTTCTGTATTAAGAATATGTACCTATAATAAAATACAGGAGGCTTCTGGAACACATCAATATTACTTTTCCTTATTTTTTTCCTCCTGCTTTATTTCCTTTTCCCCATTTCTATCACATTTACCCAGAAAGAATATGACTATGAATTTAAGATGATCTTTAAAAGAATCAAAAAAGCCAATACACAAAATAAAGAATTTATCTTCCTCTTTTATTGTATTCATGATGAGTGAAGGTCAGCTAAGGTGGGCTGGGCTGGGATTTGACTGAGGAAACAAAAATAGCCCAAAACCAGTGATGGGCTCCTATGGGTATGGTCAGATAGCAACAAAGAAAAAACCTTAACTGTAACAAGCTACATGATGTCAATGTCTGCATTCTAAAGATTTCACTCAGTAATCTGAGTATCTGAGCATATGAAAATGGAGAATTGGACCAGATTAAAATTTTGTCTACAATCTGGCAAGCATCCCTTAGATAAAAGGCCATCATGCAAAAGAATAACATTCCCAGCCAAATTTATCTTATTTGTTCCAATTCTTCCAGGACTTCTCATGTTTGGACCTGAATTTTGTCCAAGATCTTGCTTCCTGAATGCCCTAAACCAAGAATGACCAAAACAAAACACCCTCCCAACTTTCTTTTCCCATATCACTCTGTTTGCTGCTCATTGGTTATTTAATATAACTGTCATTGCTCATTTAATATACCTGCCATTATGTATTATGCACTATGCACTGACATATCTATATTACACTACAAAAAATGAAAGATTGGAATAAATCTTTATTGTGTATCCTTAAGATGCCTTAGCTAGGTAGCATGTTTGAATTCCTTTAATCTATTACATACATATCTTTGCTGCTTTGTTATTAATGAAGGGAGAGCATAAACAACACAATCAGATTTGTAAGATTTTATGAGAGAGGCATGGCCAAGCACCGTGGTGACATTGAGTTCCTCGTGCTCCACTGGAGAACCCAATATCCGTCATCTGGGGACCCGGTTTGATCAGAACTGGGTCAGAACCACCCTGGAGGGGTGGTGAAGAAAGGAGATATCCCCCAGGAACCGATAAAGAGCTGACCAGCAGCACCAGAAAATGACTTGCTACAAGCTGTCCAAGCCACAGTGCCACAAACGTACTGATTCATTTGAATTTTGGATTGGAAGTCACCTGGAAAGAAACTTAAGAAAAGTGCTAGAGAGACGAGTTGGAGAATACAAGTTGAGCTGGTGAGTTTCTCTGCTTATGAGAAGATTTTAAAAAATTAAAATAGGAACAAAAGGACCTCCAAAAAAAATGGAAGCAGTTATTTAGCACAGAAGGCTATAGAAGAAAAGAAAATGCTAAAGGAAGCAGTAATGAAATCCCATCCTTTGAGAACTTTGGGAAATATTGTTACATTGAATCAATTTTAAATTAAGAAATGTCTGGATTAAATTTGGAAAATATGAATTGATTTAAAATATTTTAGCATAACTAAGAGGAAGTACAGTGGTACCTCGAGATACGAGTTTAATTCGTTCCGGACCTGGGCTCTTAAGTCGAGCAGCTCTTATCTTGAACGACTTTTCCCCATAGGAATTAATGTAAATAATTTAAATTGGTTCCAGCCCTCAAAAAACTCACAAAGTTAGTCTAAATTATGCAGAAAGACATGTTTTTAATGAAGAAATGTACATGTACATAAAAATGAATAATGAAGTTTCTTTCACTTAACTTGTAAACTTTCTTAAACTTTTAAATTTACATATGTTCAACTTCTCTGCCACCCAATCCTGTAGGACAGAGGTCTCCAACCCTTTTTGCACCAGGGACCGGCTTTAAGCGATCAAGAGAGGAATGGGTGAATGAATGGACGGAGGGTGGGAAGGAAGGAAGGAAAGAGGGAAGGGACAGGAACAGAGGAAGGAAGCAAGGAAACTTATGAAAGGGGAGAGTAAGAGAGGAATGAGTGAAGGGAGGGAGGGAGGGAAGAAGGTGGGAAGGAGAAAGAAAAGAAGAAATAGAGGAAGGGAAGGTAAAAGAGAGAAAGAAAAAGAGCAAGAAAGAAAGAAAGAAAGAAAGAAAGAAAGAAAGAAAGGGGGAAGGGACAGGAACAGAGGAAGGAAGCAAGGAAACTTATGAAAGGGGAGAGTAAGAGAGGAATGAGTGAAGGGAGGGAGGGAGGGAAGAAGGTGGGAAGGAGAAAGAAAAGAAGAAATAGAGGAAGGGAAGGTAAAAGAGAGAAAGAAAAAGAGCAAGAAAGAAAGCTGCAAGCACCCCCCCGAGCCCCCCAGGCCGGCTGCAATCTTTTAAAACATGCGCGCCGCTTCGCAGCTGTCTCCTGAAGCCGAACGCGGAAGTTAGCGTTTGGCTTCAGGAGACAGCTCCTTGGCGCTTGTATCTCGAATTTGGGCTTGTAAGTAGAACAAAAATATCTCTCCCCTCCCAGCTCTTATCTCGAGTTGCTCTTAAGTAGAGCAGCTCTTATGTCGGGGTTCCACTGTAATGGACTTGGGGAGCCAGTGAGGAGTGCCGTCTGTTGGCTGGAGGAATTATTATTCTGGAAAATTTAGGTGAATGTTTAGACTGCTGCTGACCTTGGATTGGGAATACCAGGACTATTCTAGGCTCTGAGACCGATAATTCCTGGCAGCTGGACTGATAGTGAAGATTGATGAATGGTAAATTTTGAATATGGATGTTTCTGAAAAAGAGAACTTAAAGCCTGTCTTAAGGTCTTTCAGTGGTAGTTTAGAATGTAGACTACATTAAGCAATGATCATTCTTGGACCTTGCCCAATTGTAGAAATTGCAGCTGCATAAATCTGTGGGAATTATATAAAACTATGATCCAGATTATGATTGAAATTACCAGCACAAAATTGGTTAAGACTGAAATAGGGCATGCACAGTGATACCTCGGTATTCATTGTTAATTAATTCTGGGAACTGTGATGAGTATCAAAAATGATGAGTACCAAACAAATTTGTCCCATAAGGCATAGCGTACTGAGTCACAAGGCAGCCAATACTGACATGTTCTAGTGTGTGTATTAAATAGCACACAAACGATGAGTACTGGGACAAATTTTTCACATCAAAATGTGTTGAGTACCAAAGTTAAATTTCAAAATGATGCCACTGTATATATTACACACCATGATTTTAGATAACTATTAGCCATTAGTATTTAATATTGCAAAATAAAAACCATTTAATAGACACTGCACAATTTTCTATTAAGAGGGGCGGCATACAAATCTAAATAATAATAATAATAATAATAATAATAATAATAATAATAATAATAATAATAATAATAATAATAATAATAATAATAAGTTGGTATGTGCTACTTTCCGGTTCTTAGTCAATACAGCTTTACTTTAGAATATCTACTCCTAGAAAATATTCTCAGGCTTGGATTTGTGTTTATTAACATGAAATTTGCTTCAATTTCCATGTCATGTTAATTTGGGGATATTCTGCAAGTCAAATTAGCTATTAAATTTGTAGCAATTACCACTGGTAATTTCACCTTTTTCTATTTGTTACTTAAACCAGTCACTCTGACAGCTAGAATGTAGATTTTAGTTCAGAACTTCAGTTTGACTTCAATTTCCACAAAAATATGATTTACAACTGGTGACCATAAGTACCTCCGAAGTCGCTAGATATAGAAAAAACTTGGCATTGCTTGTATGACATTAATTGAAAATTTTGTTTTGAAAGATAGTTCACTTCTACTGAGTCAGTTTTTTAGCTGTTTCATAGAATATACATCGGTAGAGCAACAGTGACATTTCTGTGTTTAATGGAGATCAAATCCATATTTAGCAGTAATATATAGTATTAGCAATGTATAGAGGACCATGTTCTTTTCATAGATAAACAAAGATGGATGGGGAAAGAATGGCGGTATGATGCCTGTGATAAAATATTTCAAATTACAAATTCAAATTACTTATCACTCTATTTTACTTATCGCTCTATATTAGTCATGTCTGACCTCTGTTGTATGATTAACTGCGTTGAATGTACAGTAGTCCCTCACCTATCGCTGGTGTTACGTTCCAGATCCGGCCGCGATAGGTGAAATCCGCGATGGGGAATTTATCGACTGATAGTACTTATTTAAATATGTATATTGTAATTGTTTGGTAAGTTTTCATTGTTTTAAGTGTTTATAAACCCTTCTCACACAGTATTTATTTTAGATACAGTATTTAAATACAGTACAGTGGAACCCCGACATAAGAGCTGCTCTACTTAAGAGCAACTCGAGATAAGAGCTGGGAGGGGAGAGATATTTTTGTTCTACTTACAAGCCCAAATTCGAGATACAAGCGCCAAGGAGCTGTCTCCTGAAGCCAAACGCTAACTTCCGCGTTCGGCTTCAGGAGACAGCTGCGAAGCGGCGCGCGTGTTTTAAAAGGTTGCAGCCGGCCTGGGGGGCTCGGGGGGGTGCTTGCAGCTTTCTTTCTTGCTCTTTTTCTTTCTCTCTTTTACCTTCCCTTCCTCTATTTCTTCTTTTCTTTCTCCTTCCCACCTTCTTCCCTCCCTCCCTCCCTTCACTCATTCCTCTCTTACTCTCCCCTTTCATAAGTTTCCTTGCTTCCTTCCTCTGTTCCTGTCCCTTCCCCCTTTCTTTCTTTCTTTCTTGCTCTTTTTCTTTCTCTCTTTTACCTTCCCTTCCTCTATTTCTTCTTTTCTTTCTCCTTCCCACCTTCTTCCCTCCCTCCCTCCCTTCACTCATTCCTCTCTTACTCTCCCCTTTCATAAGTTTCCTTGCTTCCTCTGTTCCTGTCCCTTCCCTCTTTCCTTCCTTCTTTCCCACCCTCCGTCCATTCATTCACCCATTCCTCTCTTGATCGCTTAAAGCCGGTCCCTGGTGCAAAAAGGGTTGGGGACCTCTGTCCTACAGGATTGGGTGGCAGAGAAGTTGAACATATGTAAATTTAAAAGTTTAAGAAAGTTTACAAGTTAAGTGAAAGAAACTTCATTATTCATTTATATGTACATGTACATTTCTTCATTAAAAACATGTCTTTCTGTATAATTTAGACTAACTTTGTGAGTTTTTTGAGGGCTGAAACCAATTAAAATTATTTACATTAATTCCTATGGGGAAAAGTCGTTCGAGATAAGAGCTGCTCGACTTAAGAGCCCAGGTCCGGAACGAATTAAACTCGTATCTCGAGGTACCACTGTATTTACAATTTTAGATATATTTTTTTTGAAAAACCTGCCGATCGAGTTCGGTGGGCTGTTTAAATCTGCCGATCGACTTCCTCAGAAACCCGCGAACCAGTGAAGATCCGCGAATGATTTTTCTCATGAATATTTCTTGAAAACCCGCATTGAAGTGAAGCCGCAGTAGGTGAAGCATGGTATAGCGAGGGACTACTGTATACGATTCTGTAGTTGGAGATTTTATGACACTGTTTATGTTATATTAATGTTTTTTAATTGACTTTTAAAATTTTTTATTAGATTTGCAATGTATTGTATTATTGCATGTTGTGAGCTGCCCCGAGTCTCCGGAGAGGGGCAGCATACAAATTTAATAAATAATAATAACCTTCTAAGATATGCACTATTGTAAAGCAGTTGGCATAGGGACTGTAGTATTTACACATTTTCTTTGATATCTATATTAGTGATACCAAACAAGCAATATTTCATTATATTTTGGTGATTTATTACATTTTAAATATTTTTTTAAAAAGTGGCATATATTAGGAAGCAGCTGTTATACCCTTATAAATCAGTCTGAATCATAAACAGTTTATTTTTGTGTGGCATATCTGTTGATTTTAAAATTAATGTGTAGACCACTTTTTTATAGTGAACTGTGCCTGGGATTATAAACACAGTTAAACTACTGAATTCACTGAATAATAAACTGTTTTCTTTGGTCCTACTGATTATTATATTATATTGGAACTAAAAGAATAGGTTATTGTACAAATATAAAAATAAACAGGTAATTGCAAACTGGTAAACTGGTAAAATTTATATCCATTTTGGATTACCTTTTTGAATTTAAAGAGTGACACTGCCCTAATGACATACACATATATCTAGTGCAGATTTTTTAAAGAAACCTTCTTGATCTTGAAACTTCCTGCTATGTTCAACTGTGACCCAGCTGTCATAATACCTAGCCAAGCCAAGCTTTTTGTTATGCAGGAAATTAAATTTATGCAATTATTAATATACAGCATTCGTTCTCAACCTTTCTAATGCCGTGACCCCTTAAAACAGTTCCTCATGTTGTGGTAACCCCCAACCACAAGTCTAGCATCAATTCTCTCAACAGAGCTTTAAGCTGATTGGCAGGAATGTCAGAGGGACACTCCCACTGTAAACGCCTGGTTGGTTGGATTGTAAAAATATCTTCCAAGGCCCCAGAATAGAAGCTTTCATTCCTAATACCACAGGAAGTTTTAGGTGATCCCTGTGAAAGGATCATTTGACCCCCCAAAGGATCCTGACTCCCAGGTTGAGAACTACTGATATACAGTACTGTGTCCCAGACATTTATCTGGGAAATCATTTGTATTAAGAATTTTCTGATTACAAAGCAATTCTGAATAAAGCTGAAACCTTTCATTTTTAACATTTCTTGCAGGAAAAGAGAAGTTGAGGCCCCTTTACCTAAATCAGGGCTGGCCACACCCATGGCCACTTTAGCGAAGGGGGGAAAAGTACGTCATGTGATGCCACCAAGATGAAGTGAGTTTGACACCTCTGATCTAACAAATCACCTGAGAACTTCTTCACCTATACAATTGTTTAGAATTCATATGTAATATAAGTAGGCTTTTTCAAGAGTTTCCCCCCCCTATATTTTCACGGGGCATGCGTTCCGAGACTGCCCTCGAAAGTCGAATTTCCGAGAAGTAGAGATGCGGAAGTAAATACACTATTTTTGCCTATGAACAGTATCACAAGCCTTCCCTTAACATTTTAAACCCCTAAAGTGCAATTTCCCATTCCCTTAGCAACCATTTAGATCATTACTCACCATGTTTATTTATTAAAGTTTATTAAAAAAAATATTTATTAAAGTCATTTGAAAGTTTCGCGATGACATATGACGTCATCGGGCAGGAAAAAATCGTGGTATAGGGAAAAAACCCACAAAGTATTTTTTAATTAATATTTTTGAAAAACCGTGGTATAGACTTTTCGCGAAGTTCGAACCCGCGAAAATTGAGGGAACACTGTAATACCAAACTGTTGAAAACTCGGTGTTTCCACACTGAAGCTTAAGGAAGTAAAAGCTATTGAAAAATGTGATAATTTGATACCCATGTGTATGCATTCAGTATGTTTATATATGTGATACAGCCACACTTCCATACACCCAAATATCTTTATTCATGCTGCTTAACATACACACACACGCATGCACCACATTCACATATATATGTTCTATTTTTTTTAAAAAATCCCAATATAAAAGCAGCTAGTGCTGTGTGTGGAAAATTAATATAGCACTTTTGATTCAAATACAAGACAAATAAAAAAGAGAAGAAGAAAAAATAGACCAAATAATGATAGAAAAACAATTTAAATATAGAAGATTTTTACAATTGGCATTTCATGTTAAATAATATAAATAAATTCATTACATCCATTCACATACCAATTTGTAAAAAAAGCACAATAAATTATTTTTTCAGTGCTATGTTGCTTTTTTCCTTTTTGTATGTTGGCATTTGTACTTCTGTTTTATCAATTGCTAGCATACTTTCATTGATTTCCTTTCTATTACAGCAACTATTTAAAGGGAAAATTGCTACATATTCAATTAATTTGAATAGGTTTTGTTGATCACCCACATGCCACTATTTCCCATGTGTTCCAATAATTTGGGTTTTAGCACTTAAATTTAGGTACTGTGAATACATACTTTAATTTATGGCTTAGGTAATTGTTCAGGGACAGAGAGAAGGTTCTTACCAATGATCAAAATCTGGTAATAAGATTTTAGCATTCAATTTAATCCAATTAGATTTTCAGAAAAACATTGAATAATCTAGTAGTGACTAGATCTGTCCTTGAAAGTAGCCTGCTTCCAAATTAGTCTCTAGAACTCTAATATAATTTGCACCAGCTTCACATTTACAAACAGACAAAGTGGTGTGGAGGATGTGAAGATGTCACAAAAGCAGAAGTATAGGAAAGTGCAGGCCCATGGGAAAAAGCTGAAATGTACACATCAGTTTAATTTTTCAACTTTTTTCTTGCCAAAATTTTACAACCACTCTAACATGTTGATACAATTCTAGTCATGATATAGTAAAGAACTGAAACCCAATTTTCTCATGCTTTTATTTAAAACTACCTATCTTACTTACACATGCTACATAACTTAGACTGCTATCTGAGTGCATCCTATCAACCTCAAAGATTCTTCTATTGATTATTCTTTCCTGCATGATAATGTGATAATTGTTATTAGGTGAAAACCTCAAGCACAGGAGAAAATCACTTCACTGTTACAACTCCATGTAGGTATCTATGTATGTATGCATGTATGTATGTATGTATATACAGTGTATGTGTTTATGTGCATGTATGTCTATAATGCCAAAATCTAGTGACAAGGAATTTCAGGAAATGCTGAAATAAGAATAGAATCTGAACATAGTATGAAATGAAATTTATTCTTAATTATTAAAAGAATAAATTTTGAAACTTAGAGCTGAATTGAGACCTTTGTTTTTGTTTTTACTTTGTACTGCCTTTTCTCTATTACATAATAATAACAGAAATTGGCTGAATTCTCAAGAAGTTAAAGAAAAGACTGCATATTTTCTCAACATAAAAGTGCATTTTTACTTGCAAACCTGCATATGGTATGGTTGAATATTTCTCTTAAGCCAAAACAGATAAAACTATTGTTTTATAGCATAATCCAGAGAAGAATGCTCTATGAAATTTTTTGCCTTTGTGGATATATGATTGAGAAATCTATGCAATTATATATGTAGTTACTCAGCTAAATGTACATAACATAGTGTTCATGTACATTGCATTTCTTTTGATGGGAATATTCTGAAATACATGCCTTGATATGTGCATTACTAGTGACATTCTCTTAATTAATCATATAGAATTGTATTTCTTTAAAATTAGAGATGCTTTCTAGAAACCAGTGTAGGTTGCTCCTATGGTGCACTGAGAAATTGCAATCTTATTTCATTTGATGGCCTGAAGATATGAAACTGTAACTGTTTTACATCATGGATAATTGCTTTTAATCCAGTCAGTTTATTTATTTGTAAATTGTGATAACTCCATTACTAATCTAAAATGTCTGTGTTGAATCAGGAAATCTAAAAGCTGTAGGCTTCACTCATGTAAACAGGGCTTCTATAACAAGATAGGTTAGATAGTCAGAATTCTGACACATAGTCATATTTCTTCCCCCTAAAATTCATTGCCTCAGAAAACAAATGCTTAAAATGATGCATTCCATCCACAGCAATATTAAAAGCTGGTGATAGAAGCAAGTATTTAAGTGCAAAGGTTTTTAGATTGTAATGTTCATAAAAATTCAATATTTAATATATATGTGTAGCTCCAATGAAATTCGTAATGAAATTCCATTGGAAATTAAAGCAGCTTGATTTATCTGTACTCAAAATATAGTGGAAGGCACTGGTAACAAAAATACCATCTCTGTTTTCTATATTTTAATATTTTAGCCAAATACTATATATTAAACGTCAATTAATTTCTCTTGATTCCGATGAGGTATTTATATTACTTTTCTAAACTGGAAATTCATTTCCCTAGAGTTGGTAAAAAATAGTTTTCTTTCTGAAAATAATCTTATGAGAGTTAGCTACAGCTCCCAAAACTAAATATGGCTTTATTTTCTTTTGATCTTTCCAGTGCAAGCCTATAGATGTTCAATCTGAAAATTCTCATTTTGTTTATTACACCCTAATAATTACATTTAGGATTTCAGCTTTACAATTAAAACTTTTGTCTATATGTAAGTCTTCTAAATTCGATAAAGTTTACTCCCCAAAGTAGGTAGAAACTAAAGCCTTAATCTAAAAATATATGTAATGACTTAAAAAATAAATACATCTATGATTTGAAAACAACAAAAATATTCCATGGATTCTTCCCATTTATGCATATATAGGTAATTTCTGAAGTGCTCCTGAATGAACATCCTATTCATTTCACAGAAGGAGCTGATATACATGTGCCAAAGGTTATATATCCTCCTTAAAATTATGGGGCAGTTTGTGCATATAAGATATGTACCCAATCTGAGCATGTGCAAATCTCTGGATTCGGGTGCTTGGTAACATTCAGCCAAATATCAAAAGAACTGGACAAAAAAATTGCTTCATAAAAAAAACCCCAATGTTTTTGTTTTTGTTTTAACCACTGTAAAATTCTTCCCTACATACCTAATTCATGACATGCTGTTAGATTTCCAATAGGAACCACATCAAAATTAATAGGGAAAACAGAGGTGAACAGATTTCATAAATCTGAGCTGGTAGACACTTATGACATGACCCAGTGTCTCACCAAAAATTCCCCCTTTCCATATATTGGGGATGAGTAACCCACATGTAATTTCAGACTGTTTTCAAAATCTGTGTCAACAGTTAGTACAGATCTCTAACAAAAGTCAACTGCCTCTCCCATAGCAAGATGAAAAAGGAGAGGAACTGAAGATGGAAAGAAGTAGCAGAAACGGAAAGAGGTAGTATAAATAGAGATGAAAAGGAAGTAGCAGAAAGGGAGACAGCAGAAAGCTAATGCCCCAAGAACCTTTGCTCTAGCTTCATCCATGTCTGGATTTAGTCATATCCTAGACAGGTGGCAGCTAGGGGAAGACGTTCCCATTATATTATGCATTCTGTTCCCACATAATGAATTTCCTCTATCTCTATTTGTGGCACATCTTTCATTAGTTTGATAATTTCTGAGGCACAGTATTCTAAATTGGGAGTTTCCAACTTTTCCAGCTTGGAACTGGTGGGGGAGGGAATGATTCTACCACGCTTCTGTGGCTTGGTTATGAATGGGACACAGTTGGAAAATCTTGTTCTACATGGATAAAATAAAATACATTTCTTTTTCAAATTTTAAAGCATCATACTGGCAGCTTTCCCTCCCTTTCTATTGCTGCAGACTGTGCCTGTAAAAATTCCTCATCAGAAAGGCATTAATATAGAATAAATTCTATTGTCAGGAAATTTTTAGAATAGAAATGTATTTCCTGTTGTCAGAAAGATATTACTTTTTTTCTTTAAAGCAGCAACCTCTTAATTTTCCAGTAAAATACTAACAGCCACTTTTTTTCCTTTTTTTTTTTAAAGAAAGGCATATGAGTCAACAGTGGCTGCAGACTTACTTGTACTTTGGTCAATCACTTGTGTTAAACATAAAGGCTGCTGTTCGTTGTAAGAAAATCAAGTGATATAAAGTGACATACCAAAGCAAAGATATTTACAAATAGTATAAAAGAAGCTATTGTAGAATCATGGGTAATTTTGACAAGTTGTCTAAAGACATCCTATGTTAGAGGTAGGTGAGAAAAGGGAGATGATTCTGTAACTAGATATCCCATAACTTCTCCACTGGCTTATCCTCTTACTTGCAGATACAAAGGGCTCATAACAGCTAACACTTAGTGCTTCTGACATATTAAGATCACCTCATTGGACCAGCTCATATCTCCTTTTGGTCCAAATAGGCATGTTCTGCCAAGAACAATTGCCAAGAATATGAGAGAATATTGATGCATTGTCTTCCTTTTGTTTCTGGGTAGATCTTAATGTCAATATGCCAAATAAGATTCAAGAAGACTCCTTTTGAAGAAGTCTGAAACCACAGGTTAACATTTTTTAAATAAACATTGTTTGAATGCTGAAGGTCTTTGAGTCAGAAGACAGCCTTTAGCTAGTTTTCCATTCCCATCTTTACACTGGACAGTTCTTGTATGCCACCCTGTATCACATGTTCGAGAACAAGAAAGCCATGGTCCAGTTGTCCACTGGGGTTCAGCAAGTGATGGGCTAATTTTGTTACCACTGTTGTTGCTAGTGACAGAATTCGTCATTTGGGTTTGCTTCTTTGGCACATAGAAACTATAGCGGACATCCACCGGTGTAGTTGGATCTGTTGCAAGAATCTGTACTATCAAGATCTCCTTAGTGCCTGTATGTCCCATGGCATGCAAGAAATCATCTTTGTGACTCCAGCCACTGTAGTTCATAACTGTTCCATTGAGGTCAATGATGGTCTCTGAAGTTGAGATTGTGTATTTTCCATTGACAAGATATTCACCACTTTTCTTTTTCAAAGCCAGGTAAGCAGTGAATCTACTTTGGTCTTTCATTTTGAACTGTCGTATTTTGATGTGTGTTGCTCCTTCTGGTATTTTAACAATATCTGTATAACCCTTACTGAAACAAAGAAAAAATATGTTAGTCAAGCAAAACAAAGACCTGATATTTTCCCTCAAAATGCAAAAGGCCTTCAGATTCCTTCAAAAGGTTTAAATATGGCCTTCACTATCGAAAAGCTACTTTAATAGGTATAATATTCTGGGATTTTTTAAAAAATAAAACCAACTTTTCACAAAACACTTCACTTAAAGCAGCCACAAAAGTCCATTGGACTAGTAATTGGCTATAGAACAGAAAGAAGAAATAAAGAGATGGTATTCACATTGGAGAAACATACAAATACAAGTTTGGGGTCTGATGTCACTGTTTTTCAATTTTGTTTATGAATGACAGTGACATGTAATAGAAAGATAACCAAATTTGTTGGCCTGAATAATAAATTTTAAAAAGATACTATATATAGGCCTATACTATAGAGAGTCTGCGGAGAGGGGCGGCATATAAATCTAAATAATAATAATAATAATAATAATAATAATAATAATAATAATAATAATAATAATAATAATACAAAATCCAGAATAGTGATCTTGTTTGCTGAGTTGTATAATAATAATAATAATAATAATAATAATAATAATAATAATAATATTGCAAAGTCTTAAAAGGGAAGAACATAGTTCAATATCAATAAATGGAAGAGGAATTTAAAAAATGCCTTGCATATGCATCAATGGATGCTTTTGCGTGAATTTCATGCTAAGAATAATTAGGAAATTATTAAAAATTAGGGCTGTCAATGTAGTCATTGCCTTATAAATTAATGGTTGGACTGCAGTTGGGGTAGTTTGGTCACTAGATCTTAAAAAGAAAGAAAGATAACGAGGATGACTAAGGGTTAAATCAGTTCTCTAGTAGGAACTAGTTATCATATATGGGCTTTTAATTTAAAAAATTGATAAAAATATACCTAGCATAGAAATTGTCACTAAAACCAAACATGGAATGCTTCTGGATTTTTAAAGTAATGTACTTCTTAATTAACATAGTCCATGCAGACTATCAAACGGGACAGATACAAATTTACCAGCGGTGAAATGCTACCGGTTCAGACTGGTTGTGGCGTCTGGGTAGGGAAAATGTTGATTGGTTTGAAGAACCAGTAAGGAAAATTTTGATTTGTCCCACCCACCTACCCTCCCACTCCTTTCACATCTCCTATATTCTGTTGTTTATTAACTCAGCTGATTCACATACAGTTTGCTGCCTCAGCTGAGCTAAGAAATAGCATTTTTTGCCAGTCCCCCCCCCTTGCTTCAAGCAGGGAAAGGAATACAGTGGTACCTCGGTACTCGACCACAATTCGTTCCAGAACTGTGGTCGAGAACCGATTTGGTCGAGTACCGAATTTATTTATCCCATAGGAAATAATGGAAATGGATTTAATTGGTTCCCAGCCCCTGTTAACTCGCTGGGAACCAATTAAATCTATTTTCTTTATTTCCTATGGGATAAATAAATTCGGTACTCCAAGCTGCAGGAAGGATGGGGACAGCTGCAATCCCGGCAGCTTTGGGGGGCTCCTTTCCTCAATGCTTCGTACCTGTAAGCAGCTGCAAAAACTTTCTCCTTCCAGCTTCCCTTCGAGGAGCAAAAGCCGGGAACGTCACGTAATGAAGGGAAGCTGCTGGAGCAGGGGCAACTGCTGAGATGGCTCCGGCGGCTTCCTTTCATCACGTGACGTTCCCGGCGCTGTTGCTACTCGAAGGGAAGCCACCACCGTTGCCGCCGCCGGGAAGGAGAAAGTTTTTGCAGCTGCTTACAGGTAATAAGAGGAAGCAATGAGGAAAGGAGCCCCCCGAAGCTGCCGGGATTGCAGCCGCCCCCACCCTTCCTGCAGCTTGGAGCTCTTATAGAGCTCCTCAGCCCCCTGAAGCTGCTGGGATTGCATCAGCCCCCGGCGGTAACATTTCTGATAGTGAACAAAATTTTCTGTGGCTGTTCGGTATCCGAATTTTTGTTCAGAAAGCGAAGCAAATTTTTGCCGAAAATTTTGTTCGTTATCCAAAATGTACGAGAACCAAAGCGTTTGAGTACCGAGGTACCACTGTACTAGCTTTAATGAGCTGTCTGGGCATTCAGCCAGGAGCAATTATCATCTTGTTAAAATGTTGCAAGCTCAAACCACCTTGCCTGAAGAAGCACTAACCATTGAGAAACTGCCTTGTCTTCTCTCTCCCTGTCCCGGTCCCTCTCCTCCCTGTCTCTGTCCCTCGCTCTTCTTCTCCCCCCCTCTCTCTCACACACACAGGTCCATGGTAAAATTGTCTTCCATGAAATCAATTCCTGGTGCCAGAAAGGTTGGAGATTTCTGAATTAGATCGTGCAAGGTCACTACAGGAGAGCCCTTTTAAGGATTATGTGTTAATAGAAAAGCAACTATTAAAGCTCTGATCCTTATCTGTTGCACATAAAAAACAGAGGAACTCTGATTAACGATCACAGCCACATTTTGGATCTGAGTGGAGGGCCTGGGAAAGGTGTCAGAATAACAGAATAATACTTAGAAGGACTTTGGAGGGGATCCTGTATCATTTCAGAGAAATGTCTGTCCAGTTTTTTCCTTAAAAACCTCCAATGATTAAACACTCTGAACTTCTGAAGACAACCAATTCCACTGGTTAATTGTTCTCATTGTCAGGAAGATTTCCCTTAGTTTTAGGTTGTTCTTTGTTCAGTTTCCATCCATTACTTCTTGTTTTGCCTTCTGCTTTTTTGGAAAATACATTGTCCCCTCCTCTTCTTTATAACAGTCCCTTAAAAGCCTGTTGCTTATCAAACTCTTGGGAAAAGCACATAAGCCATGTCCTCCTTTCAGTGGTCCATGAAAGTACATCTATAGTATGTAGATAATAAAGTCGAAAAAAGGTGAACAACATTTTTACAGAACTATAGATATGTTGAGTCTGGGTGTGACAAGGAATGGCTGGGGCCAGGTGAGGCACCCCTTGATGTGAGTGACGTTGAGTTGGCCACGCCCACCAAGCCACACCCACAGAAGCGGTAGGGAAAATTTTTAGATTTCACCACTGCAATTTAAGTTTAAGTTTGATTAGATTTGTATGCCGCCCCTCTCTGAAGACTTTACCTTTTTTTAACATGGGGGAAAATGTGACTAAAGTCTTTTGAATTAGACAGGATATCTTAAATAGTAGCTGCAAACATGGACAAGTGTTTTAACTTTCCCTTCCTGTTGTGAGCTTCTCAGGTTTACTTAGTTGACCACTACATGTTACAGAATGGTTCTTTGTCCTGATAGACTACAATTTTATTAAATTCTTAAGTTCTCAGTAAGTAAATACGAAGACAACACATTTGTGTCTTGATGAGTTCAACTGCATACCTTAGTGTGCCCTATGTACATATTTAAAAAAACTTTGATAGCCAAGCATGGGACCATTGTATTATAGGATACAATATTATTTACCATATGTTTGTTATATAAAATACATTTTTTCTGAATGCCACATAAATGCTATTTCCTATGACATAAGGAATTTGGGTGGAAATGATTTACTGTATTGTTTATTTCTTACTTACCTCTTTTTATTAAAGTTCCCTATAATTTTTGTGCAACTGGAATTGTCTCCACCACAAATCCCACACTTATCATACTGGAGCTTTGAACCAATAATGCCATCACATCCAGTTCGAACACATTTTCCACGGACACATACTGAATTGCTATATGGCCTACATTCTGTTCCATCAGTCACCTGTTTGATAACATAAATATATTTAAATTGAAATTTCTTTTCATTTTTAGTTGCATTCAGCCACACAAACAATAAACATTATGGATAAATATAGAACATTGTTATTTATTTATTTATCCATTTATTGATTGATTGATTGGATTTGTATGCCGCCCCTCTCCGTAGACTCGGGGCGGCTAACAACAGTAATAAAAAACATCATATAAATCCAATATTAAAACAACTAAAAAAACCTTATTGTAAAACCAAATATCCCTGCAAACAAACATAACATGCATAAATTGTAAAGGCCTAGGGGGAAAGAATATCTCAATTCCCCCATACCTGATGGCAGAGGTGGGTCTTAAGGAGCTTAGGAAAGGCAAGGAGGGTGGGGGCAATTCTAATCTCCGGGGGGAGTTGGTTCCAGGGGGCCGGGGCCGCCACAGAGAAGGCTTTTCCCCTGGGCCCCGCCAAACGACATTGTTTTGTTGACGGGACCTGGAGAAGGCCCACTCTGTGGGATCTAAGCGGTCGCTGGGATTCATGCGGCAGAAGGTGGTCTTGTAGATACCCTGGTCCGGTGCCATGAAGGGCTTTATAGGTGATGACCAACACTTTGAATTGTGACCGGAAACTGATCGGCAACCAATGCAGACTGCGGAGTGTTGGTGTTACATGGGCATTTTTGGAAAAGCCCATGATAGCTCTCGCAGCTGCATTCTGCATGATCTGAAGTTTCTAAACACTTTTCAAAGGTAGCCCCATGTAGAGAGCATTACAGTAGTCAAGCCTCGAGGTGATGAGGGCATGAGTGACTGTGAGCAGTGACTCCCGGTCCAAATAGGGCCGCAACTGGTGCACCAGCCGAACCTGGGCAAATGCCCCCCTCGCCACAGCTGAAAGATGTTTCTCTAATGTGAGCTAATTCACCTAATAATAGTTTACATCTAATATTAATATTAATATAGTAATAAAATATGTAATTTTATAATAGACTAGTTTTCTCCAACTGTTTAAAGAAAGTCAGCCAGGGCTACTACATGCTGAGGTCTAAAACAACAGTCATATGCTTACACTGGTTTTACTAGTGAACATTCTTTACATAAAACTTTAGAAATGTAAATATTCTATAAGCAAGCAGAGTAGCTATTTTTACCTTTTGAGAGAAAACTACATAGTAGCCAGTTCCTTTAGCTCGGCAGGTAAGCTTGCAAACATCTCCTGGGAGCACTCCTGCATATTTTGGGACCCATTCTACAAAAGTTTTGATACCTTTTGGATCTGATTGGTATCCATTTCTTGCTTCACATTGTTCTTGGCGGAAAGCTTTAGCTGAAGAAGAATAACTTATTCATTATTATTTATACCTATGGGGATAGTGTCTCAAACATTAATGTAAACATACCACAGTACTGTGAGATTCAGGTTCTATTTCAGGACAAAGCAGTTAAAAGCCAAAGACTCTTACTGAATTAAAAAAAAATTGTCTAGTATGCCCATCACTATCCTATTATGATGATTTGGTACCATTCACTGTAGTAATGCACCTGTTAAGCTACATGTTGAGTTTGACATAAGATGGTTGACTATACAGTATAACTGAAATAAATAAAAACCCAAACACATAGTTCAAACTCATAGGGCATCTAATCAGGCCATACAGATGGCCAAACTGTTGTAACAAATTATTTCCTCTACTACTACTGTAATTTCAACTTCCTTTCACAGGCTACAGAAAATAAAAGTGTGACAGCACAGGATAGTCACCTTTTCAGCTTGTAGCTACCAGATCTGTAAGTGTGATGAGATTACCAATGTATTAGAAAAGACAATACTTTTGTTTCTTTCTAACAATCACAACTATGCTTCCTACAAACCTGACCAATACTGTATGATATCTGGAGAGACTGGATTTACATACACAGAAGTGGAATAGAACTTTATCTCTTCCAAGGATATTCACCAAGTGGAATTTGCGTAATTTAGATTTACATAAATCTGAGCCCAGCATTTTTTCAAAATGCCTATCTGAACTTAATTCACAGCCCTTCCTCCCAGTAAGTCAATACAACATCTCAATTTCATATCTTTTTCTCTTTTTTCCCCATAGAGTAAGGTTGGAAGAGGAATTATTAATTTTATTGTTATTGTTAAACATTTGGAATTCAGATATGCAAAAATGGACCAGTAGATTCTGGTCTTGCTTTTACCCAAGTTTTTGGCTATAGTCTAACCTAGCCTTTGTATTGCTTGTGTTGCTATTTTTGGTTTATAGCAATCTTACCATTGGCAGGACAGGGCATGATGTTACAGGACCGATAGACAGCCCGTTTTCCTGTACAATATCGACCGTTGTTTCTAGGTGCTGGGTTATTGCAATGCCGATAGGCAAACTGAACACCTCCACCACATGAACGAGAACAATGTCCCCATGGACCCCAGGATCCCCAGTTCCCATGGTTCGAAGCCTAAAACATAAATTTCACCATATTATAGATTGCCAATTGATGGTAGCTGGGGGAAAAAAATCAAATATCAGTGTCATCTATACTTAGATTCCTATTTTATACAGTAATTCTATCAAATTAGTTTTATTATTGTTATTATTATTTTGGTATTTTAACTTTCTTTGAATAAACCAAATATTATTATTTTTAAAAAGCAACGTAGTCTTTAAAATCAAGGTACATGACATTGGACAGTCACTGATCTTAACAATGTTCCGGGCTGTTGCATTATATAATACTCCCCAGAGGTGCAGAAATTTGTAGAAACTGTAATAAATTAATGCAGGAACAATGTTCAGTCAGTCATTTAATGAATGATCACGTTAACCTATAAGGAAATTCTTCAACCCTTCAGCAAATTTGTTACACTAAAGATGGAAGCCCTAATCAGGTATTTAGAATGCTACACCATATTGCAGTGATGGTGAACTTTTTATCCACCGAGTGCCCAAACTGTGTGTCCACGCATGCCCAAACTGATATGTGTCCATGTGCATGTGTGCACATGTGCAGGCATGCCCACTTTATGCATCAGATATCTGACGAACAGCTGGCTGGCAGGAGATGGGGCATCCCAACACTGGCAGTGCAAGAAGAGGTAAGATCTTTTTCTTTTGTGAACTTCTTTTTCATCGTTTGCAGGGAAACAGGGGCTCACAAAAGAAACGCCACAGAGATCTGACTTGGGGCAATGGCGTGCATGCCATAGCTTTGCCATCACGGCCATATGGCATCAAAAGGCATGTTGTACGCTTGATAAAATAAATTTTTCAATGAAATGAGCAAAAGACACCTCCGATGTCAATTGCACCCCAGTAAGGGAATTTCGGAATTCTTAGAAACATAGAAGACTGACGGCAGAAAAAGACCTCATGGTCCATCTAGTCTGCCCTTATACTATTTACAATGGATATATGTTTATCCCAGGCATGTTTAAATTCAGTTACTGTGGATTTACCAACCACGTCTGCTGGAAGTTTGTTCCAAGGAACTACTACTCTTTCAGTAAAATAATATTTTCTCATGTTGCTTTTGATCTTTCCCCCAACTAACTTCAGATTGTGTCCCCTTGTTCTTGTGTTCACTTTCCTATTAAAAACACTTCCCTCCTGAACCTTATTTAACCCTTTAACATATTTAAATGTTATCTTGATTGATACTTCACTCCTTCAAGGGGTTATCCCATTTCAAACATCAATTAAATATGACTAATGTGATCAAACTAAATGTGCCTTAAAAGTATCCAATTAGTTGTTTATTATTATTATTATTATTATTATTATTATTATTATTATTATTATTATTATTTTGGTATTTTAACTTTCTTTAAACTTCACCTAGTTTAATAATTAAAATAGCAACATACCGAATAATATTTTTTCTTTGTCTTATCAACACATTTCCCTTGTAGGCAGATCCTTCCTTTTCCACATGGTGTCCCCTCCACAGCAGGAAGCTTCTTGGTCAAGCACACCATTTGACCCTGGCGAACGACTGCACACCACAGACGAGAGCACACATCCATTCCAGGACACACTGTGTATTCAGGTCCAAATGCCAGCTTGCATTGGCGAATGGCATCATATGTTTGTCCTGGAAGTTCCTCAGGACCTAAGATATGTTTTCGTGGTTGATCCAGTAAACAGTTACCTGAAACAACAACCTCATTTATAATTTGTTTCCTTTCTAAGATACTTGCCATACTTCTGAGCTTTCCGACATGATAAAATTTTCATTCATATTCATATTTGTGTAAGCCTGGCTACTTATCATTACATCATATTTATGTCTAATGTAGCTAATCTCATAGATTGCCAGTCATTATTAATTTATTTTAGCATACTTTCACACACAAAAAACCCCCTCTGCTATACATTAGATGTAGATGAACACCTTTGCTTTGAATTAAATTAAATTTCAATTTACAATTGATAGTATGAATTACAAAATAGGTCATAGAACTTTACTTTTCGTGTATGTTTGCTTCCATTTACCCAAAGTGACTTTATGAGTGGGATCTTCCATATTAATCAATTGCATTTATAAACATTTTTTAAAAAAATAACCAAAACTGCCATTTGAAAATTGCAATACCACTTCTGTAAAGGTAAAGCTTTTAAAGAAAAGCCAGAATAAGCATGACTTAAAACTGTAGCCAACAAAATCATTTAAGAATAGAAGAAGCAAGTGGGAATCTTCTATTAAAAAACCAAACAAAATTGGTACAGAAATAGAATATTGATGGCAGGAATTCATTAAACATGCTTACCTGCCAGATGAATCACAAAATTGAACAGCAAATATTGACATCTTTGATAAATGGGAAAAGTTGTTATCTATGATGACAGATTTTGACTTAACAGATACTTTCTTGAAAATAGCTTGTAAAGTTGTTTTGGGATTTCTGCTTTAGGTAATAAGGAGTATGGGATAGAGGAGCACGTGATGCTGCTATTTGGAATTCAAATGCAACTCTCAACTTTTTTCCATTATTTTTGTGAAGCTTGGCCCACAACAGTGGGCTGATTTTATATTTGGAGAGGGTAAGACCGTAGTTTTTGTAAGTAGTTTGTGTTCTTTTGTTCATTGTGGTTCCCCAAGCAGAGGTCTTCTGTTTTTCTTATGCACAATACTACTAGGACCAAACATACAGCCTGCATTGGCTGCCAATCAGTTTCCGGTCACAATTCAAAGTGTTGGTTATGACCTATAAAGCCCTGCATGGCATTGGACCAGAGTACCTCCGGAACCGCCTGCTACTGCACGAATCTCAGCGACCGATAAGGTCCCACAGAGTTGGCCTTCTCCGGGTCCCGTTGACCAAACAATGTCGTTTGGCGGGCCCTGGGGGAAGAGCCTTCTCTGTGGCAGCCCCGGCCCTCTGAAATCAACTCCCCCCAGAGATTAGAACTGCCCCCTCACTCCTTGTCTTTCGTATTACTCAAGACCCATCTATACCGCCAGGCATGGGGGAGTTGAGACACCTTTCCCCCAGGCTTTTTTATATTTATGTTTGGGTATGTATATGTTGTTTTCTTTTTAAAAATATGATAGGGTTTTATGTGCTTTTTAATATTAGATTTGTTTTCGCTGGAATATTGTTTTTATTATTGGGGTGAGCCACTCCGAGTCTTCGGAGAGGGGCGGCATACAAATCTAATTAATAATAATAATAATAATAATAATTATTATTATTATTATTATTATTATTATTATTATTATTATTATTACTACTACTACTACTACAATCTGAAAATCATGAATAGAGGGAAAAATTCAGCAGTGAAATCTACTTACCTTTCCTATCAGTTTGGATGTATGCGCCACTGTCGCACACGCTTTTGCACTTGCACGTGCACAGAAGGCTTTGTGCATGCACATAGGGTTGAAAAAAAGCAACTGGTGGTGTCCAGGCAGGTGGGCAGAGTCTCATGCTGCCACCACTACCAATTCTCTGAATCATGGGCAGCCACCACTACTGGTAGGCCCATACTGGACCGAACCAGTAGCATTTCATCGGGCCAGATTACTTGCAGGACCACCTTCTGCTGTATGATTCCCAGCAACCGGTTAGGTCCCACAGAGTCAGCCTTCCCTAGGTCCCGTCAACTAGACAATGTCGCTTGGCGTGGCCTTCCCCTCGAGGACCCTGGCCCTCTGGAATCAGCTCCAGGAGATTCACACTGCCCTCACCCTCCTTGCCTTTCATAATAGTCTTATGCTGCCAGGCTTGGGGCAATTAGATCTCAGCCTCCTAGCCGAAGAATGTTGTATGATTGCTGTTTGAATGAGTATGATTGATTTTTAACACAGCTGTGGTTTTTAGACTGTTTGTTTAATTTTAAATTTAATTGGATTTAGCTATTGAAATTGTTGTTTTATATGTTGTAGGCCGCACTGAGTCCTCGGGGGGGAGTGGCATATAAATCCAACAAATAACTAAAATAGAATAAAATAATAAATTTCACCCCTGGAATTATTCCTGCCTTTTGTGTATAATTTGCACTTTTGTACAGAGTTATTTGACTAATCTGAAAGATTGTCTGCTTTATTTATAGCCATTATAAGAAAAAATAGTTCGCAATTTTTTTTCTGTATGTGGTTTCTTGGGATTTAATGTATCTTTATTTTTCTTCAGTTAAAACAATTTATCACAATCTGTCCTACTTATATTTTATAATGGATGAAAACATTTAAATGATAAGTCTCAAGTCTGATGCTTTAGAAGCATAATGAGGACAGAGATAAGGCCTCATCTAAAGTTTCTTTTTCAATAAATCAATAACAACATTTTCTTGAAGAACTAACCCATCAGGTTTCAGTGAGATCTATATCACTATAATTATGTCTATCAAATCTCTATCAAATCTCCACAAAAAATTCACCACCACTGGCATTTGCAACCATATTTGGAGCAGTGGAACAAATTCACAGTGAATATTATTCTTCACACATTTTTTACCCATTCAAAAGGCCACAAAAGAAAGAAGGTATACAATTTCATTTAGAAAAAGACAGCTAGGTCCATGGCCCTTGGTATGTATAAAGTATTATGTATAACTGCTAGCTTAATAGGAAAGAATATCATTAGAGCAAACTGAAAACCAAGCCTAATAATGATTTAATTAATTAATTCAATTTTGAGATCTTTTCCCCCCCTAGGACTTTAGTGAATATCAAGGTACATATATAAGATTTTAAACCTTCATTTTTGCTTTTTAGAACTTTGTTTTTATCTGAAAGGGAACCTGTTTTGGCTTAGAAGTTCTATAAGTCTATACAGGCTATACTCCCTGAATATTCAAAGCTACTTTGAAGAAGATGGTAAAGAGAGCAATAGCTGTTGCTAAACTTAAGTTTTTATCTCAAATCCCTGTCAGAATTTGAGTGTTTTAAAAAAGACCTGAGATAAATATTCAAAATTTGATTCAATTCTTCAAAAAAAAATATAGTGTTCCCTCGATTTTTGCGGGTTCGAACTTCGCGAATAGCCTATACCACGTTTTTTCAAAAAATATTAATTAAAAAATACTTCACGGGTTTTTTCCTATACCACGATTTTTCCCACCCAATGACGTCATATATCATCACCAAACTAATAATTTTTGCAAATAAATAACAAAAAAATAATTATTGTTAATAAATAATTATGTTTATAAATATCAGGATCACTAAGTGTCTTATTCAATGGTGAGTACCAGCAATAATGGTGAGTAAATGGTTGTTAAGGGAATGGGAAATGGTAATTTAGGGGTTTAAAGTGTTAAGGGATGGCTTGTGATACTGTCCATAGCCAAAAATTGTGTATTTACTTCCGCATCTCTACTTCGCGGAAATTCGACTTTCGCGGGCCGTCTCGGAATGCATCCCCCGCGGAAATCGAGGGAACACTGTATACTGTTTTCCTAGTAACTTCTACATTCCTAGCCAGTGATTATCCGACCTCTGGATAGACAAGATCAATCATCAATCATCAATCATCAATCATCAATCAATCATCAATCAATCATGACCTAAAACTTAACAATGGCCACCTCAGAAGACAGCATTAACACTAGGACCCAGGCTAAGCATTCCCCCAAAAGATCTTGTTCCTTTTTTGGAGAAACACATTTAGAAACTACAAATAAGCATCTTTATTGTTTTTAAAACCCAATTAATGGTTTAGAAACAGTATTTTTGGTAGCTTAGAGTGCGACATTCAATATTGACTTACCACATTGTTTATTTTAACAATAAACAGAAAAATAAGGCTGCTGCTTTAGAGGCTGGCATTTGTTCTGCGTGTAGACAGAGAAATGCTACAGTAGCCAACAAGACAAGTGTCACTGCCCAGAAAACAGCTGGTGGTCACAAGGAATCCTGCAGGCTGTGAAATACTCAAGCAACTGTAAATAGAATGGTGAGCTTATAGTACATGGAGCTACTGCAAGGACAGGTAGCGAAAGATTCCTTTAACTATCTAAGGAAGCTTTTATATTTAGTTACATTGTACACCAAAGCATGTGCCTTTATTATACACACTTCATAGAATTGTACAATCTACCAACTGTGGAGATAGAATAAAGTCTTTCAGCCACTTGCTTTCCTTCTAGCTAGAATACTTGGCTAGCCACATTATTCTAAAAAGAAGAAAAGCATCTTTCTTTCTTCTACTCCTTCCCTTTGTAACCACGTACAGGGGGGGAAAAAGAACCTCCATAAACTTAAATTATTGTCAATGCCAATTCATGAAAATAACTTTCATGTTCTCGTTATTTTAATTTATTTCACTATTTATAATATTTGTGACCTGTATTTTCATTAGATATCATAAAGAAAATGAACCAGAGCTTTGTGGTCTAATCTCTTCCTGAGTAAGAAGCAATTAGAGATAGATTTTTGCAGTTACAGTGATCCCCCGATCATTGCGAGGGTTCCATTCCACAACGAGCAGGTTTTCGCGAAGTAGCGCTGCAGAAGTAAAAACACCATCTGCGCATGCGCAGATGGTGTTTTTACTTCCCAGCAGCGAGGAGCCGAAGATTGGGGTTTCCCCGCCGCCCACGCCCACGTTCGCCTTTCGTTTCTAGCTCGCTGTGCAAATACAGCCTCACGCTAGCCGAAGGGCAGCTCTGGTTTTTTGGAAGGAGGAACGAGTTGAAGGTGAACTGCCCGTTATTAGCAAGCAACCAAAAACGCAATTTCGCCCCCTTTCTGTCTCTTCCTCGCCCGCCCTTCGGCCGGCCACCCGCCGTTCGCTCGCTGTTCGCCCGGCCACCCGGGTTCGTTTGGCTTCGGGACATGCCGGCGGCGACGTTTTAAAACAGCCGCGCGGCTTCCCAACTGAGTCCCGAAGTTCGCCTTTGACTTCGGGACTCAGTTGGTAAACCGTGCGGCTGTTTTAAAACGTCGCCGCCGGCATGTCCCAAAGCCAAACGAACCCGGGTGGCCGGGCGAGCAGCAAGCGAACGGCGGGTGGCCGGGCGAAGGGCGGGCGAGCGGCGAACGGCGGGCGAGCCTGGCGAACGGTGGGCGACCGGGCGAACGGCGGGTGGCCGGGTGAACGGCGGGCGAACGGCGAACGGGGGAAGACCCAGGGAAGCCGCCCAGCAGCTGATCTGCCCGGCGCCATCTACGCATACGTGCCCATAGAAAAAAAGGGCGCGCATGCGCAGATGGTGTTTTTACTTCCGGGTTCAAAAATCGCAAATTAGCCGTTTCGCAATCATCGGGAGCGCAATACCCGGGGGATCACTGTATTGCTATTTTTGTTACCAATTTTGTTACATTGCCACTGTCCACCACCCACCAAAGATGCAAAGTGAAAGCTGATAGAATTCAATTCAAAACACCTACTGACAAATAAGGATTCATTACACAAGATTATTATGCTAATTTTTTTTAAAGCAGCTAATGGCGTAAAGAGACCTGCATATAAAATGATATTTGCAAGTGAGGATAAGGTAAGGAATAGCTTACTGGAAAATATTATAGTTGTAGATTTTTATTGCTTAAGGATACTGTGAAATATTATTTAATAATAATAACAGCAGCAGTCTTGTCTGCTGAAAATATTATTGAATATTATAATAAATTTAACCATAACAACAGCAGTCTTGGTCTGTAAGATTCTGTTAATGTAACTTAACAATTAAGACAGCATTCATTGTTGGGCCGTGTGCCTGGGGCTAACACCCATATTATAATCTGGTTTGCAACCCATATTATAATCTGGTTTGCAACCCATATTATAATCTGGTTTGCAACCAGTCTTTTCTCCCCCTTTCTTTTTACTCTCTGTAAAACGACCCAGAGTCCTCCCAACTTCTTTTTTCTGTTTCTAGGGTAATTCCAGCACGCCACCATTACAGTTCTACAAACACACTCTGAAACAGAATAGGCTATCAGGCATATGGAGGAATCCAGTGTAAAAGTTCCTATCTTTCTACACACAAAGTGGATATAGAACCGGAGCTTCAAATTTTAGCAACTTTAAGATTTGTGTACTTCAGTTCCCACAATTCTATTCTAGTAGGACTGGAACTCACAGTTCTAGTCTGGTTATTAACCACTACACCAAACTGTCATTTATTGTTATGTTTAGTCTCTCAGTGATCCAGATGTTTAGATATTGTCAACTCCCAGTGACCGGTTAGATTGCACAGCCGGCCTCCTCTGGGACCCATCAGCCAAACGATGTCAGCTTGCGGGTCCACAGGTGGAGAGCCTTGTCTGTTGTGGCCCTGATCCTCTGGAACCAACTCCCCCAGATATTTGCACTGCCCCCACTCTCCTTGCCTTTTGGAAGGTGCTAAAGACACACCTGTGTCGGCAGGCCTGGGAACCATGAGCGACAATTTCGCTCTGGTCGTTGCATGAAAGAAGGATGATTGATTGTTTTTAATGTGGATTTTTTATTTATTTGTAATGTTTTAAATTCTATTTATTGTTATTCTCTATTTTATCCTTGTAAGCCACCCTGAATCCGCGAGAAGGGCATCCTATAAATCTAATTAATTAATTAATTAAAAAAATAAAATAAAATAAAATAAAATAAAATAAAATAAAATAAAATAAAATAAAATAAAATAAAATAAAATAAAATAAAATAAAATAAAATAAAATAAAATAAAATAAAATAAAATAAAATAAAATAAAATAAAATAAAATAAAATAAAATAAAATAAAATAAAATAAAATAAAATAAAATAAAATAAAATAAAATAAAATAAAATAAAATAAAATAAAATAAAATAAAATAAATAAAATAAAATAAAATAAAATAAAATAAAATAAAATAAAATAAAATAAAATAAAATAAAATAAAATAAAATAAAATAAAATAAAATAAAATAAAATAAAATAAAATAAAATAAATAAAATAAAATCCAGATAACATTGCCATTTCCCCACCCCCCAAAGATCCAAAGTTTGATCCTCACTGTGCATTAGGCCTTGATAGCTTGGGTCAACTCCCTTGTCACCATGGTGGTCATGAAAGTACAAGTAACTTCAGTCTCTAAACTCTTCCAAAACCATGAAAAATCTAATGCCACTCCAAGCACAGCATCGAGCAGTTGACTCTATACAGCAAGGAGGACATTGCAGTAACAGCGAACACAACTGAAAGCTGCCAGAGACTCTCAGATAACAGTATATTTTCTGCCATTGTTCCAGCCTACACAATTACCATGGATAAGTTTTATAAAGTAATTTCACAGTCCAAACTTTCCACACTCCTAATATTAATCCACCAACACTTAAATATACTAGATCACCAAAATTCTTGGCACCATTGTGAGGAAACACAAGTTATATTACCAATTGGCAACAGGTTTCAGACCCTTTCAAACCCTTTCAGGACAAAAAATGAAAAATCTGTTTTTCTTACTGAAAAGTCAGGATTTTTCTACATTACTATATTTGCCTACTATTTTTCAATGGCTGGATTTTAATTACAATCCTATTTATTTTTGCTATTGGGAGAAACAATAATAGCAGAATCTTGTCTTTTATTAATGTGTAGAACTCAATCTAATTTTCCAGGAGGAAAATCCCCCTGTCAATGTATCAGTATAGCTAATTATAATGCTTCTGAGTATATATAGCACATATGTGAGAGGCAAAAAGATTGTTCACCAAGGAAATGGAAGATATTTAGAATTACTTACATTTTGATAGGAAGATTGCGGGAGATAAGATCAAAATATTACTGAAGAAAAGCCCCCCCCCAGTAACTCAAGGCAGCAAATGTACATAATACTCCTTTCTTCTTTTATTTTGCCCACAACAACTCTATAAGGTTTGTTTGGCTGAGAGACAGTGATTGGCCTAAAGTCACCTAGATGGGTTTCATAGTTAAGGTAGAACTAGAACTTATGAAATTTTCTCTTCTATTTTTCACAATCATGATATATGTATTCTGAATGGCTGAAAGAAAAGATGAGCAAGTTCTGTCCGCCCATCCGTTATCTATCTATCTATCTATCTATCTATCTATCTATCTATCTATCTACCTACCTACCTACCTACCTACCTACCTACCTACCTACCTACCTATCGTCTGTCTGTCTGTCTGTCTGCCTGCCTGCCTACCTACCTACCTACCTACCTACCTACTTACCCATCTAATCACTCATCTTTTGGTTCAAACAACTCTGAGCAGATCTTAACAACAAGAAGGCTTCCCGGCTCCAATCCTCCCCCACAGGGAGGCGGAACTGACTAGGTGGTTCAGCCCCAGATGCATGATGGACCCAGAGGGCTTTCAAAGGGAGCTTGGGGTTATACCAGATGCACTTGTCCAAAGTTCGGCAGAGTCTCTTGCCGTGGTCTGGAAAAAGGCTGCGACGGAGGCTCTTGACCGGATTGCAACGTTGCGACCTCTCTGTGGCACTAGACCCCGGAGAGCTCCTTGGTTTTCTGAGGAGCTCCGGGAGTTGAAACACCAGAAGAGATGTCTAGAGAAGCGATGGAGGAAGAGTAAGTCTGAATTTGACCGAACACTTGTAAGACCTCACATTAAGACTTACAAAGTGGTGCTCAAGGTGGCAAGATGCGTGTATCATGCCGTGCCGTGATTGCATCAGCAGAATCTTGCCCGGCCACTCTGTTTAGGGTGACTGACTCTCTTCTTAATCAGGGGTGAGTTGGGGAGCCCTTGCAGAGCAGTGCTGAGGATTTTAACACATTTTTTGCTGATAAAGTCGCTTGGATCCGGGTGTACCTCGACTTCGATTGGATAACAGAGTCGACTGTCTGGGTAGAGTTTGATCTGGTGACACCTGATGAAGTGGACAAGGCCATTGGAGCTGTGAGTTCCGCCACCTGTTTGCTGGATCCGTGTCCCTCCTAGTTGGTTTCAGCCAGCAGGGAGGTGACATGGAGCTGGGTCCAGGAGATTGTCAATGCTGCTTTAGAGAGGGGGTCCTTTCCGGCCCCCTACAAGGAGGCATTTGTGTGCCCCCTCCTCAAGAAGCCTTCCCTGGACCCAGCCATTCTCAACAACTATCGTCCAGTCTCCAACCTTCCCTTTATGGGGAAGGTTGTTGAGAAGGTGGTGGCACTCCATCTCCAGTGGTCCTTGGAAGAAGCCGATTATCTAGGACCTCATCAGTCGGGTTTCAGGCCCGGCTACAGCATGGAAACTGCTTTGGTCGCGTTGATGGATGATCTCTAGCGGGCCCAGGACAGGGGTTTATCCTCTGTCCTGGTGCTTCTTGACCTCTCAGCAGCTTTAGATACCATCGACCATGGTATCCTTCTGCGCAGGCTGGAGGGGTTGGGAGTGGGAGGCACTGTCCTTCAGTGGTTCTCCTCCTACCTCTCCGGTCAGTCACAGTGGGTGTTAGTGGGGGGGGGTCAGAGGTCGACCTCTAGGTCTCTCCCTTGTGGGTGCCTCAGGAGTCGGTCCTCTTTCCCCTGCTATTTAATATCTACATAAAGCCGCTGGGCAAGATCATCCAGGAGCATGGAGTGAGGTATCATCAGTATGCTGATGATACCCAGCTGTACATCTCCACCCCATGTCCAGTCAACGAAGCAGTGGAAGTGATGTGCCGGTGCCTGGAGGCTGTTAGGGTCTGGATGGGTGTCAACAGACTCAAACTCAACCCTGATAAGACGGAGTAACTGTGGGTTTGGCCTCCCAAGGACAATTCCATCTGTCTGACCATTACCCTGGGGGAGGATTACTGACCCCCTCAGAGAGGGTCCGCAACTTGGGCATCCTCCTCAATCCACAGAGTGGGGCATTTGTCCAGGTTCACCTGGTGCACCAGTTGCAGTTCACCTGGTGCACCTACCTGGACTGGGAGTCACTGCTCACAGTCACTCATGCCCTCAGCACCTCAAGATTCAACTACTGTAACGCTCTCTACATGGGGCTACCTTTGAAGAGTGTTCAGAAACTTCAGATCGTGCAGAATACAACTGCGAGAGCAATCATGGGATTTCCAGATATGCCCATGTCACACCAACACTCCGCAGTCTGCATTGGTTGCCAATCAATTTCCTGTCAGAATTCAAAGTGTTGGTTATGACCTATAAAGCCCTTCATGGCATCGGACCAGAATATCTCCAGGACCGCCTTCTGCCACACGAATCCCAGCAACCGATTAGGTCCCACAGAGTTGGCCTTCTCCGGGTCCCATCGACGAAACAATGTCGTCTGGTGGAACAATGTCATCTGTGGTGGCCCTGACCCTCTGGAATCAACTCCCCCCCCAGAGATCATGATTACCCCCACCCTCCTTGCCTTTTGCAAACTCTATAAAACCCACCTCTGCCATTAGGCATGGGAAAATTGATTCCCCCGGGCTGTTCCGTTTTATGTATGGTTTGTCTGGGATGTATGACTGTTTTTATATTAAGGGTTTTAAATTGTTTTTAATTATTGGATTTGTACTGTGTATTGTTGTTGTGAGCCACTCCAAGTCTCCGGAGAGGGGCGGCATACAAATTTAATAAATAATAATGATAATGATAGTGATAATAATGATAATGATAATAATGATAATGATAATAACAACAACAAATAACAACAACAACAACAACAATAAAATAATAATAATAATAATAATAATAATAATAATAATAATAATAATAATAATAATAATAATAAAAAAATACTTCTACATCCTCTACTGGAATTCAGAAATGAAACTAACTTGAAGAATTGGGATGGATGAGGGAGAAGATATAGAAGGATTCTATAGCAAACCTATTCTTGTCCATATGGATAATTATTAAAAATAGCACATCTATAGTTCATTTATAGATAGAATGTGAACTGATATGAGTTAATACTTATTAATTGTTTAATGAGAAACAAGAAATAATTACAAAAAATAAGATAAAACATGTGATTGAATCGTACTGCAAATATTCACACATAGTGCTGTTTCAGAGTTTTTCATGAAAACTCTGTTTTTCATCTATAAGTATTTTAGTTACCATAACAACTGGATCCATTCCTCAGTTAGGTCATTTTTGTCTAAGCTTTCTGGAATTTAAAATAGTTAAGAGCTGCAATTGCTTTATGAGTGCACTGAAGCATTTTGTTAAAAAGTTGATGAATAATACTATATGATAATAAGAATTTTTGCAAGTTTCCTGAAGCTGTGTGAAGTATGTGTTAATAGTCTAGAAAACCAAGATACTAATGTCTGTTTAACTATCTTTGTAGTGTGTCATTTTTGCTTCATATTCCATATTTTAAATCCATTGCTAGTAGTACTTAGAATTAATTGCAGTTATCATTACTTCATATTTGTTTAATACCTCTTTGTATATATTATCCAAGGCTCCTAGATTGGAGTTTCATAAATCCAAACAATTTCTGAGGGCAGCAAAGATAATGCTCTCTATCACTTTGGGGTCCTTCATTGTTATCAGGATTTTGCATCTGAAATGTAACCCTATACTATTTATATTTGTGTATGTGTGCCTTTGAGTCAGTGGACATCTGCCAATTGCTTGCACAAGTCCCTGCAGTTTTCCTGGCAAAATGTTTCTTCAGAAGTGGTTTGCCATTGCCTGCTTCTTAGGACTGAGAAAGACTGATGAGCAAGATCACATAGTTGGAACTAGAACTCACAGTTCTAGCATGGTTCTTAACCACTAAACCATTTATTTATTATTATTTATTATTATGGTTGGTTGTGCAGTGAGCCAGATATTTAGATTTGATTTAGCATTTCTATTCCCGAGGATCTGAGATAGGCAGATGCTGTTATTTGATGTGTTAAAGTATCCTTGCAGGATGTGAGCTGTTTGAAGTAAAGTTGCATTTTGCAATTGGTTGATAGGTATTTTTGTGGTGCTCTAGTTTATTTATTTATTTATTTATTTATTTATTATTTAGATTTGTATGCCGCCCCTCTCCGCAGACTCGGGGCGGCTCACAACAAAGTGAAACAATTTACAACAAATCTAAAGTACAGTTTAAAAATATTTTTAAAACCCCATTTTCTAAACAAACATACATACAGACATACCATTCATAAATTGTATATGCCCGGGGGAGATGACTCAGTTCCCCCATGCCTGATGACAAAGGTGGGTCTTAAGGAGTTTACGAAAGGCAAGGAGAGTAGGGGCAGTTCTAATCTCCGGGGGGAGTTGGTTCCAGAGGGTCGGGGCCGCCACAGAGAAGGCTCTTCCCCTGGGGCCCGCCAACCGACATTGTTTAGTTGACGGGACCCGGAGAAGGCCCACTCTGTGGGACCTAATCGGTCGCTGGGATTCGTGCGCCAGCAGGCGGTCTCGGAGATATTCTGGTCCAGTGCCATGAAGGGCTTTAAAGGTCATAACCAACACTTTGAATTGTGACCGGAAATTGATCGGCAACCAATGCAGTTGCTTTGGGATTGGACTCAAAGTGCCTAATACTATCGGTATTTTGCTTTCTTTTGCCATAGTCATTCTACTTCTCTTTCCAGGTTTTCATATTTTGTCCAGTTTTCTCTCTTCTATTTTGTGGTCTCCAGGAACTGCAATATCTACTATCCAGTCTTTTTAGTCTTATCAACAATTGCTAAGTCTGGAGTCTTATGTGGCAAGGGCTTGTCTGTTTGAATTCTCAAATCCTAGAGCATTTAACTTTCTTCATTTTCTGTTAATTTATTATTATCTGCTGCTATTACTGCTAATTGAGAGAGCAATTACAGAGTATTAAATATGCTATAGTACTCTGCCTAGACATTGGAGTCAGATACCAACTATTTTTAGAGTTGCATAGATGCTACACTGAAGGATTATGAAAGTATTTATTTATTATTAGATTGCCTCTTAAAACTAAACATAGAAGCATAGAAGTCTGACGGCAGAAAAAGACCTTATGGTCCATCTAGTCTGCCCTTATACTATTTCCTGTATTTTATCTTACAATTGATATATGTTTATCCCAGGCATGTTTAAATTCAGTTACTGTGGATTTACCAACCATGTCTGCTGGAAGTTTGTTCCAAGCACCTACTACTCTTTCAGTAAAATAATATTTTCTCACGTTGCTTCTGATCTTTCCCCCAACTAACTTCAGATTGTGCCCCCTTGTTCTTGTGTTCACTTTCCTATTAAAAACACTTCTCTCCTGAACTTTATTTAACCCTTTAACATATTTAAATGTTTCAATTCATGTTCCCCCTTTTCCTTCTGTCCTCCAGACTATACAGATTGAGTTCATGAAGTCTTTCCTGATAAGTTTTATGCTTAAGACCTTCCAACATTTTTGTAGCCTGTCTTTGGACCCGTTCAATTTTATCAATATCTTTTTGTAGGTGAGGTTTCCAGAACTGAACACAGTATTCCAGACATGGTCTCACCAGCGCTCTATACAGCGGGATCACAATCCCCCTCTTCCTGCTTGTTATACCTCTAGCTATGCAGCCAAGCATTCTACTTGCTTTCCCTATTGCCTGACCGCACTGTTCACCCATTTTGAAACTGTCAGAAATCACTACCACCAAATCCTTCTCTTCTGAAGTTTTTGCTAACACAGAACTGTCAAGCTTACTTTTTGAAACTTGAGACGTTCTCAAGATTTAGCATGACATCCAGTGTCAATGTCAATACATACCATGCCCATCATCCAGAAATTCTGTTATCGTTACTGAAGTACATTTGGACCATGGTTTGGAAGCATCAATGCTTGTTAAGATGGAAGACATGAGTCTCTTATCTTCCATGGAACCAAAGTTCTCTTCACAGAATTTGGAGTCATCATGGGAAAGTCCAAGGAGGTGCCCTTTGGAAACAAACAAACAAACAAACAAAAAGATAGCAATGATAATGTTTTACTGCTGAAATATAAATGAAAATATTTAGCCATTTACTGTATGAAGAAAAATGGTGACCATTTTGTGACCCCGTATATTTTTATTGTAATTGTTGGAAACTACATTTTATAGCTTTCCAAATGGGATTGTATGCTATTATTTTAAGGCAGGCACACTTTGTATTATGAAAGTATACCAAGGAGCTCCAAATCACGATCAGCAGACACTAACCCACAACGAGGAATAACTTTGAAGTTCATGGGAAATGATTGGTTCTACTATAATTAAATTGATCAAATTTATATTTTTTTTCCTGGCTCTACCCAACTCGTCTTAGGTAGAACTCAGAGAAGAAATACAGTATGGCTCTCAGCCTAAAAACACTATTTAAGAACTGCTGCTTTAGAAAGTTTTAGAAACATAACTTGAGTAATGGAGTAATGGATTATTAGTTTTTCTACCATAATTCATTATGAGAAATTATATTGTCCCCCAAAAAAGTTTATTGTTAAAATTTCAAACTTTTGGCCTACATCACATAAGCTTCAAGAACAACTCTTATCGGATTTATGAGACACTGGGAGAAAAATAAAGTATGCATAAAATAGTAAATTCATCATCACCCTGTTACTTTATTCCCTGCTCCTAACTCTACTGTCTTTTATATTTTATCCCTGATTCCAAGGAAGCATTGTGGTTTTGAGACACAGTTTGGCAAAAAAAACATCCCTTCCCTGTCAAATCACTCCATTTCATCTTCATTCCTGAAATTTATTGAAATATATGTATTTGTGGGCTGGATTGCAGCTTTCCCTATGATGACACTGAATTACAGGCTCTGATGATTACAGATTATTCTTTGATTCTGTGAATGAGTTTACGCTGACAAATCTGATGATTCCTTATAGAAATGATTCCGACATAGGATCCCTACATACCAATATCTTTTTTCTCTTGATTTAATACTGCAATGCAAACAAAAATGTGGGTATTATTTCTTACAAGAATATATAGTTGCATGGAAAAGAGCAAGGTACAGTGACTGTAGCTATTGTATATCTGGACCGGGACTCATTGCTCACAGTCACTCATGCCCACATCACCTCGAGGTTCGACTACTGTAATGCTCTCTACATGGGGCTAACTTTGAAAAGTGTTCGGAAACTTCAGATCGTGCAGAATGCAGCTGCGAGAGCAATCATGGGCTTCCCAAGATATGCCCATGTTACACCAATACTCCGCAGTCTGCACTGGTTGCCGATCAATTTCCAGTCACAATTCAAAGTGTTGGTTATGACCTATAAAGCCCTTCATGGCATCGGACCAGAATATCTCCGGGACCGCCTTCTGCCGCACGAATCCCAGCGACCGGTTAGGTCCCACAGAGTTGGTCTTCTACGGGTCCCATCGACTAAGCAATGTCGTTTGGAGGGACCCAGGAGAAGAGCCTTCTCTGTGGCGGCCCCGACCCTCTGGAACCAGCTCCCCCCAGATATCAGAGTTGCCCCCACCCTCCTTGCCTTTCGCAAGCTCCTTAAAACCCACCTCTGTCATCAGGCATGGGGGAATTGAAATTTTCCTTCCCCCTAGGCTTATAGAATTTATACATGGTATGCTTGTATGTATGAGTGGCTCTTTAAATTGGGTTTTTTAAGATTATTTTTAATATTAGATTTGTTTTACATTGTCTTTTCATTGTTATTAGCTGACCCAAGTCTTCGGAGGGGGGCGGCATACAAATCAAATCAAATCAAATCAAGTAAAGTCAAGTCAAACAAACAAACAAACAAACAAACAAACAAACAAACAAACAAACAAACATGCCATCCCTTTAGTGATAATTTCCAGACAAGGTAATATCACAGGGAAGCATCTGAAATGCATACTGAGCTGGTAAAAATATTATAAAATGTACTGTTCTCTCAGTAACTGAAGAAAACTGAAGAAATACACCCATGATTTGCAAGCTGGGTAATTGGCATATTATGTTCTGCAATCCCAACACTTTCCACTGTCCTGAGAACTCTTTTTCCTCCAGTAAAATGCAAGCTTGAGCGACTCCAGTGCCATAAGGATGTGGTCACTATAGCTGACCACACCATAATTAACCATCTCCAGCATTAGTTCTTGAGCCACTTGGAACTAAACAACCTAGAAAAGCAGAATGATATAATCATAGAATTATGCTCAGATGATGGATTGCATCTTTGTCATCACTTCTACAGAATGACTCACAATGATACACTGGTACACAAATTTAAACAGAAAATAATTACATGGATGAAATTATATTTTTGCCAGGAAATGGAGCAGAAGAATGTAAATAGCGGAATAATGGAGTTTAACTTTCTATTCGTGTTGTTGTCACTCCCTCTACCATTTAATGAATTTAAACTAATTTGATCATTAACTGATTATGTGCCATTAGGGACCAGTTAGATAGTTTCAATCATAACTAATTTTGTGTAAAAATTGAAACTGTTGCATGCATTCTTACATAGCATGCATATGTACCCATGCAGCAGAGAATAATTTTTCTCTGTGATGACATGTTCAGGAACTAAAAGCTGAACTTTGACACCAGAGGTATTTTGTGCTGTTGTTGGGAGCACTTATTTCCAGTGAATGTTGACTAAATAAAGGGCATAGCATAACAGTCTATCTGAACTAAATAACAATGGTAAATGAAGCATATCATCAAACAATGCAAACACTGAGGTAGACACAAGACATGCAGAGATTGAGGTTCAGTCTTGAAGTTCAGTCTTTCTTCTCAGCAAGACAAGGTCAGTGACTGGTCTGATGTAGAGTTTCTTGGCAAGAGTCTTTGAGTTGTGGCCTGAGTTATGTGGCTTTACGACTTGCACCTCAACTTGGCGCACTAGTCCATCGGAGCTGGGCATAACTTGGTACACAAGCCCTATAGGCCAAGAGTTCTGCGATGTGTCCTTCTCTTTCAACAGGGCGAGGTCCCCTTGTTTCCCATTTGCAAGAGAGGTCTCTGTAACAAAGGCATGACATCCATCCTTTCATACCATCTTTTTTTGCCAGATAAGCGAGGTGAATTCTGTGAATTCTGTCTGAAACAGACTACCAGCAGTGCTCATATATAAAACTTCCAATCAATATAGCTTTTAATAAGCTCATTTCTTTTAAAAGGCATTACAATGCTGCACTCCATTAAAAAAAAAAGATGGATCTCATTTCTCCAGGGTTAGAAAACATTTTAAATGTCTATTGTTCCCCTCCTCCATAATCATTTTTTTGTTTTTGTTTAAGTTTGGTGGTCCATTTTTTTTCCTTGTTAGAAAAGAAAGCCACCCACACATTTCAGTTCAACATAAATTGAAATGTGGGAATGAATGTGACCATACTGCATATTAAACAAAATAAGCTTTGCATTGTGAAATGAAATGTAGACTCCCATGAGAGATGTAATAGAAACATAGAAACATAGAAGTCTGACGGCAGAAAAAGACCTCATGGTCCATCCAGTCTGCCCCTATACCATTCTCTGCATTTTATCTTAGGATGGATATATGTTTATCCCAGGCATGTTTAAATTCAGTTACTGTGGATATACCAACCACGTCTGCTGGAAGTTTGTTCCAAGGATCTACTACTCTTTCAGTAAAATAATATTTTCTCATGTTGCTTTTGATCTTTCCCCCAACTAACTTCAGATTGTGTCCCCTTGTTCTTGTGTTCACTTTCCTATTAAAAACACTTCCCTCCTGGACCTTATTTAACCCTTTAATATATTTAAATGTTTCGATCATGTCCCCCCTTTTCCTTCTGTCCTCCAGACTATACAGATTGAGTTCATTAAGTCTTTCCTGATATGTTTTATGCTTAAGACCTTCCACCATTCTTGTAGCCCGTCTTTGGACCCGTTCAATTTTGTCAATATCTTTTTGTAGGTGAGGTCTCCAGAACTGAACACAGTATTCCAAATGTGGTCTCCAAATGTAATGGGTTGTCAGAATAACCAGGAAGAACTCCAGCCAGGGCAATGGTTAGATAAGAGCTATTTCAAGTCACACAAGAAATGGGGCTGGAGAAAACATCTCTCAGAAGGGACCCATCCTAATTTTTTGGAAAATAAAGGCAAGGTAGGGGAGAAGTACTTTCAGACCTGAAATGTTTTCTTACTGTCACCCTCCAATAAAGATGATGTTAGTGCTCATGGTTTTGTGTTTCTATCTGGTCTGCCTTGAAAGGCTAATATCAGCTCTTGAAGGAAATGGCGTACATATATCTGAGAAATAAATTACAATAAAATAATCTTTTGCAGTAATCAAATATCATATGAAGTTACAGGGGTTTCTCCCCCCATAGGCTTCAATTGTATTTTAATAAAAGAGGAACATTTACAGTATTCATTGTTCTGAAGAGTAAAATAAAATGGTTTCGACCTGAGATGAAGAGGATACTTTGCTGGAGTTTCGGGAACTTTCTCTGAACCCTCCAGAGTGTAAAAAAACAGCACAACGGAAAACCGGAAGTGCATTTTTTCGAACTTTAGCTCTAATATAACCCAGTTTGTCCATTGGGTGATTTTTTCTGATTCATGTAGCAAAAAATTAGATTCATAAAATCGAATGCAAATTGATTGTATCTAACATCCTGTTACACTAATATGTAAACTAGGGCATAGCATAGTGACATCACAAGCTAGGAATGCTAGATATCAAGTGGCATCTTTACCCAGAAATTCACAGCTTACCTAAAGCCCCTTTTTTTCTTTTTGTGGTGTAACTACACTTTTTTGCCTAATTTTCCTATAAGTATCATAGAAGCTGTAAGAAGAGTCAGCAATTGATTCTAGATTGTTGGGTAATCTTTCTAATGCTGCAGTCTATGCAGTAATGGCACAATAAATAAATGAACAAGTAAATTTATTTATTTATTATTTATTTATTATTTAGATTTGTATGCCGCCCCTCTCCGCAGTCACTATGCAATCACTATGAATTCAGCTATGAATAAAATAAACATATTTTGACTGTCCCTTATAATTGGCATGCCAAAAATCATCTTCTTTACAAAATATATCTATCCAGGCCTCATTTATGTTAAGGGCACTGCTATTTCTACCCACCAGTTACAGGGAGCCTTCTGGCATCTACCAATTAAGGATGGGGGCTCAAAAAATCCACTTTTCTGAGAAGCCTTCAGATTTATAAACTGAAAAGCTTTTCTTTATGTAAAGCCTCAGCACACAAAAAGTAATAGCTGGATCATGTTCTGTCGGGCTCTCTGGTTGACTCCTCCCAAAAATTCACAGGTACAAATTTCAGACACACACATGTTTGAAAATTCAAAACAATGTTCTTTATAATGAAAATTCACTTAACCTAAGCCCTCTTTCGGTATAGCAAAGAGCACTCGTCTCCAAACAAACTGGTAATTTGTACAAGTGCTTATCAGTTCTGTGATACTTAGCTTGCAGCTGTGAGGCAATTCATAGTCCTTCTTCTTTCACAAAGTGAAACACACTTTGCTCTGGTTTAGTTTCAAAGCAGGGAAAAATCAGCACACACAAAAAGTCAAAGTCAGTAAAGCAGTCACGAAACACAACGATCAGATAATCCTCCACAATGGCCAAACCCACAGGCTGTTCTTTATAGCAGCCTCACTAATCACCACAGCCCCACCCAACCACAGGTGGCCTCATTTTCTTTGATAATAATCTCTCAGTTGTTGTTGCCTATGCATCGCTCTCTGCATGCATGGCTGTATCATTAACTCTTGTTCTGAAGCCAACGAGGAGCTAGATAATTGATCTCCTTCTGAGCTGTCTGCCACACTCTCCTCCTCCCTGTCACTCATGTCTTCTTGGTCAGAGGAGCCTTCATCATCAGATTCCACTGGGGAAAAACAGGCCTGAAGCATGTGGATGTCTCCCGCACATCCACAGTCCTTGGGGTGGGAGCTGGGCCAGAGCTAACCACAACAGATCATAAATAGTACTTTTCCTAAGTTATTTATAATAATCTCTGTCCAATTAGGATTCTCTTTTCCCACAGATGATGTATTTTGTCACAAGGGAGCATGCAATACCGTTATTTCAAAATCAAAAATCAAAATGTGAATGCTGGCTTTTAACTGCTATCTAGCATTACTTTGTTTTGTTATTTGTTATTGGTATAAAAGTCTATCTAGGAAACAGATGCTTAAATCTCCCACATCCCAATGGCACTGGTTGATGCAACTGATGCTAAACCTGTGGAAATACTTCACAAGAAGAGTCTTCCACTCCTCCTCACGCAACAAATTACCTTACTCCTCTAGACTTCAATTACTTTGTTTAGAAAATTTATAGCAGCTATGCCAGGGGTCCCCAACCACCGGGCCGCGGACCAGTACCGGGCCGCGGGGCATGTTGCACTGGTCTGTGGAGTCAGCAGCTGCCAGTCCTCCTGCCGCCGCCCCCTCCCTCCAGTGCTTCATCTCCCGCTGGGAAAGAGGCCTCGGGAGGCAGGTTCTGCCGGCCACAGGGCGATGGACGGGACAGAGGGGCGGGAAGGACCGGGAGGCTCAAGCCTCTTTTGGCTTCTGCCGTGGCACGCCTTTGCGTTTTTGGCTGGGGGGGGAGGCAGGAGGGTCGGCCTGACCCCCTCCCTCCAGCGCTTCACCTGCCGCTGGGCAAGAGGGTTTGGGAGGCAGGTTCTGCCGGCCACAGGGCGATGGCGGGAAAGAGGGGCAGGAAGGACCAGCACCCCCATGCTTAATCCCGCCCCCAACCACACCCCTTTCCGCCCCCACCGGGCCATAGAAAAATTGCCTTGCTTAAACTGGTCCCTGGTGGAAAAAACGTTGGGGACCACTGAGCTACGCGGCCTCCGAACTGATTTAACTGTTGTTCATAAAATCATACATCACAATGTACTCCCTGTTAGCGACTACTTCACCTTTAACAACAACAACAACACAAGAGCATGGAATGGATACAAACTAAATGTAAATTGCTCCAAACTAGACTGCAGAAAATATGATTTCAGCAATAGAGTGGTCAACGCCTGGAATTCACTACCGGACTCTGTTGTTTCTTTCCCCAATCCCAAAATCTTCAACCTTACATTTTGTAAGAGGTCTGTAAGGGGCGTGCATAAGTGCACATTTGTGCCTACCGTTTCTGTCCTAATGTCTTTTAATCTTTTCTATCTCTGCTTTATACTTATATTATGTTAAACATACTACAATACAATACTGTATTATATTTGTATGACAAAATAAATAAATAAAAATAAATAAAACATTTCAGAGAGACCTATTCACTGTGTGATGTGATTTTTACAACAACATTGCCCAAAGTGAAGTCAATAGTACTCTGCATACTAGCTCATAAACTTTCAACTTTGCTATGTAGCTATTGAAAACATAGTCTCTCTTAATATACCGTAAATGTTCATGAAACTACATTCAGAGAGATCAGCACATTGCATAAAACCTCTGACCGCAGCCAAACTCAAGTGGAATTACTGTTGGATTTGAGGCATTCCTTTGGTCTTTGACAAAAAATTTCCCTTGACTTTCACATGGCCTATTTCACTGCCTTGGTTTAAGAGTCTGCTGTTCAAAAGCATTTAAATTCCCCAGCAGCTAAACAGCATGGAAGAGAAACTTCCCTCTGAAAAGAAAGACTATCTTTCATGTTAAAAGGGTATTTAAAAATAGCCTTATCCAATGTGATACTTCCTTATTGCTTGGGATTACAATTCTCAAAATTCCCAGGAGTTATAGCACCAGTTTAGACCTATGAAAACTTACTGACAAAGGCAATTTTAAAATAATCTCAAATTAGCATCTGGGACAAAAATTGTCCTTGCAAGGTCAAGATTTGTGGTCAGAAGGTGAACTGGCAATATTTTTACATATAGTAAAAATATAGCCCATAGTTTAAATTCGTTTATGACTTTATGACTATAACTTGTTGCTTGTATCCTTATAATTTATATTAATATTGATTGTTTTCTGATTGCTTATTTGTACCCTATGACAATCATTCAGTGTTGTACCTCATGATTGTTTATAGATGTATCTTTTCTTTTATCTACACTGAAAGCCTATGCACCAATGACAAATCCCTTGTGTGTCCAATCGTACCTGATGAATAAATAATTATTCTATTCTATTCTATTCTGTTTTCAAGTTTGCAGCCCCTGTCCTGTTTTTCACCTCTCACTCAAGATAAATGCTGAAGTTTCATCTTTTTTCCCCCAGACTAAGCATGTTTATGAGGGCTTAATACAAATGCCTTACTCATATCAGAGGTTAAGTTGGGGACTTCGTAAAGACGTAACAACGCAAATGCATTAAATACTTTCTTCCTACAAATGTCAGCAGAACAGCTGTGGTTTAATTATAGTCTCCAACCTTTGTGTGCTTATATATGTGTATGGTTTTAAAAAAAGCCACAGAGCCCCATTCAGACACCTGGATATTTGCCCAAACTTTATCTCTCACAGAGAAAGCTAAGATGAAAGCTAGACATCCTTCACAATAGTTTCTTCTTCCCATGAGACTTCAAAAGATTTGCTCCTGTCTAGCCTAGGGCTTGTTCTTATCTATGATAGTTTGACAACCTTTCAACTCACAAGACACCCTGTTCAGCCACAACTAGAAGAAGCAAAAAGAAAAAAGAAAATGACTTACATTATGTTGATCACCACATCTTAAATATCAAGTTGCATATAGAAAGTTGGATAGATTTAATGTAGTGCATGCTGTTATTAAGCTTATTATTGTATATATATAACTAAATCAGATCACATGCAGGACACATTTAAATAAACCTGTTACAAAGAAGTCTATTTTCTATGAATGAAAATAATAATCTGTAGTAATGGAATAATAAGGAAGTAAGACCTCAAGAAACTGTTGTAATGTTGCAAAACTTTTCTGTTTGAAACAGTCCTCTGTTGCCTTTAATGCTTCATTTTTTCTTCATTTATTTCTTTTGTTCAATACACAATACATATAGAAAAGTATAGACATGTAGTAAGATATATAAAGAAAAGGATAGAAGAAAATATACAAAAATAGAGAAGATATATGAAAGGAAGAAAATATATATGATATATGAGATAAAGGAAAGACAATTGGACAGGGGATGGAAGGCACAGTAGTGCACTTATGTATGCCCCTTACTGACCTCTTAGGAACCTGGAGAGGTCAATCGTGGATAGTCTAAGGGAGAAATGTTGGGGGTTAGGGGTTGACACTATTTAGTTCGGTAATGAGTTCCACGCTTCGACAACTCGATTGCTAAAGTGATATTTTTTACAGTCAAGTTTGGAGTGGTTAATATTAAGTTTGAATCTGTTGCGTGCTCTTGTGTTGTTGTGGTTGAAGCTAAAGTAGTCATTGACAGGCAGGACGTTGCAGCATATGATCTTGTGGGCAATACTTAAGTCGTGTTTTAGGCATCGTAGTTCTAAGCTTTCTAGACCCAGGGTTAGGGTTAGGGTTGTTATTATTATTATTATTATTATTATTATTATTATTATTATTATTATTTATTAGATTTGTATGCTGCCCCTCTCCGTGTTCCTATGCAGTACATTAAAACTTAGTTGAGTAAATTTATCTGCCCATGGATTAATATTCACAATCAGTAATTATATAAAGCAGTGGTCCCCAAACCTTTTTTTCATCAGGATCTGGATCTATGAAATCATCTATGATTTCATAGAAGACATTTTTTCCACAGATCAGGAGTGGGTGGGTGATAGTTTCAGATTTACTTGCTCGCCTGTGCATCCCATTTTCTAAAGACCACAGATTGGTACTGGTCTATGGTTTGATGTTGTGGACTTCTGATATAAAGCATTCTGTTCTACTCTTCCTAACTTTCTACTTTGAATCAGCAATGATATTGGATGTAGTATTTACACTTTCCATCCCATCTTCTTTCTCCATAAGTGTAACAGATAGGAAGATTTTTAAGAAACTGTCTAGATGGTACTAACAAATTTGCAAACTTTTCTCCCTCCCTCCCTTTCTCTCTTTCTCTTTCTCCCTCCCTCTTTCTCTCTATTTCTCTCTCTCTCTCCCTTTTTATATTTTCTCTCTCTCTTTCTCTCTCCCTTCCTTCCTCCCTCTTTCTCTTTCTTTCTCTCCTTTCCTTCCTCTCTCTCTCTCTTTCTCTTTCTCTCTCTCCCTCCTTCTCTCCCTCTTTCTCTCTCTCTTACTTTTTCTCACTCACACATTCTCTCATTCTCTCTCTCTCTCTTTCACGATGTTCAGACCTGGTAGGCACGCTCTTGCATGCAGTCGGCAGATGGGAACATCAACAGAGCACTCAGTATGCTTCCAATTAACCCCTGAGTAGCAGGAGCACCTGATAAAGAAGAGGGCTGGGATGGCGAATCTGCTGCTTCGGCTTCTATGGGAAGCCACCCGGGATTCGCCAGCCACCCCACCCATCCTCTCTCTCTCTCTCTCTTCCTGCGAGGGGGGTGTAGCATCGGCTGCTCAGGCAGGCTGAGGATCAGTGGCATTGACACCTCTTTAGCAGCGTCAACATCCCTTGCGCCCATCCCAGCCCTCCAGGGTGGAAGGTGAGCTGCTTGCTGGCCAATCCCTTCAATCCACCCAATCACACAGCAAGCAGCTCCAACACAATCTCCAGCCAGCATTCAAGGTGCAGGCTGGTATGTAAAAAAAAGTGGGACTTTTTAAAAACCCAGCGTGATGCGGGACAAATGGGCAAAAAATGGGACTACAGTGATCCCTCGAGTTTCGCGATCTCGATCTTCGCGAAACGCTATATCGTGATTTTTCCACCGATGACGTCACTCTCTTCCTTCCTTTCTCATCTTTCTTTCTCTCTCTCTTTCTCTATCTTGCTTCTTCCTCTCTCACACTCTCTTCCTTCCTCCCTCTCTCATCTCTTTCTTTCCTTCTCTCTCTTTCTCTATCTCTCCCCCTCTTGCTGGCGGGCGGCGGGCGGCGGGCGGGCGAGCAGGGGCATCAGCGAGGAGCCGGGGTTTCCCCTTTGCGTGGGCGGCTGGGAAACCCCGATCTTCGTCTGCTCGCTGCTGCTGCACCGAGCAGATCAGCTGCTGGGTGGCCGAAGGAACCTTCCCTTGGTCTTCCCCCTCTTGCTGGCGGGCGGGCGAGCGGCGGGAATCAGCGAGGAGCCGGGGTTTCCCCTTTGCGTGGGCGGCCAGGAAGACCCAGGGAAGGTTCCTTCGGCCGCCCAGCAGCTGATCTGCTCGGTAGCGCAGCAGCAGCGAGGAGCCGAATCGGGGTTTCCAAACCACTGTACATGAATAAAGATTCCAGAAAGTTTACTCTAAAGTTCAAAACCTAGGGAATTTTTGGTTTTTTGCTATAGATATCTAGGTTTACTCTAAGCATATCATGGCAGCAGTCAAAAAAAGCCAATGCAATCCTGTTGTGGTTAGCTCTGGCCCAGCTCCTGCCCCAAGGACTGTGGATGTGGGGGAGACATCCACATGCTTCAGGCCTGTTTTGCCCCCGGTGGAATCTTCTGATGAAGGCTCCTCTGACCAAGAAGACATGAGTGACAAGGAGGAGGAGAGTGTGGCAGACAGCTCAGAAGGAGATCAATTATCTAGCTCCTCCTGGGATTCAGAACAAGAGTTAATGATACATCCACACATGCGGAGAGCGATGCATAGGCAACAACAACTGAGAGATTATTATCAAAGAAAATGAGGCCACCTGTGGTTGGGTGGGGTTGTGGTAATTAGTGGGGCTGCTATAAATAGCAGCCTGTGGGTTTGGCCATTGAGGAGGATTATCTGATCGTTGTGTTCCGTGACTGCTTTGCTGCGTTTGACCTTTTGTGTGCTGATTTTTCCCTGCTTTGAAACTAAACCAGAGCAGTGTGTTTCACTTTGTGAAAGAATAAGGACTGTGACTTGCCTCACTGCTGCAATCTAAGTATCACAGAACTGATAAGGGACTTGTACCAATTACCAGTTTGTTTGGAGACGAGTGCTCTTTGCTATACAAAAAGAGGGCTTAGTTTAAGTGAATTTTCATTATAAAGAATATTGTTTTGAATTTTCAAACGTGTGTGTGTCTGAAATTTGTACCTGTGAATTTTCGGGAGGAGTCTACCAGAGACCCCGACAGAACAAATCCTAGATTAATACAGGGCTGGAATCAAGATTACATGAAATTCTAGTACTTTTTAAAAAATCTTCGTAAGATCTCACTTGGAATACTGAATCCAATTCTGGTCACCACAATATAAAAAATATGTTGAGACTCTGAAAAGAGTCCAGAGAAGAACAACAAAAATGATTAGGAAGCAAGAAGCTAAAACATATGAAGAATGGTTACCAGAATTGGGTATGTTTAGCCCAATGAAAAGAAGGACTAGGGGGAACATAATAGCAATGTTCCAATATTTGAGATGCTCCCATAAAGACGAGAGGAGGGGTGGGTGGGAAGTATTTTCCAAAACTCCAAAGGCAGATGAGAAGCAATGGATGAAAACTTATAAAGAAGAGAAGCAACCTAGAACTAAGCAATATGCAATCAACCAATGAAACAACTTGCCTTCAGAAGTTGTGAGTGCTCCATCACTGAATGCTTTCAAAAAAGAGTCTGACAATCATTTACCGGAAATGGTATATGGTTTCCTGCTGGAGCAGGGGGTTGGATTATAAGACCTCTAAAATCCCTTCCAACTCTTTTATTCTATGTTATATGTTCTCCCACAGTGCAGCATTTCAGACACACACAAATGCACACACACACACACACACACAATCAAAACTGGTTTTTAAAGGGCAGAATTTTGGCTACAGTCAAGAGATACATGGGCAATCCTTCTAACCATTTGTCAGCAACGAAGTTCAAGATAAACTAATTGTTATAAGTAAGTGTAAAGCATAGCATAGGTGCCATTTTTATCTTATTTTGACAATGTTCAAGGACAGTTGCAGGGTGTGTGATGTTGTAAGTATGTTGCCAACAATTTATTTGTTTTAAAGAGATTATAGGAATTGTAATACTGAATTAAAACAAGCATAGTCAAAACATGCCTGTCTTGCCACAGACAGTGCCCTTTACTTTTTAGATTTATGAATCACAAAGTCTATACAAAGATAACATTCATAACCTTTGCTACTTGCTTTCAGATATTTTGCTCCAGTATTAGCGTATCATTTTTAGTCTCTTCCGATCTTACATTTTCTTCTCATGTAAGGTTTTGAGATTATCTTTTCTTAAACTACCTATAGTACAACTCTCAAAAAGTTCAGGGATTGCAAATTTTTATTAATAATTCTCATCTTACAAATGTTCCTCTAGCCTAAGTTGTACTTAAAACCTTATTGGGCTTCAAGTATTAGGTAATCTTAAATCTCAATAACATGGGCAAAATCATTTCTTGCTATCTGGTCATATGAATCTATCGTCATCTCTCTGTCATCTCTCTGCCTGCCTGCCTGCCTGCCTGCCTGCCTGCCTGCCTGCCTGCCTGCCTGCCTGCCTGCCTGCCTGCCTGCCTGCCTGCCTGCCTGCCTGCCTGCCTGCCTGCCTGCCTATCTATCTATCTATCTATCTATCTATCTATCTATCTATCTATCTATCTATCTATCTATCTATCTATCTATCTATCTATCTACCTACCTACCTACCTACCTACCTACCTACCTACCTACCTTCTATTACTTACTTACTTACTTATTTTTTAAATTTATATGCTGCCCAATTCCCAAAGGACTCTGGGTGGCTTACAACATGTAAAAAAACAATATAAAAATAATTTTAAACCCAATAATCCAATCATACAATCTTGTTGTGGCCAGATCACAGGTGTGTCAATTGTTCATGGCCCCCAGGCCTGCTGGCAGAGCCAGGTATTTAAGGCTTTCCGTAAAGCCAATAGAGTGGGGGCAACAGATCTCAGGATATAATTGGTTCCAGAGAGCCCGTGCCACCACAGAGAAGCCCCTCTTCTGTGGCCCTGCCAACCAACACTGCTTAGTCAACGGGTTCCAGAAAAGGTCAACCCTGTGGGCTTTTATCAGTCTTATCGGAAGATGGGTTATCCCATCTTCATTATTTAAAGCAGATACAGAATATGCAACTGCCTGTCTTGGGGGGGCTAATTTTGAGGGCAAGGTGGTGTAAATGAGTATCAGCCTTCAACTCACATACAAAAAAGTAGCAGTAGGACAAAATAGAATATGCATTGTGTACTAACTACCAATGTACAATGGGTATTCTCAACACTTATATACTAGGACATAGTAAATGTAGATGTAAGATTAACTCCTTTCCCCTTCTCCCTAGAAACAAATCCACTAATTACAGCTCCACATGGATTTGGAGCTCCTGCTAAAGCAGTAGGTAATAACTATGCTACAGAGATCACCCAGGTTGGGTACTTTATCAACTGCATGCTTATTTGGATTACGAAGTCCCAACTATAATGACTCACACTCTTATCATCTCAAAGTTATGTTACTACAATGTATTACAAGGGGTTACCTTTGAAAAGACAATTATGAAATTTAATTTGGTCCAAAGTGCAGTTAATTATCATCTAACTAGTAACAGAGATTTTGTTATGCAATGCCTATTCTACTGACTGCCAATTATCTTCTAGGACTAACTCATTATGATAATTGTCCTACATGGCTTGGCTCCTGAGGTATTATTGATGATCACTGGTCTAACTGTACAACTGTGTGTTATCTGCATTTGTCCCTATGTACTGGAATATCTTGCCCTAAAACTTACTCCATTTTTGCATACTGTTTGGGGTAAGTCTGTCCCCTTCAGGGTTTAAAACTCAATGGAGTATGGGCTAGGTTAGGGATAAAATTGTTCTTTGCTGATTTTTAAAATTTGTAAATTTTCTATTTTGTAAGCTGCCATGATTTATATGGAAATGGGAGGTACATATATAAAAGAGTGTAGTAAATTAATTAATTTATCTATCTATCTATCTATCTATCTATCTATCTATCTATCTATCTATCTATCTATCTATCTATCTATCTATCTATTTGATATTTATGCCACCCTTCTCCTTACACTCAGGGCAGCTTTCAATATGTTAGCAATAGCACTTTTTAACAGAGCATGCATATTGCCCCCACAATCTGGGTCCTCATTTTACCCACCTCGGAAGGATGTAAGGCTGAGTCAACCTTGAGCCGGTGATGTGATTTGAACCGCTGACCTACAGATCTACAGTCAGCTTCAGTGGCCTGCAGTACAGCACCCTATCTGCTGCGCCCTGACAATTTCATCATTTGCTTCTTTCTGGAAGCAAAGCTTGAGGCTGTTTGATCTATATACGGTAGTAAGTTACATTTCCTTTACATTGAGAATGATATTCCACATATATTCAAATATGTTGTATTTTTCATTTCAAATATAATTAAAATTCTATTGTTTTGTAATGAAAGCTGCTTATCATTCATGAGTGAAAATTGCTAGAATAGTGTTTCTAAAAAAATATTGTCTGAAATATATAATGGAATTTGCATGGTTTTGCAATATATATATTAATTTTCAAATTCAGCAAAAACATGTGACAATATATATATATTATATATATTATATATATATATATATATATATATATATATATATATATATATATATATATATATATTATATATATATAATAAGGGTATGATTGAGTACTGTATTTTTCGCTCCATAAGATGCAGTTTTTTTCCTCCCAAAGTAGGAAGAAAAATCAGCCCCGTCTTATGGAGCGAAGATGCAGGCAGGGAGGGGGGGGGGAGGCTGCAAACTCGGAAGCGCCATCCCGCCGGCTGGCTGGCTAGCTGCTGCCTGGCCCCCTCCCTCCCGGAGGAGGGTCTCCCTCTGCACCACCAGTGGCGCTCCCCCCGCCAGCCAGCCAGCCAAGCCCCGCACCTGTCAGAACCGGCTCCTCGCTCTCCCCCCGCCGCCCGCCGCATTTGCAGGAGGTGGGGAGGGTCGGGTGGTCCGCCAAGGCCAGGAGGGATGCCGCTGCCCCCCCTTCCCTCTCTCCGCCCGCTGCTGCGCCTCCTTGACGCCGAGAGGAAATGCCGGCAAAGGCTTTTCTCAGCGGAGGTCTTCAATGTCGGGGGCGCATGGGCGGTTGGGCGCGCTCCCTATCTCCCTGCTAGCCCACTCGGAATATTCAAAATAAGAAAAGCCTTTGCCGGCAAAGGTTTTTCTTATTTTGAATATTCCGAGTGGGCTAGCAGGGAGATAGGGAGCGCGCGCAACCGCCCGAGTGCCCCCGACATTGAATATCACCTTCGCCGGCCCCGCCTCTCCTGCAACCCCCTTGCTGGGAGCCAGGGACGAAAGTGCTCTCGGCAAAGGTGAGGCGGGCAGGGCGTGCGCGCGTCACCGCTGAGAAGAACGGAGAGAGAACGAGAGTGAGTGAGAGCAACAGACAGCAAGATAGAGAGAAAGTGAGAAACAGAGAGTGAGAGAAAGGGGGGGAGAGAAAGAGATAGCAAGAGAGAGAGAACAAGAGAAAGAAAGAGCGTGAGAAAGAAAAAAAGAGAGCAAGAGTGAGAGAGAGAGAAAGCAAAAGAGACAGAAAGAAAACAAGAGAGAGAAAGTGAGAAGAAGAGAGAGAAAGAGGGGGAGAGAGAGAGAAAGAGAGAGGGGGAGAGAGAGAAAGAGAGGGAGAGGGAGAAAGAGAGAGGGAAAGGGGGGAGAGGGGGGAGAGAAAGAGAGAGGGAGAGGGGGGAGAAATAGCAAGAGAGGGAGAGAGAGAAAGAGAGAGGGAAAGGGGGAGAGAGGGGGGAGAGAAAGAGAGAGAGAGGAGATAAAGGAAGAGGAGAGAGAGAAAGGAAGAGAAAGAAAGAAAGAGGGATAGAAAGAGAGAGAGAGAGAGTGAGAGATGCTCAGTGAGCCTTTCTTTGAAGTTGCCTTTCTTTCTTTCTTTCTTTCTCTCTTTCTTTCTTTTTCTCTCTTGCTCTCTTGCTCTTTCATTCTTTTTTCTTTCTCTTGCTTTCTTTCTTTCTCTTGCTTTCTCTCCTTCCTTCCCTCCTCCCATTTCTTTCATTCCCCCTCTCTATTTTTATTTCTCTTTCATTTTCTTTCTTTCTCTCTTTCTTTCTTTCTTTCTTGCTCTTTTTCTTTCTCTCTTTTACCTTCCCTTCCTCTATTTCTTCTTTTCTTTCTCCTTCCTACCTTCTTCCCTCCCTCCCTCCCTTCAGTCCTTCCTCTCTTACTCTCCTACCTTCTTCCCTTCCTCCCTCCCTTCCTCTCTTACTCTCCCCTTTCATAAGTTTCCTTGCTTCCTTCCTCTGTTCCTGTCCCTTCCCCCTTTCTTTCTTTCTTTCCTTCCTTCCTTTCCTCCCTCCATTTCTTGCTTTCCTTTTCCTTCCTCCCTTCTTTCCTCCCTCACTCCCTTCTTTCACTCCTTCCTCTCTTCCTCCCCCTTTTTGGCTCAAAATATTTTTTTCTATTTTCCTCCTCTAAAATCTAGGTGCGTCTTATCAGCAGGTGCATCTTATAGAGCGAAAAATACGGTAATTGATAGTATGTCAGAGAAAGCATGCATTGTTCACATCATCAAATTCTGTGTCCTGAATCAAGTTATGTTTGAAAGAGCTTACACACTAATAATCCTTTGAACAATTGGCTACAAATTTTCAGCTTCATGTATCAAAACTACAAATATAAAGTGGTCCTAAAAACAACATAGAAAACCTGATAGGATTTTTCAAACAGACCAAATCTGTTGGTTCAATCTCCTATGATTAAACACAACCTTCACATGAGACTAGAACCTTCATGATCCAGGTTTATATTCATAGGGGGAGATACATAATCATGTACATTTTTCCTATAAATCTTCTCTATAACTTCAGAAAAATTACAGGTGGTAAGAAGGGAGCCATAGCAGATGTTTCTTATTAACCTCTGCACATTTTAGAATTTATGAAGACTAACTAGAGAAAAGAGACGGAAGGGCTTTTTTCATGTTCCTATTAATGTACTTCCCTTGCATCCATAAATGGGAGACAAATATATCAGTCTAAAACGTGGTGCCCATACAAATTATCTTTACCACACCTCAGCAGTACTGCCTTTACAGAGTTTCAATACAGTAATTTCAGATAGCAAATGGAGAACTCCTGCTATCCTTTCCTGTTTCACCCAGTAGGAAAACCAACAAGAAATTGCTTTCCTGAATCTGTCATAGGGAAAGACTGAGGTGTCAAGCTTTGTTTTTTTAAAAAAATAATAATATGATAATACTGTACTTAAATATCATCATTGTCATGAAGTACAAATGACTAGCTCAAATTCTTCTACTTTGTGCATTATTTGAAGACAGTTCTATTGCTGGGAAAGGTGGAAGGAAAGAGAAGAGAAAGCAGCAAGGTGAATGGACCTGAAATAGAAATGATGGTTTCCCCATTGAAATATCAAATTAGGGACAGGTTATCTTTCCATATACAGTTGTTAGAAGTCAACACTGAATTAATTTTTATTATGTATTGTGTGCTTGTTCTGATTGGATTGCTGATATCCTGGGAGTCCTACTGAACTATAAAGTAATTACTGTAATTAAATCAGTACATTTCTTTGAGAGAAATAGAGAAATAGAAAAGGGATATACTCATGTCAACCAGCTTCCTCTCAGAATTGTCTGGGCAATGAAAAGAGCAATTTGAAATACAAAGCACTCAAGCTTGAAAAAGAATCTGAATATTTCTGATTTCTCTCTGTCCAGCTTTCCATAGGAATAAATTTTGGCCAGAGATACAGCTTTTTTTCCTTTCATGCACCATTCTTTCTCTCCCTCCCTCCCTCCCTCCCTCCCTCCCTCCCTCCCTCCCTCCCTCCTCTCTTTCTCCCTTGTGTGTGTGTGTGTGTGTCACTTTGTGTGTATGTGGTATGTGTTACCAGCACATGCAACATTATATGCTGCATATACACAACACAAACACCAAATAGCAGATAATAGATCTATTGTTCTGTGAGTTTGATATCCAGTACAAGAATAGATTATATTCACTCACAAGTGAAGTAGTTGGTATCAGCTAGAGTGGGAACTTTCCCACAGCAGATCGGCAAAGCTAAAGCTAAGCAGATAATTGTCCTTGACTGTGTCATCTCAAGTTTGCCCCTAAGGTGTCTTTGCTTGTCAGCTTGGGAAGTTTTGTCTTGGGAGAAGATAGAAAACACCACTTCCAAACAAGAATTGAAGATAGTTGAAGGTTGCCTCAATAACAAGCTGGTATGAGATGAAAGTGGCATCACAAAGACATGTGATTAAAAAGATTAATAAAATATCTTTCCATCACATGAGACAGCACATGAGAATAAACCTTAAATCCAATTGATTTTCTATTTAATTGTGTTCCACTCATAAATTGAATATATTCTTTATTATATTTTTGCTGAAAGGATAACTTAAGGGGCAAGTTCTTTGACAAAACTATAAAAATCCAGAAATAGTTCATAACCCTAATTCAATGATAGTTTCTAGATGCTTCCCTGCAAGTCCTCAGATTATGAAGAGAGCATTATAAACTGCGCTACTGTTAGAGCATGTCCAATCATTTCCATGTATTTTTTATTATACCTACTGAGCCCACTCTAGGATTTTCACATTGGTCTTGTTGGGTTTTTCATTTTTATGATAGTACTGATGACATTGATTTTGGAAAATTATGTTATTCAAATTAATAATAAAATATTTTTTATAAACAAGTGAAAGTCTCCTGTCTGCTTTTCTTGGGGTAGCATGACTCTAGAGAAATGTCTTAACAGGACACAAAGTGTTAAGTATACAGATGTTTTCATGCACAATTTTCATTTCCCCATATCATTTATCATGAGATTGTTCTAAAAAACATTGAGAACATCAGTTACTTGTCCTTAAAATTTAGGTGCTGTTAATACTGATTAGTTGTTGCTTTATTCTATTCTATGGAATGACTATTTGAAAAACAGTAACTTCTTGAATTGTTGTCATAAAAAAGAGGTCTGCAAATGTGTCTCATAAGAGAATTTATACCACAAATCATTTTTGAGGTTGAGTGCGAACATCTTTCTTCATAAACAACTACTAAAATTTCACTGAACAAATTAGTCCACGAACATGTCATGTCAGTGGGAACATAAATAATTACGTGCATAGAATAACATTATAAAGTAACTATATTTGTTGAAGTTCTGAACAGTTTCTTTATAGTCTTTTGTTCACCTTAACTGTATTGTCTGGCAGATTTCATTGCCAACAGTTAGCATTGTGTTTATTTGTTCCATCTGTTGAACTTGTATTGATTGTTTAATGGCCTTCCGGAATAAAATTAGTATTTGGCCATTGAAGGAAGCCAGGAACCATCCATTAAATGTGGTACCCAGTAGTGTGTTCTAAAACCCGCTGCTACCGGTTTGCATGTGTGATGCTTCTGCACATGTGCAGAAGCATCCGGGGGTGGGGGGCAGAGCCTCCTGCTGCTACTGCTACCAGTTCACAGAACCAGGCTAAACTGGGAACAATTCACCGCTGGTTCTACAATTGACATCCTTCTGTCACATATTTAGATATGAGGTAGTGGTGGCGGGGAAAAAAATGAAAGCTAAAGGATAATTGCCTAAATGGCCACAGGATGTGAGATGGCAATATGACAGTCTCTACAACACTATATTTTATCTTATTAGGGCATTTTAAAGAGGCTAATCCCTTTATTTTATTTATTTATTTATTTTTTAGATTTGAATGCTGCCCCTCTGCTTCCAAGTGGGAGAGACATACTGTGACAAAATGCATTTTCATATGCACTACTGCATGACAAACAACCCTGACATGAATTTGAGCAAGGCTTGTGCTCTCTGTAGTCATAAGCAACAAATTTCATGTACAACTTCAAATGAACAAAAAACATGTGTTCTCTGTGAAGAAGCTACTATTTATGGTGATATGTAGCATGATTTTGAATTCTTAGGACTTTTGGAAAAAATGAACCTATCATGTCAAACACACCACTTATGAGCCACTTCCAAACTATGCCAAGGATGCGTGCAAAGCAACCTATCATTGCATTGTATCCTGATTTGTTTTGTTTTCTTAAAAAAAGATAGGAATGACATTGCAAATATCATAAGTAGATTCTTGGAAGTTAATTATCTGTAGGGTATGGTAATTTTTTAAGAGAAATGGTTGTCAGATGTCTTTCTTCTATACCATTTAATTTTTTTAATGTTAGACTTTTTAAAGTTTTTTAGCGATATTAATTGGATTTTTGGATTTTTGGATATGTACATTGTATATTGTTTGATATGTTGTGAGCTGCCCCGAGTCCTTGGAGAGGGGCGGCATACAAATCCAATAAATAAATATATAAATAAATTTACTGAAATGGTGCAGGTATTCCTGCCTGAGCAAGGGGTTGGACTAAAAGATTTCTATTATTCTGTTATTCTGTTAAATGTTTTAGTTCTAGAAAGTTAACATCAACCAGGCACTTTTTAAGGTCAAGTAATACTTTCAATATTCCTAGTGATTGCTCCTTCTAAGTCTATTTTATAATTGTTTAGAATTTCAGATGAACTAGTGCTGATTATTTCAATCCTTTACCTAGCTTGTCTTAAACATTATTTTACGATAATAATACATCCCTATAGAAAAAGAGTTTTCTTTAATCAAAAATTAACATCTGATTAACTTTTTGTGACTACAGAAAAATAAAGTAGTACAACATAAACAGACCAATTGTTTGCCCAGTTTACTAATAAGTTTCACGTTTAATTGGATTTGTATGCCGCCCCTCTCTGAGGACTTGGGGAGGCTTACAGCATATACAAAGACACTAGTAAAGCAATAAGAAGGCTTATTTCTTTATAGATAAGACATACACTTTAAAAAAACCTTTCTGTATAGATAGAAACTTCCCAATTGTCACTGCAGCTAGTTCCTAGAAGAGATATTGTCAGAAAAGTATGATTCTGTGTATCTTTATTTGCCTTCATTTCCCTAATAATTGACCCCAAAATGCATGCATATGCACACAGCTTTAATCCCCAACTGAATATCTGAATCAGGGGAAAATCTGGAATTACTTGTAGGGTATTTTGGTTTCTAATGCAGCTGTTACAAGTGTTGTATTTGGCAAGGGAACAAAAAAAAGGGCGCTGCATACCAATTTCGTGAGCCACTGTAAAAGCCGCATGGAGGCCGTCATCTTCAATCACTGCACAGCTGCGCTCAGGAGAGCATATGGTTCCAACGTCAGCCATTCCCAGAGTATCACATGAATGATGCCCACATAAATCCTACAAGGAAGGGAAGGGAAAGAAAGCATTTGAAGCATAGTTTGCACCCACAGGGTCTGACAGGATTTGAGTTGCAGTCTGATTACCAACTGTAAGGCCAAATGAGGATTATAGCCCAGATAAGGACAAAGACATCAATAGCTATGGTTTGGAGCATCCTATCCACAGATTGGGTCCTGCAAATTTGTTGCAACTGCAATTCTTAACTAGCAATCCTAACAAGAAATCAAGAGAAACTTCGGTGGTCTAGACCAGTGATTTTCAACCTTTTTTGAGCCGTGGCACATTTTTTTACATTTACGAAACCCTGGGGCACATTGAGCGGGGGGGGGGGTGCGCTAAAAAGTTTGGACAAAAAATTATCTCTTTCTCTTCCTCCCCTTCATTTCTTTCTCCCTCCCTCTTTCTCTTCCTTCCTCTCTTTTTTGCTCTCTTTCTCTCTCCCTCCTTCCCTCCCTCCCTCCCTCTATGTCTTTCTCTCTCTCCTTCCCTCCCTCTCTCTCTTTCTTGCTCTCTCTCTTTCTCTCTTTCTCTTGTTTTCTCTCTCTTACTTTCTCTCTCTCTTGCTTTCTTTTTCTTTCTCTCTCTCTTGCTTTCTTTCTCTCTGAGCTTCGCGGCACACCTGACCATGTCTCGCGGCACACTAGTGTGCCACGGCACACTGGTTGAAAAACACTGGTCTAGACCAGTGTTTCCCAACCTTGGCCACTTGAAGATATCTGGACTTCAACTCCCAGAATTCCTCAGCTAGCATTCACTGGCTGGGGAATTCTGGGAGTTGAAGTCCAAATATCTTCAAATGGCCAAGGTTGGGAAACACTGGTCTAGACAAGACCACAAAGTTCTAACTGTGGGATGCTAAAATCAGATAAAAACTGTCCATTTATGGCAAATAGTTATGTCACTCCATGAATTAATTGCCTTTATTTATAAAGTTATTGTTTTATTCCCTTTGCAGTGCTATAGAAGAAGAGAAAACTAATTTCTGTGTATTCAGTGTTAGACCATGAATATTTATTTATTTATTTGTTTGCTTGTTTATTTATTTATTATTAATATTATTATTGTTATTATTATTATTATTACTATTATTATTATTATTATTATTATTATTATTATTATTATTTATTAGATTTGTATACTTGGGGCGGCTCACAACAATAACAAAGACAATGTAAGAACAAATCTAATAATTTAAAAAACACTAAAAATCCCATTATTAAAAGCAAGCATACACACAAACATACCATGTATAAACTGTATAGGCCCAGGGGAGATGTCTCAGTTCCCCCATGCCTGACGGCAGAGATGGGTCTTAAGAACTTTACGAAAGGCAAGGAGGGTGGGGGCAGTTCCGATCTCTGGAGGGAGCTGGTTCCAGAGGGTCGGGGCCACCACAGAGAAGGCTCTTCTCCTGGGTCCCGCCAAACAACATTGTTTAGTTGACGGGAGAAGGTCAACTCTGTGGGACCTAACCGGTCGCTGGGATTTGTGCGGCAGAAGGCGGTCCCAGAGATTTCTTATTTATTTATTTGTCAATCAAGTATAGGATAGTAGTTTATATAAACATAACATAGAAAGTAATGATAAAAAAAGACAATAGGACAGTAGGACAAGGATGGTAGGCACAAGAGTATTACAATATATTTTTGATGCAATGAGGATTGTTGATGAAGATCAGTACAGTATTGGTAACTTTATACACTGTAAATGTTTCTGTTTACTGTTTACTGTAAACAGACAGTTTACTGTTTACTGTTTACTGTTTACTGTTTACAGACAGCATCTAAGGTATGGAAGAGAAAACTTCCTGTTCTGGTATTCCCCTTCTTTCCTTCTAACTTCTAACTGGCTAACCTCAGGTCTGGTAAGGTAAATGACATCATTCTGTTTAAAGTTTATTATAGGTAGAAGGCCAAAGTTCAGTATGATTTAGAACATGATTGCAATACAGTCAGTGAATTCATTGCAGTATCAACTTACATTATAAGGAACTGATGAGGTAACTAAATCATTAAGAATATTGGAAGGTGTGGTGTGTGCCTCTGAGTCAGTTTTCAATCCTGCATGAATTGCTGCTTTATTCCTAGGGCTGAAAGAGTTATCCTTGGCTTAATTGGCTTTGTGCCTAAAGCGGGGGGGGGGGGGGGAAGGGTGTCTCTAACTTTGGGCACTTTAAGACTTGTACACTTCAATTCCCAGGAGGAATTCTGGGAGTTGAAGTCCACAAGTCTTAAAGTGGCCAAAGTTGGAGACCCCTGGCCTAACGCAAACCTCACAATCTCCTGGTTTCTAATTTGGTACATTAACTATTCCACCATTTTCCATATAATCAATTTTCGTAATAAAATATAAGAAAAGGAGAATATAATTTTCTTTGGTGGACAAGCCACAAATGATGTATATATTCTTCTTCTTCTTCTTCTTCTTCTTCTTCTTCTTCTTCTTCTTCTTCTTCTTCTTCTTCTTCTTCTTCTTCATCATCATAACTTAAGCACTTATCTACAACGGTCCTATCATATACTAGCACTTTTAATTGTATGTTCCATCATGTCTTCCCCCCTTCCATAAGAAAATTTAGCAATTATAAGTAAGAATACAATAAACGGACACTAAATGGCAATTCTAAACATGTAATGTTGTTATTAAGATATTAGGAGCCATTATGCAATGATTAATTGTATTATTTGAATACTACTGTACTACTATAAAAATAAGGACTAATTATATGTGAATGGTTAAATCACAGTGTTAGAGTGTTTAACTGTACTAGAAATATAAATATATATGAAATTTAGTTGAAATTTCCTAATCTATAGTCATATTCTGTAGCATTTGTTGTCTAGCACTTTTGGAGTTATGAAAAGTCTGTTTAGGGCTGGAAGATAATTTATTTCATTAAATATATTATAAAGCAATTATATTTTGTGGACATCTGTGTTAGAAAATTGTTCATTTTATTTTTGCTACTTCAAAGTGAACATCTTTTAATGAAACATAATTGGTTTGTGGGTATTTTTTTCTTGATTGTCAGGGGGGAAAATGATCCCTGTTGATCTGATATTCTCAGCCAAGGAAAACATTCTGGAAAGATGGCAGATGGATAAAACTTAGGTACTACAAACGGAGATGAACCCTTTCTGGCACAATTGGTATTATGCAATTATTTATTATTTATTTATTCATTTATTTGTCAAAACATGTACAAAATAATAGTATAAACATAAACAAAAGCAAGTAGATATAGGTAAATTTGGACAATAGGACAGGGACAGTAGGCACAATGGTGTGCTTATGCATGCCCCTTACATACCTCTTAGGAATGGGGTGAGGTTGATTGTAGACAGTGTAAGGTTAAAGTTTTTGGGGTTTAGGAAAGAAATCACAGAGTCGGGTAGTGCATTCCATGCATTGATCAGCCTGTTGCTAAAGTCGTATTTTTTGCAATCGAGTTTTGAGTGGTTTACATTGCATTTGAATCTATTTTGTGTGCATATGTTGTTGTGATTGAAGCTGAAGTATTCATTGTCAAGTAGGACATTGTGTGAGAATCTCTCCCGCTGTATTTTCCCAAAGGTGGATGCAGAAACATACATATATAAATATACAGTAACATAACAAAGAGCAAAGGAAAACATTGAAAGGAAAAGCATTTTGAAATGTTGTGAAATTAATTTTGTTTTAAATATAAATCATAATAAAATTATGAATTCCTTATAATTAACCTTTCTACTCTGTATTTGCTTAACAGTCTTGTAAAGCAGTAACGGCTATCTTGCTCTGACTTCTTACTCAAAATAAGGATTTAGTAAAAATATAATTTAGGGACAAGCATGGGTGGGCTGCTGCCTAGACAGGGGGGAATGCAGTGGGGTAGCGAAAATGGAGTTCCACCCCAAAACACCCAATTTGCACTGAAAGATATTGAAAGAAAATGCAGGGCATCCTGCATAAGCCACACCCACAGTGTGGTAGTAAAAATTTGGGTAGCCCTTCACTGGGGACAACCCAAATCCCTGATTTTTGTACTAATACAGAACTGTATATCATTATATATCCTTATTAACAATGAATCTTTGAAAAGGGAAGTACAGCCTATGTAAGTACAGTGATGCTTGCCTTTAGATGATATACAACAAAATGTAAGCTAAGAATAATTTACACACAGATGACGAATATCTATTTTTAAAAAAGTATTAGCATACTTCAGGCTTTTTCTGAGACACATTGTATTTAAGAAATGCTGTAATTCTCCTTCTCTGTGGCGGCCCCGACCCTCTGGAACCAGCTCCCCCCAGATATCACAGTTGCCCCCACCCTCCTTGCCTTTCGCAAGCTCCTTAAAACCCACCTCTGTTGTCAGGCATGGGGGAATTGAAAAATTTTTCTCCCTTCCCCCTAGGCTTATAGAATTTATACATGGTATGTTTGTTGGTATGATTGGTCTCTTAAATTGGGGTTTTTTAGATTACTTTTTAATATTAGATTTGTTACGTTGTTTTTTATTGTTGTTAGGCGCCCCGAGTCTTCGGAGAGGGGCGGCATACAAATCTAAATAAAGTAAATAAACTAAACTATTAAAGATGAACTGGCAATCAGTTCTTATTCTGAAATGAAAGTAAATGATTTTTATTTTTGTTTGTGAGTACATGATAGGATGACAGGGGAAAGAGTGCACAGGCTTAGCATGATCTTGGTTAATTACTATCATGCTGAAACATGGTATTCCAAAAATCAAGATGTTGAACCCTGGATACATATGGATTAGTGTAATTGTTCTTCCTTGTTCTCTATCATTAACAAACTCAAACTCAACCCAGACAAGACGGAGTGGCTGTGGGTTTTGCCTCCCAAGGACAATTCTATCTGTCCGTCCATTACCCTGGGGGGGGGAAATTATTGACCTCCTCAGAGAGGGTCCGCAACTTGGGCGTCCTCCTCGATCCACAGCTCACATTAGAAAAACACCTTTCAGCTGTGGCGAGGGGGGCGTTTGCCCAGGTTCGCCTGGTGCGCCAGTTGCGGCCCTATTTGGACCAGGAGTCATTGCTCACAGTCACTCATGCCCTCATCACCTCGAGGCTCGACTACTGTAACGCTCTCTACATGGGGCTACCTTTGAAAAGTGTTCGGAAACTTCAGATCGTGCAGAATGCAGCTGCGAGAGCAATTATGGGCTTCTCTAAGTATGCCCATATCACTCCAACACTCCGCAGTCTGCATTGGCTGCCGATCAGTTTCCAGTCACAATTCAAAGTGTTGGTTATGACCTATAAAGCCCTTCATGGCACCGGACCAGAATATCTTCGGGACCTCCTCCTGCCGCACGAATCCCAACGACCGGTTAGGTCCCACAGAGTTGGCCTTCTCCGGGTCCCGTCGACTAAACAATGTCGTCTGGCGGGACCCAGGGGAAGAGCCTTCTCTGTGGGGGCCCCGACCCTCTGGAACCAGCTTCCCCCTGAGATTAGGATTGCCCCCACCCTCCCTGCCTTTCGTAAACTCCTTAAGACCCACCTTTGCCGTCAGGCATGGGGGAATTAAAACACCTCCCCCTTGCCCATGTTGTTTTGTTGATTGATTGACTGTGTGCCTGTTTTTTATATATACTGTTTTTAATGAGATTATTAATTTAAATTGGAACTGGATGGGTGGGCATTGGATTTGGTATTGTGTACTGTACTGTTTTTTATTATTGTTGTGAGCCGCCCCGAGTTTGCGGAGAGGGGCGGCATATAAATCCAATAAACCTAAACCTAACCTAAACCTAAGTGCCGAACATGAAATAATCTGGATTAGATTCATCCCACAGTCCTTTAGTCCTGTAGTAGTTCTTCTTCTTCTTCTTCTTCTTCTTCTCCTCCTCCTCCTCCTCCTCCTCCTCCTCCCTCTTCCTCTTCTTTTTCATCATCATCATCTTAGCCATTGTCTATCCTATGCAGGATGAAAGCCTTTTCTGTGTGTCTGGCCCGCAATAAATGCTGATGTTGTCAATCCATCTTGTTTTAGGTCTCTTTTGTGGACATTTTTTATTGAGTGGGATCCATTCTATGACTGCCTTGGTCCACCTGCTTTCAGTTCTTCTTGCTATATGACCAGCCTATTTCCATTTAAATTCTTCTACTTTCTTGTTGATATGGTATGCAGAACTTTCGTTTGTTCTCTAATCTATGTGCAGATCTTTCTTTCTTGTCTTGTAATGCCAAGCATGTATTTTCTATGTCTCCTTGAGCCACTGGTAGCATTTGTGTCGATTGTGAGATTATTGTCCATGTTTCACCAGCATATGCTCTAGCAAGTAGTACACTGATCGAAAACTTTTGTCTTTAAGCATATGGGAAGGTTGTTCTTGAAAATTATGCTTAGTTTGCTGAATCCCTGCCAACCATATTTAACAAGTCATTCAATTTTCTTTATTGTATCACATTTCATTGAAATCCATTGGCCAGGGTATATATGTAGTGGTCTACTATGTCTAGTTCTTCTCCAGGTTTATTTTTTTCCCCTTTTCTTTTGTGAATTTATTAAACATAACCTGGCTCTTTTTCAGGTTTATTTTTAAGCCAAATGGTTCTCCTGCTTACATAATTAAGCACTGTATATGACTACAATATGTGTCTGCATATAGTGTACAATCTAGAACTTTAAGACGACAGATCTTTGTGAGCAGAGCTTATTCTTTTGTTTTTAAATAAATGTGTTATATGACTGCGCAAGGTATTTTTTGCCATTATGGGCAAATGCAAATATTCACGGGAAAGGCTTGAGAGTCAATCTGCAGTATGTTCAAGAATGACTTATGATAGTAAATGTGGCAAAACTCTGATTAAAAGCAGCACCTGTGAAAACAGTTAAGATGCTCTCTAGGAGTCATTCCAATCATACCAATTCCATTCTTTATAGAATATGTGGTTAAGTAAGTGCCTTTTCAATAATGTTGTTTTTATAAGAAACCAGCCAGAAAATCTATCAGCAGGTTGCCTTATTTCTTCAAATCCTGATTATCCTGTTTCATTCAAAAATTCCTTTTACTAATTTACCACTTCCGTGAAAATTACATACACCAATAGATGACATTATTAATATCATGTACAGTAGTGATACTTAGCTACCTATGTGTAACCTCTTGATAATGTGTACAGAGACTTTGAGATTTTTTAAATTACTATTATACTATAGTTGTCCATTTCTTTCCACATCTGCATTTGTTCAACCTCATTCAAGAAAGTTGCTAGATTTGGAATACTATACTGCTGAGTCAGGAAGAAGTCAATGTCTGGATCTCATTAAGAAAACTGGAGAATTAATTTAAATTTAAATTTAATTTAATTACATTTAATTGAAGGTGGTTTTTTTGGGGGGGGGGGTTTACCTATCAGTTTAAGGTGACCAGATTTCAACATTGGTAAAGCGGGATGTGATGGTGGAGGGGTGGGTTTCTTGATTAAAAATAACAACCGGGTTACTAACTTATCAACTACGGCAATTCCTTTAACAACTAAGGCAAGGTAGGTCATAAAGTGGAGCGAAACTGAACAAACGCCTCAGTTAGCCACGAAAACATTGGGCTCTGTTCTGGTCATAAGTCTAGGACCACATGTACCAGCCCTCCCACTTTCTGACTCTCAAAGAGTGGGGGAAAAGACAACAGGGACTCACAGAGAAACATGTAGAAATAGTAGGTGACGTGTCTGTATATAGAGAGAGATTCAATAAAGTGAGAGGCTCCGAGGCGTGCAGCAATGTGTGGTTTGGCTCTGCCCCCTCAGTGGTTTCCCCCATCACCCTTAGCAATGGGAGAAGCCTGGCAACACCCCACCTGCAACCCCCGCCGGGCCATGAAAGGTGGGCAGCCACGGCGGGAGGTCAGCCGAGATGCGAGGCGTCTTCCCCACCTGCATGACTAGAGCCTGGGGATCCACAGGTCCTGCATAAACCACAGCCACAGTGTGGCAGTAAAACTTTTGGTAGCCTTTTACTGCTTATTTCCATTTTTTTTCTTACAAATAGTAATATTGAACAAAATTAAATCAACAATTGAATACTTACTATGGTGATTGGAACCTGTTAATAATACAGATTAATGAGATAAGCAAAGAATTTTTGTAATTCATTGTAGGAATTTTTGCATTGCTGCCGGCTCTTCTACCAAATGCTTCAAACGCAATTTGAAGAAATATCACAATCAGCTTCACTTCTGTCAAAATTAATGAGTAAATACTGTTGACCTTCCACAGCAAACAAGCAAGCAAGCAAGCAAGCAAGCTCCCATATTCACTCCATCAGAAGATAAAGGGTTTGCTTTTACTGATCGCAGTGTGTCCTTACTTCACTTTATTTGCATTTGTCTGGTCATATGCACACATAAAAAATGTTTATGTGAGAAAGAGTTAAAAAAAAATCAAGATGTCCTTTGAAGTCTAAAAACCTCAGACTTAGAAATCAGGAAACATGGTATGGCAGAGGTTTCATATTGCCCTGAAATAAATGGGCTCAGCTCTCAAATAGCCAACCTTGAAATACCACAGAGATTTACAGCTCTTCAGATTGCAGCAAAGATCATATGTAGAAGTCTTTTACTCTTAGTTCTCAAAGAAGTATAATTGGGAAACTTTCCTTTTATTTATTTATTTACAACTGGCCTATTCCAAACTGTTGGTTGTAAATGTGCTGATTTTTGGAAAGCAAGCAGACAGTGTAGAGATGACCCAGTAAGGACCTGGATTCTTGTGGGATTTGCTTCCTATAATACAAATAACATATGGAGGGATAAAATGTGGAAAGATGAAGCCCTGGACCTTCAGTGGGGGAAGATTGGATGAATAATAGATGTATCATTTAGTTTCAGACTGAAAATCAAAATGTCATCTTGCTTTCAGGAAATAGCCTCTTCTTGATAGCTACTGAAAGCAGAAAATGACATTTTAATTGTCACCTTGTAATAATTTAATCAACAAAGGTTGACATTTTTTTCATTTTTAATGCACCATCCTGATAGTATTACTGAAATAATGCTTAAATAGATCAAATAACTAATTAACATGCAGCTCTAGACAAGGTTACAAAGATTTTAAATCATATTGATAGGAATGATTTTTTTAAAAAAAAAATAATAGATAAAACTTAAATGCTTAGTGAACTGATTGATTATGAGAGGTTCATAAGAAAGAGAGAAGCTCTTCAGCCCTACCCAAGCAATGACATTAAGAATTGTACTTTTGATATTGAAAATATTAAAACTTATTTATAGTTGGAATCCTACAATATTTTATAATCTTTTAACATTGTACAATTTGGCGGTCTTCATGTTATGATAACGAATTCCATTTTTTAGCTATATGCCCTATGATAAATGTGAATTATAAGAAACTAAGAATATAATACATCATAAAAGCACCCAACTCCCTGTTTCATCAACAACTTTGTTACTTAATTAAGTTTATGGACACAGATTGTGATGAAACAATTAAAAAAATGAGAGGAGAGGAGGATAAGGGAAAAACCACTCATTAGTAAAGAATATGAAAGCTTTTTATCCATAAAAAGGAGAAAGTTATGATACACAGCATTAAACTTTATAGAAGTGATGGAAAAGCAAAAGGTTAAACTACCGTAAGAGGAAAGTATTATCTCTTATCAATCATCCAAAAAATAGAAGTTATAGATGATGAAACACAATCTTTTTTTAAAGGTGCATAATGGTAAATTTTTGTGACAATGTAATTTGTATTGTGATCCCATAATCCAGTTATCCAAGACAAATGTATGCTAGGTGAGAAAAATCTGCTAAATGTAACCCTTCTCTGACCTGCCTCTCTGCAATTTTCTGCTTTGGAAAATGGAAGAGATAATAATAAATTCACTCACATTAATCAATGCTATCAAATAAGCTGATGTTTCTGTTTCAAGTTCAATACATAAAACAAGTCAGTGGGAAGATAGGTAATATGGCTATTAATATCAAGTTAATACAAGAATGAATAAATCAAGTACTTTCATTGCTTTTTTTGGGGGGGGGAAGCAATTATGAAAGATTGAAGCCTTATGATTTCTCATCAAAGAAGGAAAATCATACTGAGAGCTAATTTGGATGCAGTGGTTAAAGCACCAGATGGAAAATTGGACACTGAATTTTAGCCCTGACTTAGACATGAAAGACAGTTGGGCAACTTTGAGACAGTCACTTTCCCCAGCCCTAGAGAGAAGACAATGGCAAACCAAATCTGAAAATATTGCCAAGAAAACTGCAGTGAGTAGTGCAAGCAGTTACCAGGAGTCAATAGACACAAAGATGACAGAGAGAGGGAGGGAGAGAAGATGGGAGAAAAACACTACTGAAAAGCTCACTTTGAACTTAAAAAAATAGCGCCGGCGGACTTACCCGCCGGTGCCTTTTACAAGAGGGCTCGGGAGACTGGACACATGGCGAAGCCGCCATGTTGTTTTTCGGCCGAAGTCTTGCGAGATTGCGAGACTTCGGCCGAGGATCAGGCCACAGTGGCCTGATCGGTGACATGTCCGGGCGGGGCTTGCCAGCCCTATAAAAGGGCGTGCAGGCCCGGGCTCAGCCTTTTCGCCCGGACATTCACCTGGAGCAGACACCCACCCGCCCTCCCTATTTTACAGTGTGCTATTCTTGGGTTGCCCTAGGGGGCCGAATAGGAATTTTTGGCGGTCTGGCCTTTTAGCCGGGCCGTTTTTTCGCCTATTCCACACTGTGGAGAAGGATAAGCAGTTAGGGGGTGCTTGCACTTATTAGGCTAATTGGCTTACCTTTGGTCATTTGGGTAGGCAGGTTAGGGGCGGAAAACTGGGGGGTGGTTTAGCAACTGCATGTTCTCCGTTGGGCATCTTTGGGGATGATTGACAGGTTCTATCCAAGCTTGTGGTGTTGACAACCTGAGCAGTTTGGGGGGAACCTGTCTTTGGGTCCCGCACATTTAATTCCCCTGTTAGGGGTTAGCCGGCGGGACCTCCCACATGCAAGTGCATGGCAGGGTCTCAGGTGAGGGAGGGGTCCCTCACCTGGACTAACATGGAGCTACGCCCATAAGTTGCCCCGGAAGTTTATGTTACGTCATTTTCCACCCCGGAAGCAATTGTTTGACCCTGCAGGTCCACTGTTTGGGTCATAGTTAGTTATGTTAATTATGCTAATTTATTTAAATAAATTATGCTAATTTATTTTAATAAAAATGACCCAGTTTTAAATCCAGCTCTTGTGTCCGTGTCATTACTCCGTCTCTTCTGTAAAAAGGTTGTAAAAAATTCAAGACATTGAAAGCAAAATAGTAAGTATGTTCCCATCTCAGGAGAAGATAGTGGAGCCAGTGCTCAAAAATGATTTCTTTTTTTAAAAAGAAAAGACTGTAAAAGTATGATCACAATTAATTCTGACAATGATTTGACCATGGCAATGAAGATGATTGGAGTAGGTCATGATGAATAGAGGTTAGGGAAGAATGCTAAAAAGAACATTTTAGATTTATTAGAAGTAACAGGAAATAAAATAACATCCCAACCGCTTGGTGAAGGTGACTAAAAGATAACACACAATAAAACAGAAAGTATATACTGAAAATCTGTTGTAATTGTTATCTAAGGTAACAATATCTAACATAAACATGTGAGAAAAATAAGACTGAAGGGTACTTTATTTTGAATTTGAAGAAAACATAGTCAGGAAAAAAAACCCTACTGACTTGGAAAGAGTTCAGATTTAAACTAAGTCTTAATAGGAGAGCCTTTTGTTTAGCCATGTGAATAAAGAAGGATATTATTGCATCTTTTAAAAGATTTGCCTCTTATTGCTGCAGACTCCAGGACATGGAATAATGTTCTTAAATTCCAGGAAGGCATATATACTGTAATTGAATATTAGGAAAACTCCCTGAGAGTGAAAGCAAATGGATAGTGCTACCAATTACTTCCTGTGATTAAAATTGCTCCCTGTGTGGGAGATGATGAATTTCTCTTTATGGGAAGTCTTAAAACAGAGGTTGCCTTTAATCTGAATTTCTGAATAGCATTTGAGAGCGAAATGGTTTTTAACCCAAAACCTATGATTTTATAAAATATTTTAATAATCTGGTTAATATTTTTGTTTCCCATTCTTAGATAATGAAATATGTATTTAAGGGTTTGTTTTGTGTAAGCTTTAGGATAGGATAGGATAGGATAAAATAGAATAGAATAGAATAGAATAGAATTCTTTATTGGCCAAGTGTGATTGGACACACAAGGAATTTGTCATTGATGCATGTGCTCTCAGTGTACACAAAATAAAAGATACATTTGCCAAATATCATGAGGAAAAACACTTAATGATTGTCATTGGGTTCAAATAAGCAATCAGAAAACAATAAATATTAATATAAATCATGAGGATACAAGCAACTAGCTACAGTCATAAAGACATAAATGGGAGGAGATTAGTGATAAGAACGATGAGAAACTAAGAGTAATAGTAATGCAGCATTAGTGAAGAGCTTGACAGTGGCGAGGGAATTATTTGTTTAGCAGAGTGATGGAATTCAGGAAAAAACTGTTCTTGTGGCTAGTTATTCTGGTACTCTATAGCATTGTTTTGAGGGTAAGAGTTGAAACAATTTATGTCCAGGATGTGAGGGGTCAGTAAATATTTTCATGCCCCTTTTTTTGACTCATGCAGTATACAGGTGGCACAGCAGGCAGAGTGCAGTATTGCATGCCACTGAAGCTGACTGTAGATCTGCATGTCAGTGGTTTAGATCTCATCACCGGCTCAAGGTTGACTCAGCCTTCCATCCTTCCGAGGTGGGTAAAATGAGGACCCGGATTGTGGGGGCAATAGGCTGGCTCTGTTAAAAAGTGCTATTGCTAACATGTTGTAAGCCGCCCTGAGTCTAAGGAGAAGGGCGGCATAAAAATCAATCAATCAATCAAACAAACAAAGTTTTTCAATGGAAGGCAGGTTGGAAGTAATTGCTTTTTCTGCAGTTCTCCTCTGAAGTCTGTGTCTGTCTTGTTGGGTTGCAGAACCAAATCAGACTGTTATAGAGGTGCAGATAACAGACTCAATAATTCTTATGTAGAAGTTTATCATCAGCTCCTTGGGCAGTTTGAGCTTCCTGAGTTGGTGCAAAAAGAACATTTTTTGTTGTGCTATTTTGATGATGTTTTGATGTTAGGTGACCATTTTAGGTCTTGATATACAATAGAACCTAGAAATTTGAAGCTCTCTACTGTTGATACAGTCTTGTCTAGTATTGTAAGAGGCGGTAGAATGGGAGGGTTTCCCCTAAATTCTGCCACCATTTCTACGGTTTTGAATGTGTTCAGTTGCAGATTGTTCCAGTCACGCTATGAGTCTAGTTATTCAACCTCCCATCTGTACGCGATTTCATTGTTGTCTCGAATGAGACTAATCACTGTTGTATCATCTGCAAACTTCAGTAGTTTATCAGATGGATTGTTTGAGATTCAATCATTGGTATATAGAGAGAAGTAGTTAAGAGTACACAGCATTGAAGGGTTCCTGTGTTAATTGTACAGGTATCCGATGTGATTTTGCCTAGTTTCATCTGCCGCTTCCTGTCTATTAGGAAGCTTGTGATCCACTTACAAGTGTGTTCAGGTACTGCTACCGTGTTTCCCCGATAGTAAGGCAGTGTCTTACTTTCTTTTTACCCCCAAAAGCCCCCCTATGTCTTACTTTCGGGGTATGTCTTATATTGGAAAAAATAAGACACACCCGGCCAACCCACCTACCCGAACCCGCAACACCCGTGTCCAGTAAAAAGTAGTAGCACCCTCCCCCCCCCCCACACAAACACACGGAGACAAATCCGCATCCCCGCCTGCCTGCCCCGTCCGGAGCTGCCGGAAAGGAGGCGGGCGAAGGAGGGAGCAGCTCCGGCCGCTCGCCTCGCCCGCCCACCCGGCGTCTCCGAAGCTTACCGGTCTCTGGTGGGCGCCTTTCGGCAGGAGAAGCCTTCGCCGGGCTGCTTCACTGCTTGTTGCTGTTCCTGCTGCTCCCGCTGCTCCCGCCGTGTTGCCTGTCCCGGCCGGTAAGCTTCGGAGACGCCGGGTGGGCGGGCGAGGTGAGCGGCCAGAGCTGCGCCCTTCACCTCGAGCTCCCTCCGGAGCCTGCCGCCGCTGCGCTTCCTCCGCCGGCCGAGGAGTCCTCCTTATCCGCACCGGGTTTGGAGTAAGGCTTGAAGCTGGACTTGTCCTCGGCGGGCGAGGCGGCGGCCCTGGCCGAAGCAGCGCGGCTCTGGCTGCGGCACGAGCGGGAGCTCCGACTGCGCTTGCTGCACAAGCCCAACGCCAACAAAGAGACGTCCAAAGGCGGACCCTTGAAGCTCAGTGACATTGGCGCCGAGGACAAGTCCAGCTTCAAGCCTTACTCCAAACCCGGCGCGGATAAGGAGGACTCCTCGGCCGGCGGAGGAAGTGCGGCGGCAGCGGCAGGCTCCGGAGGGAGCTCGGGCGGTGGCCGCTCCACCGCTTCGGCCAGGGCCGCCGCCTCGCCCGCCGGGTTTGGAGTAAGGCTTGAAGCTGGACTTGTCCTCGGCGCCGATGTCGCTGAGCTTCAAGGGTCCGCCTTTGGACGTCTCTTTGTCGCCGTTGGGCTTGCGCAGGAAGCGCAGTCGGAGCTCCCGCTCGTGCCGCAGCCAGAGCCGTGCCGCTTCGGCCAGGGCCGCCGCCTCGCCCGCCGGGTGGCCCAAGCTCTGGGCGCAGCACGCCACCGCGCACAGCTCCCTCGCTTTTAGTACCGTGTTTCCCCGAAAGTAAGACATATGTCTTACTTTCGGGGTATGGCTTATATTAGCCAACCCCCCCTGAAACCCCCCATATGTCTTACAATCGGGGGGGTCTTACTATCGGGGAAACACGGTAGCTGATTTAGTTTAGTTAGAAGAATGTTTGGTATAATGATATTAAAAGCTGAACTAAAGTATACAAAGAACACTCTTGCATAGATCTTTGGAGATTCGAGATGTTGTAGGATGTAGTGCAGAGCCATATTAACAGCATTGTTGATCTATTTGCTTGGAGGTGAATCTGTGATGGTTTTCAAGTGGGATATCACTAGGTTTTCATAGTTACAGATGTTAGAGCAGCCGCCCCGAGTCTGTGGATCGGGGCAGCATACAAATCTAATAAATAGTAATAATAATAATAATAATAATAATAATAATAATAATAATAATAAAGCAACTGGTCTGTAGTTATTCATTTCCTTAATGGATGGCTTCTTCAGCACTGGGATGACAGTAGAATGTTTGAAGCAAGAAGGAACATGACATATTTCTAGTGATTTGTTGAAGATTTGGGTGAAGATGGGGCCAATTGGTTTTCAACTAGCCTTTCAAAGGTTTTCATGACTACAAATGTTAGAGCCACAGTTAGGTCTGTAGTCATTCAGTTCCTTGATGGTAGGCTTCTTTGGCAATGGGATGATAGTGGAGCGTTTGAAGCAAGAAGGAACAAAGCACATCCCTAGAGATTTATTGAAGATTTGGGTAAAAATGGGGGCCAATTGATCAGCACAGACTTTTAAGCAAGAAGGAATTATCTTGTCTGAGCCTGGAGCTTTTCCAGGCTTCTGTCTGTGGAATAGATCTTTCACTTCCTTTTCTGTGATCATCAGGGGTTGTGAACCCAATGGGATGGGGTCAGTTCAGTATCGGGTTCCTACAGTTATGGATGAGGACACATCACTGGTAGTAACACTGGGGCTGCGCATGTAGCTTTGGGTCTCTGGCATTCGTGCGTGTCCCAGCAAGATTTTGGTGTCCTCTTGCAGAAGCAAAAAAATCGACAAAATCTCTCGCACAAATCGTCTCACAAGATTTTGCTTCCTGCGCATGCACAGAAGCAAAATCTCACTGGGACGTGCATGCATGCCAGAGACCCAAAGCTGTGCACACAGAACACCGGTAGAGGCAATAGTGGCAAGTCCCGCCTGGATCAGTTGTAGGAGGTTTGGCTGATGTTGTTGTGTCTGGGTTGGAGGTTGAGGAGATAGATGGCTGTAGTTTCCTTTAAAATCTGCAGTAAAACACATTCGGGTCATCTTCCAGTTGCTGATTTCCTTCAGCTTGGGAAGGAAGCTTGAAAAGTTTACTGTATCTGGTGATGTTTTTAAGAGTTTTCCATATGTTTGCTGGTTCATTTGTTGAGAACTGATTCCTTAGCTTATAAATGTAGCTTCTTTTTGCAACTTTGATCTCCCTTGTTAATACATTTCTGGCCTGATTGTACAGTGTTCTATCACCTTTTCTGTAGGTTTCCTCTTTGGAATGATGTAACTGCTTAAGTTTAGCTGTGAACCAAGATTTATTGTTACATATATTCGTAACTTCCTGGTCAGTTCACATAGGTATTCACAGAAGCTGACATATGATGTTATAGTACCTGTGAATTCATCTAGGTGTGCAGAGGTATCTTCAAAAATATTCCAATCAGTGCAGTCAAAGCAAGCTTGTAGCTTTAACTTTGCCTCTTCAGTCCAATGAAATCAGTCCTCACTGATTTAATTGTTGGTTTTACACCAGTCACATCAATCCATTCTTTTAACATTACATTATGTCCTATAATATTACTATAGAACATTAGTATATAAAGTCCTCTTGAAAGGCAGATACTCATTCAGAGTTAAACTGTTCAGCATATTTGATAGTAACATTACAAAATAAACTCTTTCCTACAGGTGGCTTTGTGGTAGCATATGTATATCTGGGTTAAAATTACTATAAAAAGAAAGCATGTTTATCCTATATCAGTGACGGCAAATCTTTTTTTCCTCAGGTGCCTAAAGAGGATGGACACACACTATCACGCATGCATGAGTGCCCACACCCATAATTCAATACCTGGGGAGGGCAAAAACAGCTTTCCTGGAGGCCCTCTGGAGGCTGGAAACAGCCTGTTTCCCAACTTCTGGTGGGCTCATTAGGCTTGTGTTTTGCCTTCCCCAGGCTCCAAATGCTTCCCTGGAGCCTGGGGAGGATAAAAATGTCCTCCCCACCCCCCCAGAGGCTCTCTGGAAGCCAAAAACACCCTCCCAGACCCTCTGTGCAAGCCATATCAGCTGGCCAGCACACCCATGCACATTGTAGCAGAGCTAGGGCAACAGTTCATGTACCAGCAGATATGGCTCCACGTGCCACCTGTGGCACCCGTGCCATAGTTGTGCCATCACTGTCCTATATAATCAGTGGTATATAAGAACAAGATACTTTAGCTATAAGAACAGTACCAAACTAGCATCCTTTAATAAATAGGACGTTTGATACACCATCATAAACAATGAAATATTTACAGTGATAAAGCAAAACCGGGAATTTGTTAAACTTCCTAGGAACCAGATAAGGCAAGAATTCCAATATTCCCTGTCATGCACCTCTAGAGGGAATACTGCAAGATTGTCTTTGCAGCATTCCTTTCAGAACAGAAGTCAACAATTCTCTTTTAAGTGCCAGAAATATAGGAAAATGTCTCAGGTTGGCACTGGTCTTTGATAAAGAATGGGCCTTAGTCCTACCAAAGAAGATCCATGAATGTTTGCATCGTGACCATTGTTTAAAATCAGAATATGTCAAAAGATAAATTTTGAAGTATGTTGAATTCAAGAAAGGTCAAATAAATCATATGCTTATAATCTAAGAGTCTGTTATTTAGCAAGCACCGTCTGATTGCTTGCACAGCATTGCTATCCGACAGGAAGAGCAATTTAAATTAATCCCAGTAGCAATCTCCAAATTTTATATGTACCTTTTGTTGTCTCAAAGACACATAACACTTAATATGTTAGTTTGAATATATGCAGATATTAATTTTGCAATGAACAGGATGGAAAGTAACTGAAAAACAAACTGTTTAGAAGAAACACTACAGAAATTCAACAGTTTCACATTCAGGCTTAAGCGTCTAGTTGCTAAGGAACCTATATGCATTCAAAAGATAGTTGCAAAAGTTGAATACTCATCCTAATGCTTCTTCTTGTCTCATTGAAAAAAACTTCAGCTATTTTAAAAAAATAACCTTTAAACTCTTAGTTATGCTTACATTCTGCACCTTGAGCAGTGATTCATTCTTCTTCAAATACATTAGATGAGGACCTAAACATATTTCTTCATTTCCAGGCATATTTATTTATTTTTCCCTAGATAAAGCAAAAATATTTTTTTCCAAGTGAAACAAATAATTCAAATTTGTAGTGAATTTAAAACAAACTATTTGCAGCTTAAGCAAATTGAGGTATCTTGATTGAAATGAACAGATGCTACAGTAGTTTTCCTTCATTGTGCTATGCCATTATGCAATGTTGATATAGCATGATGTGTAATTCATCCAGTATGGCTTGTAAATCATATTTGAGTGCTCAGTTTTATGTGCTACTGGGGTTTAAGCAATCAAGATTAAAACGAATATGACCTATAAACCTAACCTATGCTATATCACCTGTATGTTGCCAGACCTGAAACAAGACATAACAATGAAGACAGAATGTACATGATATGAATACTGTTATAACTACTGGTACCTAGTATAGTTATCAAACAATATATATACGAAGCAGGCACACCTTGGCAAACATCTATCTTAAAAAAATCAGTGAAGTTAATTATCATGTTACTTGATGAACTATGCAAAATATAATGGTACCCAATTTATTTTCATATCATTTTAATAAATTGATTAGTCTTCATTCTTACACCCACCATTTGTACAATACAATGAACGGGAGGAAAGATGTAGCCTTTACTAGTCCAGTTTGCCATATTCACATTTATTCAACACAAAGTACACATCAACTTTTTGCTTTTTTTATTTTAAGAGATAATTAAGATTAGAACAAGAAAGCTGTTTTTTGTTATAGCTGGCTCGGTAGTTATCACTTTCTTGGTTCATGAAAAATGGCCGAATTCACATATCATATTAACCAATGGTTTGCTTAACCAGGATTTATAGAAAGATTGGCTGAGGCTGCATAATGCAACAAAAAAGAGAAAAACACCAAATCACCATATATTGTGGATTGGCACAAGATGTAAAATACTATAGGTCATTGAGAGAAGTAAAGAAAATAACAATTTGTTACCTAATTTTAGAGATTAATTTTGTCAATGGAATTTAACTGTGCATGAAATTATGTTTTTAAAACTGGAGTTAAAACCTGAAAAACATGGGGGTATTTTTCTGCCCTGTTCAAAAGGTATTTTTATATTTACTTCAAGAACATATAGCACAAGTACAGCACGACTAGAACATCATAATATTTCAAGTATTTAGAGTAACAGGAAAAAAAATACACAGTTTGGGTATTTTTTTTTCTTTCCTTCTCTACTCTCTCAACCAGAGTAACTCATTCCACAAACTATTCCAAGCCCTTCTTTTTCTGGCACTCTCCAATGCTGTAGTAGAGGAAGGGAACGAATGGAAAGTTATGTGTTTTTCTAAAAGAAGGAGAAGTGGAAGAACACTCTGAACAAGACGTTTGAAGCAAAAACTCAGATTTTCTTATAAGGTGTCCTGTTACACAAACAGTGCCACATGCTCTATACCAGAGCCATGCCCCCAAAATGGTTTAGCCAAACATTCCAAAACAACATTCGGAACTCATTCCAAAAGCAGCAGGAATAAGACTTGGCAGACTGAGGGACCGGTTTCTATCTTGTGGATAGTGGGGTACTGCAATCCCACCGTTCACCTAACCTGGTGCACTACTCTGAGGCTATGTTTACATGTGGTTTGAATTTATGTTCTTCTCTCCTGAGCCACACATGTTGTGCCTCGCCAATTTTATTACTACTTTTACCTCCATGTTGAAAATGCCATGTTAAGTCACCAGCAGCTATACAAGAAGACTGTAAGCTTCCTAAAACTGTATCACACTATTTGTTTCTGCTTAATATCAACAGATACAACTCTGGATCTGATTCAAAGAATCCTTTTGCCTGCTTATGTCACATTTATATACTAACTTTAAAGCACTTAAAGGGGGGAAAGAATACTAATGCAATCTGATGGATTGCTGATTTTTCTATTCATATCTTATTTCACTGAGCCCATTTTTTTAAAAAAAATCAGCAACTTTCAGAAATAGCTCATGATAATGTACCTGGTTAACTTATATCCCTAAGAGAAATTTAATGTATTACTCTTAAGTGCCAATTTTAAAATGGAAAACATTCTATGGCTTACAGAATTGTTCCAGAAGCTGAATTAGCAAAATCGGTTAGAGTAAGATTTCAGAGAGAAGAAGTTGCATAGAATATCTGATCAGATTCCAGGTGAAATAAAAACATAAATGTTGTGAGACCCCTGAAAGATATGCGTAGCACATATATCAGGATTTTATGACATTATAATGTGGTATTAGGCGTGCCTGTTCTATGTTATAGTTAAAGATCAATTTCCAACTTAGGTGGATTCTGAGAAAATCTAATAGGAGACCAATTTATCTAATGTTTATAAAAAGCCCAAGTAAGGATAGCTGCTTAGACACTTGTAGTTGAAGACTGAATCTATAAGCCGTTGTTCCCTTTTAAAAATTCCTGCAGTGGCATCTGTAGCATCACATCAGTCATTGCTTTTGTATATGTGTGAAGTGTCAAGCCATACATACAAGCGAGATGCAACTTTCAGCACCACAGTTAAGATGCTGTTGTCATTGGCCCATCCTTGAAGTCCCCACTGATGTTTCTGCAATCTGATACCAAGAAAACCATAAACAAGGTACTTGTGTGATAACATCTGCCCTCTCCTTGAAATTCCTAATATATAGAGACAATGATTGTTGGATCTTCCAGTGGTAGTTATATGATATATAAATTTAAATTAGGTTTTCATTAGTGTGTCAGTCAACCACATCATGGTTGTCCCAAAGATGTTTTCTTTTCTTCCAAGAGGTACCTGGACATTCTGAAGCTCCTTCAGCTCTGAATTGATAGTGGGGAATGGAAGGATTTATACTCCTTGCAGACAGCCAGACTAGGCTAAAGAATGCAAGTGTCCAGCTGTCTGCAAGGAATATAAATCCTTCCATTTTCCACCATCCAGTCAGGGCTGAAGAAGCTTCTTGGATGAGAAGCAAAACATCTTCAAAGAAAAATCAGAAAGTTCAGTTATCTCAAGAAAAAAAATAAAAGCATCTTTGGGTTTTCATTAGTATTCCAGTAGAGCAGCATATGCAAAGTGCTGATTTGAATAGATGTTAAACCAGAACCTCAACTACAACTCAGTATTAACTTCATGTGAAGTTCAGGAGAAAGCCACCTGATCATCTGACACACCTGTTGTGAAACAGAAACAGTCTTGAAAACGGAAGTCAGTGTTTTTGGAGCCCCTCAGCCATGGCCCCTTTCCTAACTTACCTCACGGGTGAAAAGAACAGCGGCATCATAGTGCTCATTGTGATCATCTTCCAATTGATTGTGCTGGTGCTGCCACTTGCAGAAGTTTTTTAGGGTGGTGGCTGCATTCTTGGTGATCTCCAGACCTTTCTCCTTGTCCCCCAGCACCACGACCTTCACAACCACCAGGCGGATGTGATTCTCAATGCTGGCATGTCCATAGAGTCGAGAAGCGATGGTGGCCAAGGTGAGCAAGTAGTGATGGAGGCCTTTGCCATACTTTTTGGCCATGGAGTCATCAGCCACCAAGAGAAGTTCTACCTGCCTGGCTCTGGATATAGACCGTTTCCTTCTTTTCTTAGAGTCCACAAGAGGGGCAAGAGTAATGGGAGGATGTGCCATTCTGGTGGTCAGATCTATTCCCGATTTCCCATCCTGTCCTTGGGCCAGTTTCTTTTCATCCCAAAGTTGGGTCCTTGAAGAACCATGAGTCTCACAGCTGGGGCGAGAAGGCAGTGTTTCAAAGCTGAAATGATCCCTGAAGAAGAGATGGAGTACCTGAGCGGACACATCTCCGTAGATCCAACCCTGAGATGCCTTTCCCTCTTCTGTCACAGCTTTGTCCCAGGGCAAAGGTTTCACCGTGTAGCGGGTGTGCTTGACCGCAAAATAGCCATCCAAGCCACCACAGAGATTGAAGACTGCCAGAGACTGAGCGCTCCCATCCACCGTGCCCCGATAGTAGCAGTGACCTTTGCCCTGGAGGAGCTGCTCGGTGGTCCCAAGCAAGGCGTCCTTCTCCAGATCCAAAAGGAAGCGCTTCCCATCCAAGTAAAGGACGTAACCCACCTTGCCTCCTCCGGAGTAGGTCCGGTCTATGCTTTCCACCACCCCGCCAGGTCGCTGCCCCCGGTGGAAAGGTCGGAGGAGCCGAGTCATCCCCGGCGCCTTGGATCGCTGCAAAGCTTTATCATAGGCAGGTGCTGAAGTTGCCGGGGAAACTCTAGCGGCGGCAGCGGCTTGCAAGCTTGCAACCAGCAGCAGCAGCAGCGAGCAAACCATTTTCAGTTGCATGGCGCGGAGCTCCGGGACCGGCGATGCGACGGCCGGGCAAGGGGGACGGCGGAGAGGGGCGAAGACCGAGCGTCTGCAAAAGAGGAGCAGCGATCGCTCCGGTTCTCCTTACGGGCTTCGGCGGGGGGGAGAGAGACGCCGCGCTTCCCGCCGCCAGCAGGCATGGGAGAAGTTGGAAGACTTTCACACACTTCACTTCTACGGAGTCATCCGGCTGAGAAAGCCACACACTCCAACCGAAGGAACCCCTCAAGTCCTTCCTCCTCTCGGTTTTTAAGTCTTGCGCTTCTCCCTTCTTCTGGCGTTGGGCGGAAGGCTGGAGGGCGAGCGAAGGAGCGGGGAGGAAGGGAGAAAACAAGCCCTCGCTTGCCGGGCGAAGGAAGCAAGTCGCGTGGAAAGAGGGAAGAGACAGACGTCCCAGGTTGAAAAGTGACGAGCCTCCTCTTTTTCTTTTTTTTTTTTGGAGTTGGCGGGCGGCGGTTAGCCCCAGTCTGCCGAAGCGAACCAGGAGAACCCGGCGAGCGCTGTGGAGATGAGAGGAGGTGGAACAATGCATTTATAGCGGAATGCCATCCTGCAATGGCAATTTCAATAATTCGTCATTGCAGGCTGCCTCTTAAAGGGAGAGCATGCGAAACATCCCCTCCCACACTTCCTTTCGGAAAGGGGGTGGGGGGAGAAGAGCAGGGCAGGGGGATGACGGAGGAAAAAGAAAAAGAAAGGAAGGAAGGAAGGAAGGAAGGAAAGAAAGAAAGAAAGAAAGAAAGAAAGAAAGAAAGAAAGAAAGAAAGAAGAGGAGGTGTTGGGGGGGACCTGGGAGGCGACTTTTGACTAAGAAAGGGGGAGAATTCCCAAGTTTCCTACTGAGGTGGCTTCAAGCTGCAACCTTTTTCGGGGAAAAGGGCAGCTATTTCTTAAGCCACTCAGGTTGACGAGATACTTTCCTTCATTCAGCCCCCTCTTTCCGTCCGGCCAATTTCGACATTGCTCTCTCGTCATGAGCCATGCCAGTGAGGTGGTGCGACAACTTTGTGGGTAGAGGAGAAAGAATGACTCTTGCTCGGAATTTCTCATCAGAAGTTCAGTAAGCAAAAACGAAAAAGGGGGAAAAAGACATTAAAGGGGATTTTTTTATTTTCTCCAAAACAACGTCTGATTCTTAATGTGAGCTGGCCAGAGCCCATGGGTGGCAAACGAATTTAATAAAGAATATCCATTATGACACCATTATTTTATCTAAAGGAGCCCCACACTTCTATAGAAAGCAGCATAATTTCATCAGAATTTGGTATTTAGAGAAAGAAAATTAGTTCATCCATCCTTTCCTTTGTCTCCTTAGATTAAGGAGAACTGGAGAAGACAACTGTCAATTTGGAAGGTCTGTAATTTCCTCAATTTCCCAGAGAGCAGCAAATAATTAGGAAGAATTAATTCTTACTGCAATATATCTGGATTCTATTTTATTATGTTGTAAGCCACTCGGAGTCCCCTCGAAACCACAAGATAAGTAGCATATAAGTTCAATAAATAATTAGGGTCCTTGGTGCTCTCTGAGCTTGCTTGTTTTCTTGCAGATGTTTTGGTACCCAAACTAGGGAATATCATCAGTGCTAGTTATTGTTAAATAATTATACTTTAATGTTAATTTGAATTTGGTCTCTATCTTTTCCTCTCTCTCTCTCTCTCAACTAAGGCAAATGGCTTAAGACAATGATGGTGAACCTTTTTTGGTTCATGTACCAAAAGGGGGAGAGTGGGGGGGTTATGTACCCACACCCATAATTCCATGCCCCCCATGCATGCATGCATGATGCCCCCTCCTTCTCCTGGCATGCTATGGCATGCATTTTTTGGTCTCCCCAGGCTCCAGAGCCTTTGTAGGAACCTGGAGAGGGTGAAAATTGCCTTCTCCAATCTCCTGGAGGTCCTCCAGAGGCCAGAAACGGGCCCGTTTGCTGACTTCCAGAAGTTGGCAAACAGGCCATTTCCAGCCTCTGGATGGCCTCTGGAGAGATGGGGGAGGTTGGTTTTGCCCTCCCCAGGCTCCTAGAAAGTCTCTGGAGCTTGGGGAGAGGAAAAAACGGGTCTTCCCTACCCCCTCCGGAGGCTGGAAATATTTGTTTGTTTGTTTGTTAGGTTTGTTTGTTTGTTAGATTTCTATGCCACCCTTCTCCTGAGACTCAGGGCAGCTGACAACAAATAGCCTGTTTCCTGACTCCCAGTGGGCCTAGAAGACCCCAAAATCAGCTGGCCGGCACGCATGCCTACCGATATGGCACAGGTCACTTGTTGGCCATGTGCCATAGGTTCGCCATCACTGCCTTAAAATATTCTTTATTTATTGAGCTGTTTCATTACCATCTTTTTAAATGTCACCTGGTGCTTGAAGGCCAATCAGAGGTAATAAAAAAGATAAATAATGACAAATGTGTCACACAAACCCCACCATTTTTTCATATGTACTAGACATATGAACCGTGTAGTAAAGGGCAAAATTTTGATCTATGGCTGTCACAGTCATCTTAAAGACTTCATCTACATTTGGACTAAGGAAAATGAAGCAACATGATGGACTCATGAATAGTAAGTCATAAGCAGGCATAATCTGTTATTACTTAATATTGGCATTGATCATGAGGCAATTCAGTTGAGACACCACTTAGCTTCTAATTTCCTATTTCTTGTAACTATTACTAATACAAACCAGTATTTGTTTTTTAAAGGAGTTAATTACCTTATAAGACGGTGAGTTACATTACCAATAAGACTGGATTCTTACAGTCTTATACACACACATCTATTTTTCTGCAAGGCTTATGTTGTTGAATTGGTATGTCATATCTGACTCTTTACAACCCAATAGACCATACCATGCCAGGCTTCCCTGTCTTCCATTGTCTCCCAGACAATGGTTCTGGCCAAAAACATGCCCCCTTCATCAATGACACTATCTAACCATCTATTTTATTTTTATTTTATTTATTTATTTTGTCCAATACACAATACACATTGAAGAGAATAGACAAGTAGTAATATATATAAAGAAAAGGATAGAATAGAATAGATTAGAATAGAATAGAATAGAATAGAATAGAATTTTATTGGCCAAGTGTGATTGGACACACAAGGAATTTGTCTTAGTGCATATGCTCTCAGTGTACATAAAATAAAATATACATTTGTCAAGAATCATGTGGTACGACACTTAATGATTGTCATAGGGGTCAAATAAGCAATGAAGAAGCAATATTAATAAAAATCTTAGGATATAAACAACAAGTTACAGTCATATAGTCAACATGGGAGGAAATGGGTGATAGGAATGATGAGAAAAACTAGTAGAATAGAAGTGCAGATTTAGTAGAAAGTCTGACAGTGTTGAGGGAATTATTTGTTTAGTAGAGTGATAGCGTTCGGAAAAAAAACTATTCTTGTGTCTAGTTGTCTTGGTGTGCAGTGCTCTGTAGCGACGTTTTGGGGGTAGGAGTTGAAACAGTTTGTGTCCAGGATGTGAGGGGTCAGTAAATATTTTCCCCGCCCTCTTTTTAACTCGTGCAGTATAGTCGTGCAGTATACAGGTCCTCAATGGAAGGCAGGTTGGCAGCAATTGCTTTTTCTGCAGTTCCGATTGTCCTCTGAAGTCTGTGTCGGTCCTGTTGGGTTGCAGCACCAAACCAGACAGTTATAGAGGTGCAGATGACAGACTCAATGATTCCTCTGTAGAACTGTATCAGCAGCTCCTTGGGCAGTTTGAGCTTCCTGAGCTGGCACAGAAAGAACATTCTTTGTTGTGTTTTTTTGATGATTCTTTTGATGTTAGGTGACAATTTTAGGTCTTGAGAAAAGGATAGGAGAAAAGATATAAAAATAGAGAAGATATATGAAAGGAAGAAAAGATAAAGGAGATAAAGGAGAGACAATTGGACAAGGGACGGAAGGCACACTAGTGCACTTATGCACGCCCCTTACTGACCTCTTAGGAACCTGGAGAGGTCAATTGTGGATAGTCTAAGGGAAAAATGTTGGGGGTTAGGGGTTGACACTACTGAGTAGTCTCATCCTCTGCCATCCCCTTCTCCTTTTGCCTTCACTCTTTCTCAACATCACAGTCTTTTCCAATGATTTCTTTCTTCTCATTTGGGGACCAAGGTATTTGAGTTTCAGCTTTAGTCTCCGTCCTTCCAAAGAATAGTCAGGGTTGATTTCCTTTAGGATTGACTGATTTGATCTCCTTGCACTCAAAGGGACTCTCAAGAGTCTTCTCCAGCACCACAAAACTCAGTAAACCCACTATAATTTCTCCCATGTGAAGTTGTGTATTGGACTACACCTACCTCTACCTATTAGTATAAACCACAATGTAATGCAAATGGAATGCAAGTAATAAATAGTCAATGGATAAGGTGTCAAATTCTATGTGATAGTTCCTTCATACAGATTATCAAAACACCCATAAATAGGTAGGAAGATGGCATCTATCTTTTTTGATTGAATAACTGAAGAGAATGCAGAGCATTTGTTTGATTGATTTGGTACTGAATGAAAGAGAACAATCAAAATTCAAGTTTTCTTCAGACAAGAAAGCTCACTGTATAGCTCTAAACCACTATCTCAGATCAAACTATGGTGTTGTTATGGGTGAGGGAGGGGAGATGGAAAAGGTGGATGCATGGCAATGTGCACAAACATTTTAATTTTACCTTTAATCACTTCTCTGACTTTGTAATTCTAAAAAGAAGCAATGATTTCCTAGAATTTTCAATGAATTTTGTCTGAAAGATTCCAAGATGCCTCTGGTATGCTAATAAGGTAATTAAAGGTAATAACTCACCTTTATTGTGTTAGATGCAAAAGTTGTATAATAAACTGGATATAGGACACCACATTAAAATTAAATCAGACAAGATGGGGCATTAGTATATAGAAAATTGCACTTCGGAATTGAAACTCATCCCAATTTGGACAGATCCTGTACTTTTACTGGAAGAATTGTTTGCTCACTAGAAATATTCATCACTCAGTTTTCAGATAGTAGCTGTGACATAGCATATGTTTGCATAATTCTAAATGTGCTAATGCTACTTTTTGTTTTGTTCTGTTTAACGTGCCCAATTGGATTAACCCAAACTCATTAAACACAGAAGAATACTGGATACTTTGTTCTGTCTTAAGTCCTCTCTCACTGAGAGCTCTCCTTTTTCTCTCAATGGCCAGAATTTGTGCCCCTCTTTTTTTCCATTGTATATTGTTCCTGCTATACACTTTTCCTCTCTTTTGCACCTTCTATTCCTCCTGAAAGAACACCACCTTGTTTGTTCGGCTGCTATATTGTTTGCTGGTGACGTCAGAGCAGGGATGGGCTACTTCCTGGGCCGGGGGGAGGGAACGCAGTGGGGTAGTGAGAATGGAGCTCCACCTCAGAGCACCCAATTTGCACTCAAAGATGTTGAAAGAAAATGCAGGGCGTCCTACATAAGCCACGCCCACAGTGTGGTAGTAAAAATTATGGTAGCCCTTCACTGCTTCAGAGCTTCAAAAGCGTATCTCCCATCACACACACAAACACACACACACACACACCAATCTGTTTCAAGGTCCTAGCTTGATTGGCAGTTCTGCTGTGGTGGGCAAAAGACAGCATAGACAACACAGAATGGTGTGTGTGCTTGCGTGCGCATGAGCGCCCATCATATCAAAGGAGAGATCCATCCCCTAAAGCCCAGGTGTGATTGATAGCTTCCCAGCACTGATCAAGATAAAAGTCCCCAAACTTGGAATGGTATGTGAATGTGTGTATGTTTATGCCCCTGATAACAGAACAGAACAGAACAACAGAGTTGAAAGGAACTTCTAGTCTCCTAGTCCAATTCCTTCTGACATCTTCAGTGTCAGAGGGTATATAGCCTGTTTTATTTTTTCATCAGAAAGATATTTTTTTTATTGTAGCTTCCTTGTTGATATACTGTAGGTAGTTTGTTTTTCTTGGTTATGGTGGTTATTATGGTACATGTAGTCTGATAGTTCTTTTGAGCAAGAAGATGTTATAGAAGTCATTGACAATGTTACAGCCAGAGAATAGAGTTTGCCAGTCAAGAGTTGAGTGGTCAGCATCTATGAGTTCATAGTTGGCTTTTCAAAAATTGTACTTGGGTATCTCATTATTAAGGTTAAGGTTATTCTTGCAATGGTGTAGACTGAGGCTGAAGTCTATCATGCTGTTCTTGAAGTCGAGGCAGTTGTTGAGTCTAATATTGTTCGTTACTAGTTGGTCAAGTCCCAGATTGGTAACAGCGTTGTATAGAGTTGTACAGATGGGTTCAGTCGTGCATTCGTTTAGGGTCCAGTTAACATGAGGTAGATTGAGGTCTCCAAGAAAGATAAGGTGATATGGGCAGGAGGCTGCCCATGTTAGCAGTGAGGTTAATTTGTTCGCCTGTGTGATGTCATAGTTCTGTAACAAACTAGGAAGCAAAATGTGGCATTTAAGCATAGATTACAGACGATGGTTTCGGGAAGGGTGAGTTCATGTATAACTTGGATATTTTTTAGGTTTACAGTGATCCCCCGAGTATTGCGAGGGTTACGTTCCAAGACCCCTCGCGATACTCAATTTTTCGCAATGTAGTGGTGCGGAAGTAAAAACACCATCTGCGCATGTGCGCCCCTTTTTTCATGGCCGCGCATGCACAGATGGTGGAGTTTGTGTGGGCGGCGGGGGAAGACCCAGGGAAGGTTCCTTCGGCTGCCCAGCAGCTGATCTGCTCGGCAGTGCGGCAGCAGCGAGGAGCCGAAGATCTGGGTTTCCCCTTTCCGTGGGCAGCGATCTTCGGCTCTCTTGGCAGGCAGAAGCAACAAGTCCGGCGCGTCTTTGGCTGGGGCTGCTTTCTTTTTTCCGGGGGGGGGAGGAGGGAGAGAGAGCTTCTCCCCACCACCTCTCCCCACCGCCTCACGGGGGTCGCGTGAACGTGCTACATATTGCATCCCTCCATAAAAGCTATAGGTGTTTAAAATTATACACGCAGGCTGTCGGCGGAAGGTGATAGCTTCAATGCTTAAACAGCTTTCCTCCCCAACTATAAACCGGAGTTCTGAGCTCCAAACACCCACCCACACAAAGAGAGAGATGTGTCGCCGCGGAGTTGGCCTCCCCTGCCGAAAAACATTGCCGGGAGCATCCCCTAGCACGTTCACGCGACCCCCGTGAGGCGGTGGGGAGAGGTGGTGGGGAGAAGCTCTCTCTCCCTCCTCCCCCCCGGAAAAAAGAAAGCAGCCCCAGCCAAAGACGCCCAGCGAGAAAGAGGTCTCCGCGCCGGACTTGTTGTTTCTGCCTGCCAAGAGAGCCGGGCGTGGGCAGCAGCCGAGAAAAGTCGGAGCCGGTCCGGTGCAGCAGGAAAGGGACGGAGAAGGCTCACTGGCAGCCCTTGCCCATCGCCGCGCCTTCGCTTCCCCCCTCCCCCGCTGGATCCGGCAGCGTGCTGAGGGGAATTGCCGCGGACTGGAAAAACCGCCACCCTTCGCCGGGAGTGCCGTTCGTGGCTCTCTCGGGCGAGGACTGAAGGGAGGGTCCGTGCGCGGCCGGCTGGGTGGCGATGCCAAGGCGGCCCGGGGTTTTTTGGGGCTGTTTTTTTCCCCTTTCAGCGGCTTTGGGAAGAACCTTGCCGGGTGATGCGGCGCTGAAGGCAACGCCGCTCTGAGGAAACGGGGCTCTCTCGGCGTTCGAGCGCTAAACAGGAAAAAAGCTGTTTGGCTAGGGGGTGGATTCTTGCTTCTTAACCGGGAGCAGTTGCCCCCTCTCCCAAAGCGATGTTCCAAAGCGGTCTCCGGGAAGCGACCAAGGGAAAGGCAGTCGTCTGCCTTTCCTTCAGCTCTAAAGAAGCGGCAACTGCCCTGCCTTCCCCCAGCCAGTTAACCGAGCACTTCAAGTTAACCGGCTGGGGGAAGGCGGGGCATTTGCCTCCTCTTTCAAGCTGAAGGAAAAGCAGACGACTGCCTTTCCCTTGGTCGCTTCCCGGAGACCGCTTTGGAACATCGCTTTGGGAGAGGGGGCAACTGCTCCCGGTTAAGAAGCAAGAATCCACCCCCTAGCCAAACGGCTTTTTTCCTGTTTAGCACGGCGTTCGAGCGCTAAACAGGAAAAAAGCCGTTTGGATAGGGGGTGGATTCTTGCTTTTAACCGGGCAGTTTCCCCCTCTCCCAGAGCGATATCCTTAGCGGTCTCCAGGCTGCGACCTTTTAAAACAGCCACGCCGCTTCCCAGCTGAGTCCTGAAGCCAAACGCCAAAGGCGAACTTCCGCGTTTGGCTTCAGGACTCAGCTGGGAAGCGGCGCGGCTGTTTTAAAAGGTCGCAGGCGGCCTGGGGGGCTTGCTGGGAAGCCCCCCAGGCCAGCTGCGATCTTTTAAAACAGCCGCGCCGCTTCCCAGCTGAGTCCTGAAGCCAAACACGGAAGTGGGTTTTTTTAATTAATATTTTTTTAAAAATCGCGATATAGCGTTTCGCGAAGATCGAGATGGTATCAATTGCTGAAAAATTGCGATATAGCATTTCGCTAAGATTGAGATCACGAAACTCGGGGGATCACTGTAGTATCTTTTTGTAGAATATAGCTACACTGCCTCCTCTGCAGGTTTCACAGTCGGAGTGGAAGATGAGGTAGTTTCTTGCTGTGATGATGGAGTCAGGGAGGGATGCATTTAGCCATGTTTCTCAGACAAAAATAATGTTGAATGTTTAGTAGTAGAGGAATTCAGATATCTTATTTTTAGATTTTATTAATTTATTAATTAAATGTATATGCCGCCAACTCCCGAAGGACTCTGTGCAGCTTACAACATCTAAAAAACCATATAAGAACAATTAAAAAACCAAATTAATGCAATAATACAATCTTATTGTGGCTGGATCTAGAAATGTGTCAATGATCACAGCCCCCAGGCCTGCCGGCAAAGCCAGGTCTTTAAGGCTTTCTGAGAAGCCAGTAGGGTGGGGGCAGTATGGATCTCAGGAGTATGGTTCAAGAGAGCCGGTGTCACCACAAAGAAAGCCCTCTCCCCGCACCCCCACCAACCGGCATTTCTTAGACAACGGGATCCAGAGAAGGCCAACCCTGTGGGCTCTTATCGATTGCTGGGAGCTATTGGCAAAAGATGTTTCCGAAGATAATCTTAATCCATGTAGATGATAGATGATAACCAACATGTAGAATTGCATCCAGAGACCAATTGGAAGCCAGTGTAGCTAATGGAGAATTGGCATGAGGTGGTTGCACCCACAATAGCTTGCGCGGCTGCATTCTGGACTAGTTGAAATCTCCAAATGCTTTTCAAGGGTAGCCCCATGTCGAGCATGTTACAATAATCAAGGCGTGAGATGATAAGAGCATGAGTGACAGTGACCTTATTAATTATGCTTCTTGCATTGATTAGTTTGCATTTGAAATTAGTATTGGATTGGATTGAGGAAGTAAGGGGCGCCCTTTTCCAGTCTTGGTTGGTGGTGTGTAGGATGTTGATTTGTTGTTAGGGGATGGTGGGTTGGATGTTGTGGGATGGATTGCACATCTTGTGGGTCTAGTCACTAGTTTTTAATCTTGCAGCTATTGTTGGTTCTACTTTTAGTGGAGATGCTTCAATTTGGCACACACGCCCCAAAAGTCAATGTTTGAGAATTGCCCCATGAACGGATAGAATTAATATATTTGAAATTAATTGAAACTGGATTTGAAATAGCAATTAATTTAATTTATGTTTACTTACACTCCTACGGAGAGGGGCAGCATACAAATCTAATAAATAAATAAATGAATGAATGAATGAATGAATGAATGAATGAATGAATGAATAAATAAATAAATATTTCATGCTTTTAAAAAATTAAGGAGCTCTGTTGTTTACAATAACATTCAGAGCAGATATGTGTGCTTGGCTCTACTACTTACAAACACTTTATTTTCCAGTACATCATCAAGAGCAATTACTTCAAGAATAATTCACTCCCACTGGTTAGTTCACATATCATGCTAAACCATAGACTGTTTATTTTTGGTTGAATGAAAAACATGAACAATGTATTAAAAATCTGACTTAACTATTTATATGAACACACCCTCGAATTAACTTTTTTTAAAAAACACAGAATATGGATGCTATGGTATCTATGCTTTGTTATCCCATCTAAAATTGGTAAACTTTTCCTTTACTGTAGAACAAGTTTTGCTTCTTTTCTGTGAGAACACTGTGAGTTTTAATGTATGATTTTGCTTTTCTTTATGATCAAGATATCTTCCTGAAAGACTGGAGCGTGGGAAGTAAAGGAAACGCCTTTGGCTTCAGTCTTATTTTTTTGAGAGAGAATTCTCTCCCTCCCTCTCTTCTTCTCTCATTGAAAGAGAGAGAGGGAGAGGAAAGGAGAGAGGTTGGGGGGGGAGAGAGAAATGTATTAGATGTCAACAGGAATGTGTTTGATACAAATTTGTATCAACTTCATGGATTCTCTACAACTAAGGAAAATAGCCAGATAAAGACTAATGTTAATGTTGGTTTAAGAATAACTTAATAGGTATATTGTTATATTATGTTAGGGGAAGCAGCATTCTGTGATGTACTGTTTATGAAAAAAAATGCTATTTAAAAATTCAATTGTGTTTCTGGTTCATATTCATAATTTTATGTTGTGAATAATTACAATAATTGAAGACCAGTTGATAATTCTTACCTAGAGATAGTGAAAGCTGAAGTTTCAGTGTAACTTTTATCAGCAGTAGGTCTATGTAATGTACAGAGATTTGATGCCTTACATAAACTTTAGTACAAATGCTGAATTCACAGAAATCACTGTGCAAAATAAATGGTAAATTTTGACCACTGAACTTAATATGCAATGTGTTTAAAACACATGTTGGGTGGAGACCTCTGTCTAGAGGAAATATCAAATGCTTATGGTCTCTTACCCCTTCTCTTTTATAAACCACGGCAAGAATATCAAGGGGAGAATAAATATTAAATGCTATGTTTTAAAAAGAAAGAAAGCGAAGGCAGATTCATGTGGAAATGTATTCCAATTGTTGCTTTACAAAACATCAATTTGAAACCTTTCGAGTATAATGCCTTATGATAAGAAGAAATATTTATCTTTTCCCCCCTGTCACTTAATAGCTGCCCCTGGAATTGTAACAGCACAGCTGTAGGCAGGAAAGGGCAAATAGAATTGGAGCCAAGAGTATTTCAAATATGTCCCTTTGAGCTACTATTCCTTTGAAGCAGTTTCAAGAATCTGAATAGCTAATATTTTTTAGTACCATGCTTAAGATTGCCATAAAGAAAATTAGTGTTAAATCTTAAAAGGTGGATTAAATTCACATATTCTAAACCAAGGGTTAGCGTGTTTTGTTTTGTTTTGTTTTGTTTTGTGTAATGTGTGAGCAGTGTATGAGTCTACCCATTATTGAATTATCTAAGACCAATTTAGACAGCATATTTTTGTTGACTAAAGTACAACATATAAAATTGTGCTTGCACCTGTGCAAAGGCATGTGCATGTAGATATATACAAACTCATATACAGTATGGAGGCTGCGTAGAATGGGTTTGTATTGATTCCATATTGCCTTACAAACTTACTTTCCTTTTTAAAAATTATCTATCTTTTAAAAGTTCTTTTACATGGTTGGCATCCAATAGTATAAGCTATGTTACCCCATGGAGTTTGGTTGCATTAACCTGAGAGGGTAACTGAAGCCAAGCAGGTTAGACCTCAGAAGTATTCTTCTCCTTGCACTCTAAATCAGGGCTCTCCAACCTTGGCAAATTTACCTAGCATGCTTGTTGAGGAATTCTGGGAGTTGAAGTCCAGAAGTTGTAAAATTTCCAAGATTGGAGAGCCCTGCCCGAGATTTGCCTACATAGGAGATATTGGGCTGAGAAAGAAGGAAAAACACAAGTTCTACACTGGAGTACTTAAAAAGGATTTGGACTGCCCCAGCCATGAACTAAGGAAGATAGGAAGTCAACACCATAACTGTACATTCTCTGCAAAGCGTTCATTATCTACAACTTCCATGGAGAGCAGGGTGTGTGGATGATGCCTTGGTGTTTCTCTGAGTTTTACCCCTTTGATCCTGGGATTCATTTGTTTTTACATTTTCTAATTTTTAAACACTGCTACTTCTGGAATTTAACCTAAATTCTATTGTCATTAAGCTGTCTTGCTCCAACACTTCAGTAGGAAAGAATTTAAGTTCCAAGAAAGGAAATGGTCTGACCAAGATACTCTGGAGGGAGACTTCATTATTTGGAACGGAAATCTTAGAACAGAAAAATATACATTTTTCTCCTTTAAAAAGCTAGTGAGAACGTTCTCACTCCAAAAAGAATAAATAAATAAAAGAGAAGGTATAGAATTTGTAGACACAGTAAATAATGAATAAGCTGAAGTTGACCTTTGTTGATGCCATGGTTGCTCAATTTCTCTCTGTAATCCTCACAGCTGATGGTAGCTCACTCAGAATTCACCACCAGATATCCTCTGTCATGTCCTCAAAAGTTTATACAGTGGTACCTCTACTTATGAACTTAATTCATTCCGTAACCAGGTTCTTAAGTAGAAAAGTTTGTAAGGACAAGCAATTTTCCCCATAGGAATCAATGTAAAAGCAAATAATGCGTGCAATGGGGAAACCATAGGGAGGGTGGAGGCCCTGTTTCCTCCCAGGAGATTCCTAGAAAGACCCTACAGAGGCTTCTCCCTGCCTTTTCCAGTTACAGCTTTGGAGGCTCGGGTTTGTAAGTGGAAAATTGTTCTTGAGAAGAGGTAAAAAAAATCTTGAACACCCGGTTCTTATCTAGAAAATTTCGTAAGTAGAGGGGTTTGTAGGTAGAAGTGTCACTGTACTTAGAATTGCCATACTTCTTCTTCCCCTCTCTCTATTTCTTCATCAGAGACTGGGGTAAATATTAACTAAGTTTTGTCAAAGCCAAAGTGATAAGGCTTGTGAAAAATAAAATTAAAATGTAGGCTTCTGAATCCATTTATTATCACAGCCATAATTCTATCTTTTGGGTGAAAAAAAAATCTAAGGTAAGCACCTAATTATTATTTATTATTGTAGTAGCTGTTTAATCAGCAGTAGGTTGCTCCCGGTTTGTCCTGGTTCTGTGAACTGGTAGCAGTGGTGGTGGGAGGCTCCATCCACCCATGTACATGTACAGAAGCATCAAGCGAACAAGCGCACATACAAACTGGTAGCAATGGGTTTTAGAACTCCCGACTGTGTTTGATGCCTATTGAATACATTTTACATCATTCTTAAAATTTATCTATTATTGCCATGACAATATCAAAAGCAGTTTAATACTTCTCCTTGACAATCATTTTAGTAATTTAAGAAGGCTATGACCATAGTTCCCTCTAAGCTGAGCAGTGAGCAATCGCTCACTTAAAAATCATCATCAACTCAGAATTTTCCAAACCTGCCCAGAAGCCGAGAGGGAAAGAGTGAGAGGGAAGGAGAGAGAGAGGAAGAGAGGAAGAGAGAGAAACAGATAGAAAAAAGAGAGGAAGGAAAAGAGAAAGAAAAAGAATGGGAGTAAGGAAGAGCGAAAGAAAATCAAAATCTAGTTTGAAACTAGCTCAACTATTTAAGTGGCATTTTGATATTGATAGAGTTGCCCTATTATGAGCTCACTGTTATAGACACACAGTACAGTATTTTATTTTGAAATTCTCTGAGGCAAAACAGGGTTGGTTTTTTATTTGTTTGTTTGTTTGTTTGTTTATATTTATTTATTTATTTATTTATTATTTCCGTGCCGCCCAGTCCCGAAGGGACTGCCGCTCAGACACTATACTTTTCCGCCCACCCCCCCAAAAAATTAGAGGGAACACTGGCTATGACAGCCACAAAAGAGGAATACTTCATACTTTTTTTATTGCACATCTTATAAGAGTTGCAGACCGATGAACTGATATAACTTGAATGTCTTATTGAGAAACAGGTGTTCTTCTTGGCAGAGTATTCCATGTCTCCATTTTAAGGTACAAATCAGATTAAATTTTGTGTATTTGTGCACCTTCTCCAGCTTATTTCTTCCATTGTTCTGCACACTACTTCAAATACTTAGTCAGTAAAGGGAAAATAAAAAATATAGACAACTTACAGAAGAAATTACATTCTTTTGCCCCTGATAAATTGTCATTGAACAGCATCAAATGCAGCAGTCACTCTCAAAGACATTACTTTGTAAGGCATTTTCAGATTGATTGAGGAATTTAAAATTGTTTTGTAAAATTGGTGAAGAACTTGGTAAATAAATAATTCTTCAAATATGTCCTACTGCAATGATACATTTTACTAGCCTGTCTGAGATACAGCTGAAAACAGCATTAGACAAATTCACAAATGGCACCATAGTCTTACAATTTAATTAATTAATTAAATCATTATAGAATTTGTAACTACTCCAGACAATAACTGATTCATGTATATATAAGTAATGAACAAATTGCTCTGGGGGTATTACACAAAGGCCACCTTATTATAAATAACTAAGGATGCCATTTCAGAAAAAATGAATAACATTGTAGATTTGCAGAACCAAGAAATAAAGGAATTATAACTTTTAATATAGCCTTAGAACAAATGTCATAACTGGGTTGGATTTCAATAAAAAAAGCAGAGCCAGCAATCAATATAAACACTGTTTAACTAAGTAAATGAAAGTTATTGTGAGAAGCTCTACAATGTTTGATTTGTGATGCAACATCAGTGGTGGTGGGGTGTTTCCTGGATGTGACAATGGCAGTCAGAAAAGCATGCCTAGCTCATTATATCATATTTTTCCATGCCCAGGAGATAGTAACCCATCTGTAGTTTATCATAAGTACATTGGAAAAAGAATAAGTGAACAGTTAATAATGGTATGTCCTACTGTATCTTGCTTCCTTAGAAATTTAAAGGACATTACCATTCTGTCCAGCAATTGTGAAGTTTTGGGAGTAGACATTTAAAGTCTCTTCAATGAGTATTGAAGAGTACATACACTCTTTTGGAATAGCACCTGAAAAACAATTAACAGCCCAAATGGAGACAAATCAAAAATATATTCATGTATTTTTTTGAAAAGCTGTATAGGTTTGTAAAGAAACATTCTCTTTCCTTTTCCAAATAGAGATGGAATTGATGGAATGAAGAATCAGAATACACAATGGCCACTGTGTACAGTGTTCCCTCACTTTTTGTGGGGGATGCGTTCCGAGACTGCACGGGAAAGTCGAATTTCCGTGAAGTAGAGATGTGGAAGTAAATACACTATTTTTGGCTATGAACAGTATCACAAGCCTTCCCTTAACCCTTTAAATCCCTAAATTGCAATTTTCCATTCCCTTAGCAACCATTCAGATTATTACTCACAATGTTTATTTATTAAAGTTTATTAAAAAATATTTATTAAAGGCAGACGAAAGTTTGGCGATGACATATGACGTCCTCAGGTGGGAAAAACTGTGGTATAGGGGAAAATCCCGCAAAGTATCTTTTAATTAATATTTTTGAAAAACCGTGGTATAGACTTTTCGTGAAGTTCGAACCCGCGAAAATCGAGGGAACACTGTATTCCGATTCTTCGTTCTCCTCCTGATGTCTGCTTCAAAATATATGTTGTTAGCTAAAGGTGGTCTGGTGTGCCATGTACATGGAGCATATAGTCCTTTATCACCTAGAAACATCTTTCTCACCAAATCTGACTTATAATGTAGGGCAGGGATAGGCAAAGTTAGCTCTCCTATGATTTGTGGACTTCAACTCCCAGAATTCCTAAGCCAATCATGCTAACTCAGGAATTCTGGGAGCTGAAGTCCACATGTCATAGAAGAGCCAACTTTGCCTACCCCTGATGCAGGGCATCCAAGATTCTGGAATAAAATAAAGAAAAGTCAGGAGACATTGTAAAATGAGATATAATTGGCAGATTAGAAGAAAATGCTATGACCACCTCCCATATATTTACTGTGATGAATCCCAGTGAAGTCTGTTATTATTTCTGAATCATGTTACTCCTATCATAGGAAAAACAGTATTGTGTGAAAGCATTTGGGGGAACTGTGGAGTTTTTGTTTAGTTGAAATGGCTGAAATGTCTTTTATTTGCCAACTTGGGTGTTCGCACTTTGCTGGATTGCAGAGCAATCAAGAGAAAACTATAGACCACAGGATTTATACAGTAGTTAGCGTTATAAACATTTACCAGAACTGTGTTTTCCATAAGAAAATCAGCTTTTGGCACTCTCTCATGTGGTGTCCTCTAGGATCCACCCCACCAATGGAGGATTCCAAAATGGTGGTTTTGAAAATAAATTTCCAGATTTAGCCACATCTGAAGAATCCACAAAATACTTCTTTGAAGGCTAGGATTAACACCTTTCCCACACTGAACAATAAAAGCAGTATTTATATATAATTTCTTTCCCATTTCTTTTGCTAATATATTATGTATGTATGTATCTACGTATGTATGTATGTATGTATGTATGTATGTATGTATGTATGTACATATGTATGTATGTACATACATATACAGTGATACCTCATCTTACAAACGCCTCATCATACAAACTTTTTGAGATACAAACCCGGAGTTTTAAGATTTTTTTGCCTCTTCTTACAAACTATTTTCACCTTACAAACCCACCACCGCCACTGGGATGCCCCGCCTCCAGACTTCCGTTGCCAGTGAAGCACCCGTTTTGCGGTGCTGGGATTCCCCTGCAGCATCGCAAAAACACAGAAGTCCGGAGGTGGGGTTTCCCATGGAGGGGAGCCTCAGGGGAATCCCAGCAGCACAAAAATGGGCACTTTGGCTGGCAAAAGGAGTGAATTTTGGGCTTGCATGCATTAATCAATTTTCCTTTGATTCCTATGGGAAACATTGTTTCGTCTTACAAACTTTTCACCTTAAGAACCTCGTCCCGGAACCAATTAAGTTTGTAAGACAAGGTATCACTGTATATGTATGCACACACTCTCTCTTTCTCACACACACACATATGTCTATGTGTATCTATGTAAATTTGGCAGAGAGCAGTTGGTGAAAGATTCCAATCAAGAATGCATTGATAAATAAAATGATAAAATCTCAGATTTTCTCATACATTAAATAAACAGAAATAATATGTTGGCTAATATCAATGTTAGTTTCCTTTGGAGATTATGTTCTGTTTCACAATGCATCTCTAATACATACATTTGGGATAAATTAATATCATATTACTTAATGTGCCAAAAAAGAGACTATTTATTAAGGCATTGATGCTTTAAAATATATCTCCTTAGATCTCTGGAACAAACTTCCAGCAGACGTGGTTGGTAAATCCACAGTAACTGAATTTAAACATGCCTGGTATAAACATATATCCATTCTGGGATAGAATACAGGAAATAGTGTAGGGCCAGACTAGATGGACTATGAGGTCTTTTTCTGCCATCAGTCTTCTATGTTTCTATATTTCTATCTGAGGAAATGGTCCAGTGGTGTTGTTCAACTACAAATCATAGACACACAAATAACCTAGTTTTAATATTTGACTAAATGAGTTCCAAATAGTGTTGGGCGAACCGAACCTGCACAATTCGGGTCCGTACCGAATTTTGCGGTGTTCAGCATACCAGACCTGAACCGGAATTTTTTTAAAAATTCATGTGTTTGTCCCGAGCACTGTGAAGTGCCACAGCCTCCTCCTCATCTGCTGAGAAGAGGAGGAGGAGCCGGGTACCGGTGGCGGCAGAGGAAGGTGAAAATCAGGGAGCTGTCCGCCGGTCAGGAGGCTGGGAGGCACAAAAGGCACAAAAGGAGCTGGGGAATCCCACGAAGAGATTCCGGGGGCTGAGCTTTGACGTCACGTATACCGGCAGGTTGCTAAGGACGCCAAGGTGATCACTTCCTGGATTCCATCCTCCCTCCATTATTCTAGTGCTGCCCCCGGAATCCAGGAAGTGATCACCTTGGTGTCCTTAGCAACCTGCCGGTAGACGTGACGTCAAAGATCCAGCCCCAGAATCCCATCATTTTTTATTTTTACGGATTTTTTATTTTTATTTATTTATATTTTTATGAAAAAGGACATCGCAGCAGCGCCACAGCAAAGGGAGGTCCTTTCACATAAAAATAAAAATTGTTACTTTTACATGAAAGGACCTCCCTTTGCTTGCAGCGCTGCTGCGCCATCCTTTCATGTAATTTTTTTTTTTTTACGAAAAAAGATGCCGCAGCAGCGCCACAAGCAAAGGGAGTTTTTTTCATGTAAAAATTAAAAAAAATTATTTTTACGTGAAAGGACCGCCCTTTGCTTCTGGCACTGCTGCGGTGTCCTTTCACGTAAAAATTAAAAATTTTATTTTTACATGAATAGACCTCCCTTTGCTTTTGGCGCTGCTGCAGTGTCCATTTTTGTAAAAATAAAAAAAGAAATTTACGTGAAAGGATGCCACAGTGGCGCTGCAAGCAAAGGGAGGTTCTTTCACGTAAAAATTTAAAAAAATATTTTTACACAAAAGGACCTCCCTTTGCTTGCGGCACCGCTGCGGTGTCCTTTTTTGTAAAAATAAAAATAAATAAAAATAAAAAATCCATAAAAATAAAAAATGATGGGATTCCGGGGGTGAAGCTCTGACGCCACGGACTATTCGGGTTTGGGTTCAGGTTCAGCCGAACTTTGTGAACTCACTGAACTCACCGAACCCAAACACCGTTGGGTTCGCCCATCACTAGTTCCAAAGAATGCTATACATTCAAAGCAGCAATAATAATGTTCGTCCATCGTGTTTGAAGAGGACCTTGACATCTAACCTTGGACTGTCCACGATGTGTCCACAGGTGGCTAGTAAGACCTATAGGGGCATGAAATTTTCTGCCACATGTTGGGCACATATGGGTGGGCACCATTGTCGCAGCATTTGCAGCTCTGGTTTTGCACAGTGTTCGCTTTTCTTTTCTTTTTTTTCTTTCTTTCTTTCTTTCTTTCTTTCTTTCTTTCTTTCTTTCTTGCTTGCTTGCTTGCTTGCTTGCTTGCTTGCTTGCTTGCTTGCTTGCTTGCTTGCTTGCTTTACTTACTTACTTACTTACTTACTTACTTACTTACTTACTTACTTACTTACTTACTTACTTATTTATTGGATTTGTATGCCACCCCTCTCTGCAGACTTCTGCTATGGTTGTTCTTCTGTCCTCAGACATCTGGCTGTCTTGATCGATCATGTGCCAGGGTTTCCCAGAAATTGATACTGAGGAACTTGAAGGAGGCTTTCAAGTTGTTTTTGTATCACTTCATTTGTCCCCCATATGATCATTTTCCTTTAGACAGATCACCACAGAGGAGCTGTTTAGGGATGTGATGGTCTGGCATCCTAGCAACATGGCCTGCCCAAGGTATCAAAGTGGCAATACTATTTGTATGGAAGGTCCTACAAGTGAAATTCAGTTTGGGGCATTCTTATGGATTTGGTGTTCACTGTAAAAGTCTATACACCGAGGTGATTTTTATACATTTATCTGGCTCATGAATGCAGCCACCTGTAAGAAAACTTGGCTTGACCTCAATTACGCATGCCATGGTTATAGTTAGGCTTCATGCACTTTGTGTTTATGGGACTACCTTTAAAATAATATCAGGAAACTACAATTAATGTAAAATATGGCAACGAAAACATTTTGATAACCTAGATATTTTCTATTTCATCATAAGATGATTATTAAATATTTGTATTTTTAAAAAGTTTTTTAGTTTAACAATTACAATTTTTCTGGAAAGAAAGCAGCATTAAAATTATTTTAGAGCTGTTGCACTTTTTTGTATAATGTCAAGCTTGATGAACTTTCCAACATCAAACAGTTTTTCATAAAATGTCAATAATATGTTGAGTTTATGGAATGTTGTTACTGCTTTTTTGGCTCTCATGCTCTATCACATATATTTTAGTGCTTCAGACTCAGATACTGTGGTCAGCAACCACCCTATTTACATGCGTTTTCCTTTCCTTCTACTCCTGATTTCCAGTTAGATGTTTGCACATCACAATAGCCTTTTTTTTTCTCTTTTTCTCCCTCTGGAAATATTTTTGGGAAGGTTCATTTCTCTGAATATTCTTTTGTTTGATCATGAAGGCACAAACAGACATTAGGACAAATAAGCATATTTAGGATTAGCTAAATAATTTAGTTAACACTTTTGCAACTCTATGGATCCCTGCGGTCCACAATTTATGAGTACTCCTGCTAGTGTGAACAGATGTTTCACTTTGGAAAGAGGCATCTCAGGTGCTGGAGACATGGGCCCAAACTAAGAAAATGTCCTGGATTCCATGAGTCCATTTCAGCCACAGCAGTGCAAGCAGTAACATGGGAAAAAATATATTAAAAAATTTCCCATGTGTTTAAATGATGACTTCAACAGGTCTACCTTATCTGGCTGATAAAAATCAGATGACCATAACATGGAAAAAAAAGTTTAGAAATCCTACCATTCATCAACTATTCATCTAGATTTTTTAAGTCCAGTTATATTAGCTCTTACTTGAATATGGTGAATGAGGTGGATTGAGCATTATCATCATCAATATGGCCTCAAGAAGCAATATTTAGAGAATTATATTAGGTAATTATGTCTTGATGTTTCTTTCATTCATAAAGATCGGTATTATCTCCTCATTGAATGAGAGATGAGAATAGAACAAAAAAAAAACCCCATTCTCCACATTCAGATTGATGGATAACAGAATCCATTGATTGTTAGTTATTTTGTTACTTAACTTGGTTTGATCTGGGTGACAATCATGAAAGAGCACAATGGAGAGGGATCAGAGAATGTTATAAAAAGTTGTTATAGAAAAAGACTTTCCAAACAGTCTTTCCTCTGCCTCCTTTCCCAATTCCTACAGCAGCATTTTTTTCCCTGGAATTCTTGGGAAATTCAACTATTTATAAACGTTTAAATATACAAAAGATAGTGTGCCTCATTTTTTATTCTTGGAGCTCTTGTTGGCTTAATTGCAGCCATTTTTCTTTTTTGTTCAGTCAGTGTTGGACTTTATTTTTAATTTAGGACTTAATCAATTGGATATGTACAAGCTACCTGGTTGATCTGTTTGTGCTTAAAAGAAGGACTCTCTTCCTAATTCAATAGATAGAACATGAACATGAAATTGAGACAGAGTTAGATCAATTTTATAAAATTAATAGACATTTTGCAAAATTAATAGACATTTTGCAAAATTAAGAAATATTTCAAGGGATGTCTTCAGGAAGAAAACTGAGGACATGTTTTCTAGAAGTATTTTAATACTGGAGTGATACTACAGTTGTGAGTTAATTTCATTTAAAATGCTTTGATAAGAGAAAAGCTCATTTTTTTCTGTCAAACATAAAATACAGAAAATTCTATTTAAATTGATTGGACATGACTTCGCAATGAACAACAACAACAAATTAGAGGGGGCTGATTTTTAAACAGCAGAGATTCAGATTGAATTCTTTGCAGAAAATATGGTAATGATGTTTTGGGAAAAAAAGAAGAATTGGAGCTAAATGTATGGGAAAAATATAATTTTCGTTATTGGACCAAAAGATAGGAACAATGTAAGACAAAAATGAATTTGCACCAGTAATGAACATGTAATTATTAAATTGTATACATTTTTCTTGAAATTTGAAATATGAAGCCAGAATTTTTTTCTTTTTAAAATTAATAGATATGCATTTAAAAACGAATCATGGAAGATTATTTCAATATATAATTATTGCGGTGACATTACTATATGCATAAAGATGGAAAGATTCAGCACTATTCACTATGAAGGGATGGTTGGTAAAATTGACTGCTCTTGCTGACATGGGTAAATTGAGTAGAAGACAGATAATTCCATTTATACTGAATGGAAGCCACTTATGTACTTTTGGTGTAAAATAGAAAAAATAACTTACTATTTATGGTTTTGATGGTTACACAAGATAGAATGTGGAAAGAAGAGAGTCATGATGCAACTTTAGAGAGGCTAAAATATAATTATAATTATAATTGCTGTGAAGAATATCAGAGGCCAGGCTTTTATGTCTTTATATCTTGCTCTTTTTTCTACTTTATTTTTTGTTGCACTTCTAGGTTTTTCTGTTACCCCTTTCTTTGTTTTTCACTGCCTTTATTCAAATTTAGTTTGTTGTTTCTCTTATTATTGTTCTTAAAACTTTTAATAAAAAATGTATTCCCAAGTTACTGTATAAAAAGATACCATATTTTTCAGAGTATAAGATACACCAAAGTATAAGACACATCTTAGTTTTGGGGGATGAAAACAAGGAAAAAAAGATTTCTGCCTCTCTGTTTGCCAAACAGCAAACAAAAAAACAGCACAGATGTTATATACTGTCTGCTGTGTATTTCTGTGCATGTAGGTTTGACCCATAGAAATAGCAAAGAATTGGATAAATGTACATTATGGAAATATATTAATGCCAGAAAGTTTTCTTAAATGTAGTCACACTAACTCCTCCCAATTATTTAAATAGATCTACTCCAAACATGACTAACTCAGAGTTTATCTCAGCTGCCTTATCTTATACATAAAGCGACCCTGTTACATTTCAGGTTATTCTTTTACAAACCTTTAAATTTGACATGGCTTTCTGAAAGTATAGTTATTCTCTGCTATTAAAAATAAGATGCAATAGAACTGGGCCTCTTCAGATCAAGTAATTTATTTTAAAATCTTCTTCATTTTGTTAAGTTGTCTAAAACAATAATAAAGCAGTCTTTAAAAAATAAATCTGATAATTTGAACATTCTATAGACATTTATAGTTATTGACTTACCTCCTAGCAATTTCAGTGGTCCAACATTGCCAGCAGTCCACCTAGCTAATCAGGCTCTAGACTGCACTGTTTGCTGCAAGGAGGTAAATTTGCAAGGCAGAGACCAAAGGGGTGGGTGGCTGCGTGAGGATACATTTGGTGTATAAGATGCATGCACATTTTCATCCTGTTCTGGGGATTAAAAAGGTGCAATTTACGAAAAGGTGCAATTACATGAAAAATACAGTAGATAGAGATAATAGAGCGATGACAGACAGGCAGACAGACAAAGTTGGAGCCATGAGTTGTTCACTCCTGAAAGAATATCAGCAAATTCATCCTGATTGTAGCCAACTGTTATTACCTTTTACTTGAAAATCATTGAAGAAAAGTCTTCCAGTAAAATTTACATTACATTATTGTGCTCCTACATAAAACCATGAAATAGTAACTCTTGGCAGCTATTTTTTAAATGCTGTTTCACATTTAATAGTTTTTATTTAAAATGGAACTCTTGGAATGCAACTTAGTAGGCTTTTAATCCATAGTTTTTCATTCAGACCATTTATTTCTCTTGCAGTGATACTTTTATCTCAGTGGTCTAAAGATGAACTCAATTGGATCCCCTTTAAAATGTGTAGCTGGGATATAATATATCACGTACTAGTCCAATTTGAACAGTATTCGTAATACTTGAAATTAAAGAATGTTTCTGTTTACTATTTAATTAGAATTTGAGTTTTCTAATTATTTTTAGATAAAAATTTGGGAGAGACGGGTGCAAAAATCTTGCAAGGGTAGTAGTTAAGGAAGCAGGTTTTGCAACAGTTTTAAATGTCATTTAGTCATTTGCATCCTTTAAACGTAATTAAAACTTTTTGACTATTAATGGCAGATGAAAAAAAATCAACATATCTCAATCAGCTTTTAACATCTAACCTTGAAAGGAGAGAATCAGGGTAAGTAATCTAAATTCCAGTTCATGCCTTTATTGATATGCTTGCTGCAGACAGTCCTGTTACATCCATAAAGACTGTCTCTTCTATAATACAAGAAACATAAGTTAGAGTGGAAATATTTTGCTCATATAGTATTACATGTCTGATCTATTCAATAGGACTGTAGAAGTTAACAATACCTGATAAGTGTAAGTGTAATGGTGGAAAATAAAGAAAAAGAAAGAGAGGGAGGGAGGGAGGGAGAAGGGGAGAGAGAGAGAGAAAGAAAGAGAGGAAATGGGTGAGAGAGAGAGAGAAAGAAAAGAAAGAAAGAGACTATGAAGAAAGAAAGGAGGGAGAGAGAGAGAGAAAGGAAGAAGAAAAGAAAGAAAGGAGAGGGAGGGAGGGAGAAAGGAAGGAAGAAATGAGGGAAGGAGAAAAAAGAGGAAGGAAGGAAAAAATGGAAGGAGGGGAGGAAGGAAAAAGAAAGAAAGGAAGGAAGGAAGAGAATATGAAGAAAGGAGGGAGAGAGAGAGAAAGGAAGAAGAAAAGAAAGAAAGGAGAGGGAGGGGGAGAAAGGAAGGAAGAAATGAGGGAGGGAGGGAGAAAAAAGAGAAGGGAGGAAGAAAAATGGAAGGAGGGAAGGGAGGAAGGAAAAAGAAAGAGAAAGGAAGGAAGGGAGGAGGGAAGGGAGGAAGAAAGATAATATGAAGAAAGGAGGGAGAGAGAGAGAAAGGAAGAAGAAAAGAAAGAAAGGAGAGGGAGGGAGGGAGAAAGGAAGGAAGAAATGAGGGAGGGAGGGAGAAAAAAGGGGAAGGGAGGAAGGAAGGAAGGAAAAATGGAAGGAGGGAAGGGAGGAAGGAAAAAGAAAGAGAAAGGAAGAAAGGAAGGAAGAAAGAAAGAAAGAAAGAAAGAAAGAAAGAAAGAGGAAAAAGGATCAAATGGGTGGCAAATCCAAGAACAAGCCAAGTATGTGCTTTTTTTCTGGCCGCAGGGAAAGAGAGAATGCTTACCTTCTCAGATGTAAGTCCAGCTTAGTTCAGTGGTGCACTGGTACGTCAAGCTAAGTGGGATAGAATTGCAGCCCTCATTGTTGATACAATAATCAGATATTTTAATCACTGTAAGCCTTACTGAATTCTCTGAAACTTGCTCTCACTATATGTCTGTGCAGAATGTAAGTTCAATGCAAAAAATAACTAATTCAGATAACTGGTAGATATGAAGGTCACAAATGGCTTTTGCTCACCAGGAGGTCCAAATCTATATTTTATATAAAAAATTATACACTAAAATATAATTGGAAGAAGGACATGGATTAAATGAACTAAACCACAAAAATGAACAACATTGCTAGCTCTGGAATGCAATAAATCAAATAAAGTTGGCAGATTTGAGAGTATTAGGCAGGGATGGAAAATTGTTAGTTATCTCTTGCTCCCATATTTACACAGCCTGAAGAGAAGTGGTTCAAATTTTTGCTCAGATTCTATCAAGATCGGCTTGACATGTTAAAGATGACTATTTACACTTCTAAACTGAATCTTCCTATCTCGTGTTCAGTTCTAACTGCACTAATGATTTCAAATGTGATTCCTATGTGGTAGAAAGATTACAAACTTTCTTTCTCAACTCAAATTCTATTCTTTAGCTGTAACAATGCCAATGACCTCTATAACATCTTGCTCAAAGTAAAAAAAAACAACCTATCAGACTACACATACACATACTTGCTGTGAGCCGCCCCAAGTCTATGGAGAGGGGTGGCATACAAATTTAATAAATAAATAAATAAATAAATAAAACATACCACTAATAATTACCATAACCAAGAAAAACAAACTATCCATATCAATGCCATCCAAAGTCCATAAGGAGTTGGGCGGCATACAAATCAATCAAGCAAGCAAGCAAGCAAGCAAGTAAGCAAGTAAATAAATAAATCAGGAAGCTAAAGCCCAAAAAAATTCCTCCGGTGAAAAAACAAAACAGGCTATGTAGCCAACTTCAAAAACTGCTGCAAAAATATATATATCACCAAATAAAGATGTAATGCTTGAACTATCACAGCAAACAAGAGGAAAACCTTCTCTACACCAAATCTGACCGCACCTTCTACAACTTGGTAAATAACAAACTCAAGGACTCAAGATCCATTCCACCACTAAAAGGACCCAACAACAAGAATGCTATGATGAAACAGTCAAAGCTAACATCTCCAACACTTTCTTTGCCTCAGTCTTTGTAAACAGCAATGGCTCATGCCCCAAATTCCCTAGTCGTACCACAAATACAACGATTTAACACAAATAGACTTCACTGAAAACAATGTTGAAAAAGTACTACACAGCCTAAAACCTTCTCTACCAATCAAGCCTGATTGAAGTAGTCCATACTTCCTAAAAAAGCTCTCTACAGCCATAGTTGAACCACTAAGCATAATCTTTGAAAAATCCTTCAGGACAAGGTTCCCTACCAAACCTATCATCACTAGCTGTGGTAATCCCCATCTTTAAAAAAGTAAATTCCAGTCTAGTAGAAAACTACAGACCAATCTCTCTATGCTGTGTCACATGCAAAGTCATGGAATCATAAACCAATACATTACCCCGCATCTACAAACTAACAACCTACTCCCTAACAAACAATTTGGTTTCAGGAAAAAAATATCCTATAACCTGCAACTCCTACACTTCAAAAACATATGGACTACACATCTTGACCAGGGCAAATCAATAGATGCAATTTACATAGACTTCTGTAAAGCCTTTGACTCAGTGGTTTGCAATAAACTACTCCTAAAACTGAAATCTTATGGCATTTCTGGATCCCTACATGACTGGATAATTGCGTTCCTATCAAACAGACAATAAGTTGTCAAAATAGGAAACACCCTGTCTAATCCTGTTCCTGTTAACAGTGGTTTACCCCAAGGCAGTGTGTTAGGGCCAACACTCTCATACTCTGTATAAATGGCCTTTGCGATCACATAACAAGCAATTGCATTGTCTTCGCCGATTTTGTAAAACTCTTCAACACCAGCTATAACACTACTAAAAGACCTTGACTTTCTGTCAGAATGGTCAAAAATCTGGCAATCCAAATCTCAATCAAAATACTGTATTATCTGTCCTACACATTGGCAAAAAGAATCAGAACAGTAAATATAAGCTAAATAGACAAGATCTTGCAGACAACTCTCCCTCTGTAAAAGACTTTGGAATACTCATATCAAATGCTCATACCATTAATAACTACCATAACCAAGAAAAATAAACTACCCATTTCAATAAGGAATCTAAAATCCCTCTCGCCAAAAAACAAAACAGGTTATATAACCAACTTCAAAAACTCTCACTCTGTAAAAGACCTTGGAATACTCATATCAAATGATCTACAACATCGCCAAAAAGGCTTAAAGAGTTGTTAACCTAATCTTGCATAGCTTCTTCTCTGGCAATATCACACTATTAACCAGAGCATACAAAACATTCACCAGACCAATACAGCTTGAATACAGCTCATCGGTCTGGAACCCACACTGCATATAAGACATAAATACATTAGAAAGTGTCCAGAGATGCTTTGTGAGAAGAGCCCTCCACTCCTCTACTCACAACAGAATACCTTACGCAACCAGACTTTAAATCCTAGGCTTAGAAAGTTTAGAACTATGTCGCCTTTGATACAACCTAAGCATAGCTCATAAAATCATCTGCCACAATGTCCTTCCTGTCAATGACTACTTCAGCTTCAACCACAACAACACACAACCACACAGTAGATACAAACTCAAAGTAAACAGCTCCAAACTTTACTGTAGAAAATACGACTTCAGCAACTGAGTAGTTAATGCCTGGAAGTCACTACCTGACTCTGTACTTCCGTCACCAAACCCCCAAAACTTTACCTTTAGACTATCCACTGTTGACCTCACCTAATTCCTAAGAGGTCAGTAAGGGGAATACATAAGTGCAGTAAGGGGAATACATAAGTGCAGTAAGGGGAATACATAAGTGCAGCAGTGTACCTACCATCCGGTGAAGAGATACCAAGATTTTTACTACCACACTGATGCCCTTCATTTTCTTTTAACATCTTTCAATGCAAATTGGGTGCTCTGGGGTAGAGCTCCATTTTTGCTACCCCCCCCCCCCTCGGGTCTGGGCATTTCGCTATCCCCTGCTACCAACCCTGTCCTAATGTTTCCTCCTTATTAGTACAATTAGTTCAATTGTTCTCTCTTATCAGTAGAAACATAGAAGTCTGACGGCAGAAAAAGACCTCCTGGTCCATCTAGTACCCATCTCATGTATGTAAACAGTGTTATATCTATGTATACTACCAATATGTACTTAACAAAATAAAATAAATAAATAAAATAAATCATACCTTTTTATATAAAAAAGCAAATCCAGATATATTTGTTTTATAAGAGGTTTTATTTTTCATAAGGTCACAGATCTTTTTGTAAAGTTCTAAAATACTGGGGTGGGTGGGTTTAGAAATCACGTAAATTCAATCAAGGGCCACCGACATGTTTCACACAAAAAGCCCTTAGAGGAAACATCACATGCACGGGTATTAACACACACACACAAACACAGAGAGAGAGAGAGAGAGAGAGAGAAAACACACACACACACACTGGTCTAATACAATTTTTTGCTTTGCCTGAAAATACGTTCTGTTTTCCATATCAATACTGTAAGACAATTAGAGATGAAAACTGAAATGTGATTGGTACTTCTGTTTTTCCACTTGGGTATCACTATGAGAGGACTTGGCCCTTCCAAAACTAAAGAGCTCACCTAAAATTCTTTTGAATAGTATTTCCCCAAAGAAATGAGCTTCAGAATAATAGCTGAAAGGTTGTGTCAGCTTCTCTTCATTAGCTTTTCCATATAATAATAATAATAATAAATAATAATTTATTAGATTTGTATGCCGCCCCTCTCCGAAGACTCGGGGCGGCTCACAACAAGCGATAAAACAATATTGTACAGGCACAAATCTAATATTAAGAAAAAAAACTAAAAACCCTATCGATTTAAAAAACCAAACAGCACATACATACCAAACATAAATTATAATAAGCCTGGGGGAAAGGTGTCTCAAATCCCCCATGCCTGGCGGTATAGATGGGTCTTAAGTAGTTTACGGAAGACAAGGAGGGTGGGAGCAGTTCTAATCTCCGGGGGGAGTTGATTCCAGAGGGCCGGGGCCGCCACAGAGAAGGCTCTTCCCCTGGGGCCCGCCAGACGACATTGTTTAGTCGATGGGACCCGGAGAAGGCCAACTCTGTGGGACCTTATCGGCCGCTGGGATTCGTGCGGTAGTAGGCGGTTCCGGAGGTATTCTGGTCCAATGCCATGTAGGGCTTTAAAGGTCATGACCAACACTTTGAATTGTGACCGGAAACTGATCGGCAGCCAATGCAGGCCACGGAGTGATGTAGAAACGTGGGCGAATCTGGGAAGCCCCACGATGGCTCTCGCGGCTGCGTTCTGCACGATCTGAAGTTTCCGAACACTTTTCAGAGGTAGCCCCATGTAGAGAGCGTTGCAGTAATCGAACCTCGAGGTGATAAGGGCATGAGTGACTGTGAGCAATGACTCCCTGTCCAAATAGGGCCGCAACTAAAAAAGCCATTTCAATATGTGTAGCTTCATATTTCAAAGACGACAGAAGCAAGTTGGTTTTGCATCTACTGCTTTGTCACCCTCATCCATACAATCCTGCCCAGTAGCAGAGCAAATGAAGCTATTTGTCTGTTTCATGGTTGCTAAATGTATATGTCTGCAGATGGCAAAGATTTACTAGATATATACTTGGCTTGAGACCAATGAATACATTCTGAAAAATGTAGAGTAGTACAGTTTTGGTAGAATTGTACCACTGCAGAATATAAATATAGGGTAGCCAGAAGAAAAGCCTTTTTTGGGAAGGCAATCACATGGAGAAAATTGTAATGGAAGACATATCTCATTATACAATTGTATAATGTAATCTGCTCTCAGCCTTGTGGGTGGATGGGATCAAAAACGCAATAAAATAATATAAACCGATGATAAATTATGAAGATGCTTCAGAGAATTTGGCCAATTTTAACATATAAGATAAGCAGCTGTTTGGTTTTTTCTCAGTCTTGTTGGCCTAAATAAACAGTGATGTATAAAGCCCTACAAGGCATAGGACCAGACTATCTCCGAGACCACCTTCTACCGCATGAATCCCAATGACCGGTGAGGTCCCACAGAGTTGGTCTCCTTAGGGTTCTGTCAACCAAACAATGTCAGATAGTGTTGTGTCTGGGTCACTCCGGAAGCTATGACCAACCCAAAAAGATAAGTCAGACACACCGGTTGAATCCAAACACAGTTTTATAATGGTAAAAAGCAAAGAAACCAACAGAAAATGTCCTTACAAGTCAGGAAAGCACTGGAAGTCCAAAAGAAACACGAAAGCAATTGTTCATACAGAAAAACAGGATCCTTAATGCCAAACGAGGCTGTTGAGCTAACAGACCCAAACCTTCCACTGGTCTTCAAGACTGCTGGGCCACGAGCCAAGAACAAAAACGCTGAGAGAAAATGCAGATAACACCAACTCCTCTTTGATAACACTCCACGCTGCTGAAATGGTTCTCATGCCTTATAAACCCTTCCCTGCTAATGAGGACCACACCCAACACCCAGGTGCTCCTCATTCAATGCTGATAATATCTATGCAGTTGAGTTCTCCTTTGAGCTATGCGTCTCTGCCGCATACTAATGATAGCTTGTCCTTTGTCATCCAGGGACTCCAGGGAATCCAGAGAATCAAAGCTACTTGCTTTGACTCCCAGGCCTTGCTTCATCTTCACTTTCTTGACTGCTGGCTCCACTGTCCGGCTGTACAGAACTCTCCCCTCCGCTCTCAGACTCCCCTGGGCATGAAGCCAGCAGAGACGCAGCTGGTCTTTGATCTGGCTCAGGCTGAACCACAACAGATAGCAGGACCCAGGGGAAGAGCCTTCTCTGTGGGGGACCTGGCCTTCTGGAATCAGCTCCCCCCAGAGATTCACACTGCCCCCACCCTCCTCGCCTTCCGGAAGAGTTTAAAAACTCATCTTTGCCACCAGGCCTGGGGTTCCTTAAATCTTCCCCCCTGACCAATGAATGCTTTAGTTTGATTGTTGAATGAATTATATTAATGCTTTTTTCTTTTTAATTAAAAATTTTAAAGATTGTTTTTAATGTATTAATTGGATTGCTATTATTCTTGCTTTTCTGTATATGCGTGAGCAGCCCCAAATCCTTGGAGAGGGGTGGCATACAAATCCAATAAAATAAAATAAATAAATGAAATAAATGAAAAAATGTAATGAAAACTATGAATTGTGTCTTCCACATTAAATTTTAAAGCCACCTCAGAATAGTGGTTAAGGCATCAAGCTAGAAACTGTGAGTTCTGTACCTGCCTTGTAGGAAGTCAGCTGGGTGACTTTGGACCAGTCACACTCTCTTAGTTCTAGAAAGGAGGCAATTGAAAACCACTTTTGAAAAACCTTGCCAAGAAAACTGTAGTGCTTCTCTAGAAAGTTGCCAGAAACTAGGATGGTTGGCATAAATAGTACATTACTACTTGAAAAAAAATATTAGCAGAATTATAATTTTGTGGTTGCCCCCAAATTAGTCCCATTCCGCCCACTAGGACTTATTCCAGTAACATATTCAAATATATCACCAATAAATTTCTTCTTAGTAGCAACCTCTTCCAATTCCAATACCTTTCTCCTGAAACCTAGCAGACCTAACTCCTAGCCATCTGAAAAGTTTTCAGTTCCTGCATAGAAGAAATATAAACCCAAACCTTAAACCCCTTCACAGGAATTCCACCCACTCGCTGATGTACATATGTGGGTGCTATCTGGGTCAAGATTAGAACACAGGAAGTGGAAGCCTTCACTAAACACATCAACATTATGGACAGGTACATTACAGGTACATGGGAAGATGTTAAGGGGAAATACTCTCACACATACACAGCTCAATATTTATATTTTGATTCTCATCACCTACTGGAGCACAAAATGGGAATGTTCAGAATTCTTCATCATCGGGCTGATGTTTACCTACCAGCAAAGAGGGAAAAGAAAGAGAACTAAGACACACTAAGGAAGCCCTCAGAACTGGTGACTAGCCCAACTGGGACTCCTCAGATCCAGGGAAAGAGTCAACAGGAGCTCCTCCATAATGCCCTGACGGCAGACTTACCTGCTGGCTGGATTTGCAGCGGGGGTGGGGGAATGCGGCTCCTGGCGTAGCGGCCAGTTTGGGCTGGAATCTTGTGAGATTTTGTGAGATCCCAGCCGTGATTTTGTGAGATAAGGAATGTTCAATTTAGTATACCAATGCCAAAGGTATTAAAAATATTTAGGATTTGGAGCCTAAAAAAATATAAAGTGAAAAAATTGCACACATGCATGGGTTGGTGGGGGGGATTTTCTGAGCAAAATAAACAAATAAGCACCAATTTTTTCATTTCATTTTTTTTTTTATGATCAGGAATGTTCAATTTAGTATACCAATGCCAAAGTTATTAAATATGTTTGGAATTTGGAGCCTAATCTATATGTAAATTGAAAAAATTGCACACAGTAGGGGGGGGGATTTTCTGAGCAAAATAAACAAATAAGCATTAATTTTTTTCATTTCATTTTTCATTTCATTGTGTTCAGAAATGTTCAAATTAATATACCAGTGAAAAAAGTATTCAAAACAACACTTCCAGTAGCTAAAACCAACATTTTTTTAGTCCAGGTCAAATAGACCTGGGAACAGTACAAGTGTGAGTATTTTGCCCAGCAAAAACTAAGCCCCCTGCCCCCCCCCCAAAAAAATACTCATAAAAAGAACCCCTCAAGTGACACATTTTGATGTAATCATGTAAGTTTCAGATATGCAGGGAAAATCTTTTACAGGGTCTCAAACTTCGTTTCGGATCACATACAACCCGAACAGAACAGCAGTGTTTTAACTACTGCATAAGCTAGAAGTGGGATGCAGGAAAGGTATCATTCTTTCATAATTTAACTACCAGACAGTTATTTAAGTGTTGAAATATACACAAAAAATAACATGCAAAAATATTCAATATTGTGAATTACAAAAGTTCAAAATCCAGTTTTAGTATTTGACGGCTATGCAAGAAATAAGTATTCCCCCGCCCCTGTGAAATCAATAATAAAATAGTATTTTGTAAAAAGAATTGTTTACTTTTTTAAGGGATGTCTGACTTAGTAAATTAGTAAATTTGTATAAGTCAGACAAGAAGATTTTAGTTAACAATTTCTTTGGTATTTTCCCGTAGGACAGATATATCATCCACACATGAAGAGCAGTATACAAGCTCTATTGGACTGCCAAGTACTTCAGTTTATTGGATCTCAGTGAATATCTATTCTTCAAGTTCTTTTTTAAAAACAACAACACCTGATTGTTTTCCTTTGCCAATATTTTTTGAAGATCATGCTCCTGTCTGTCATATGTTATTTGCTGAGATGGCATTTTTTTTCAAAATTTCTCCTCCCGGTAAAGGCAATCTCAGGATCCAACTCTTTCAGCAAAATGATGTTAGCAGAGTGCCAGTGGGATGCAAGCACTACCCTTTTTATGTATTTATGTCACATGCATAATCTTGACCTCCAGGGCAGACAGTTTTGTAATTTAATTATTAGTTTCAATTTGAATTTTTTTAATGTGTAGACTTAAGGACAGACAGTCCTCAGTTTGCAAAGACAATTGGAACTAGAATTGCTGTTGCTGAATGATATGTTGTAAAAACATAATGTCACATGACTGTGCCACTTAGTGATAGAAGTTCCAGCAGTCCAGGTTGCCACTGTTAAGCGAGGACCAGGCAGTACTCACATGACTACAATTTACGACTTCCTTCTGGCTTCTCCATTTTCTTAGCTTGTAAGAAGCCAGCAGGGAACTCCAGAAATTGTAATCCATGACTGTTGGGACACTATGATGGCCAGAACTGGAAGGACTGGTCATAAATACTACTTGTTCACTGCCGTTATAAGTTTGAATGGTTGCTGAATGAGTGATCATTAAATGGCTTGACCTGTAGGAGAATACAAGCTTTAAGCAATAAGTGGCTTAATAAGAAATCTATCTTCTACACAATTGTTCAAAAACAAAACATTTCAGAACTATCAGATATAGCTTCTATGTAAACTGATTTATTTATTTTTTTCATTTGAGAGAAGAATATAATTAACTATATATACACAGTATATATGATCAAGTTATTACCACCCCCACCAGTGCCATTTTTTTTTGCTAACTACTATTTTAAATATTGTTTTCAGTTTAATTATTGGATGAATATTCTTTTAAATACATTGTTTAATATTCCCTGTTGTTGTTGTAAATAAAATAAATAACAATAAGTTACATTAAAAACATTCATGAATTTTGTCTGCAACTCATGCTTGTAAGTTAGCTGGGTAGCTTTTGTATAATTGTGAACTTTTAACAACTTTTCAACTCTGCTCTGCATCAAGTGCAGTCTTCTGGCAGAACAGAAAAATCTGCTTTGTTCTTCTCACCTGCTCTTTTTAATAAGCACTGCTAGAAATGTAAGACATTTGATACCGTGTCAAAGGAATGCTTTCCTCTCCAGAGAAACAAAGCCTATACTTTCAGATGCTTGAAATCTGTTCCTAAAAAGAGACAGTAATATAGTGATCTGTGATGTCTACATTTGAAATAGCCTGTTCAACACACCTGTTAATCCTTTTACACATAGTATCTGTATCACTTTGCATTTGTGTTTCCAAGTGTAAGATTCCATTTTAAAAACTACTGTGTATTCTCACTTTGAAGTGAAGATGATGGAAATTATGCAATTTAGCCGCCCCGAGTCTTCGTAGAGGGGCAGCATACAAATCTAATTAATAATAATAATAATAATAATAATAATAATAATAATAATAATAATAATAATTATTATTATTATTATTATTATTATTATTATTATTATTATTATTATTATTATTATTATCTTCCCTACTCCATAGTCAGAATCATTCCTCATAATTAAGTTTAAAAATTCTTCCAAATTCTACTTCAGCTCTGTGTACTAGTTTTGGAATGGAATTAACTCATTTAACCCACACCAAAAATCTATCCTGTCTATATTGGCTCATAAGTCACATGAAATGAACTTGTAATCTCAATATAACTCATTCAGCTCAATCTCAGTATGTTTATTGCTCATGGTACCATTCATCTTTAGTATCTTTGTTTTGGTATAATCACAGAGTAAATAAAAGCAAGATGCATAATGAAAGCTTACTATATATATTATATACAGTGGTACCTCAAGATACGAACCCCTCGTCTTACGAACAACTCGTGATACGAACCCGGGGTTCAGAAAAATTTTGCCTCTTCTTACGAACTTTTTTCGAGTTACGAACCGGCGTTCGGAGACTGCTGGGAAGCCGCGCGGCTGTTTTAAAAGGTGACAGCCGGGCGGCGGGGCTTCCCAGCAGCCTCCCGAACGCCGGTTTGTAACTCAAAAAAAGTTCGTAAGAAGAGGCAAAAATTTTCTGAACCCCGGGTTCGGTTCGGGAGGTTGCTGGGAAGCCCCCCAGCCCGGCTGTCACCTTTTAAAACAGCCGCGCGGCTTCCCAGCAGTCTCTGAATGCCGAACACGGAAGTTCGGGTTTGGCGTTCGGCTTCGGGAAGCTGCTGGGAAGCCGCCCGGCTGTTTTAAAAGGTCACAGCCGGGCTGGGGGGCTTCCCAGCAACCTCCCGAATGCCGAACCCGGAAGTTCGGCAAAAGTTCGGGGTTCAGGAGGTTGCTGGGAAGCCCCGCTGCCCGGCTGTCACCTTTTAAAACAGCCTGGGGGCTTCTTGGCGGCCTCCCGAACGCCAAACCCGGAAGTTCGGGTTTGGCGTTCGGCGTTTGGGAGGTCGCTGAGAAGCCCCCAGGCTGTTTTAAAAGGTGACAGCCGGGCGGCAGCGGGTTTTTTGTGGGGTTTTTTTTGGTTGCACAGATTAATTGACTTTACATTGTTTCCTATGGGAAACAATGTTTCGTCTTACGAACCTTTCATCTTACGAACCTCCCCCTGGAACCAATTAGGTTCGTAAGACGAGGTTTGACTGTACATCATAGAGTTCAGGTTGAAAATTAGTAACTTTGGTATAAATTTGATTTAATTTGGATGTAAGATAACCATTTATATTGCAAACATTGGAATGTTTGTGATGATAACCAAACAGTATCAAGGACATTTTATTTACTACCATATTTTTCTTCATAAAGAAAGAAGAGAAAGTACATAGGATTTGCCATATAAGCAAGCAAAACTCTTCATTCCATCATCTTATATCTCATCGATTGATGTTTTGAAATTTTGCAGTGTTCACTTTGGCCAGGCTGAATGCGACCTTGATGGGCCACTATAAAGGCACTCTTATATTTTGTAAGATTCCCTTTAACAATTATTTATGCTTGCTGTGGAGTGTAAATCTTACCCATTTTATAAAGGTTACCAGAAATGTCCAAATCTTTGAACAAAAAAGCCAAGTTCAAATGGTCTGCATCTAAGAAAATCAGTATAGCTTGTTTTTCATTGTGTTGCTCCAAATATTCCAAAACATCCAACATATTCTAACATTATCCTTTAGCTGTCTTTTAGATGAAAATCCAAATTGATCATCATGAATAAATTCTTGAAAAGTTATTACCAACTTAGAATGATTGCAACAGATGGAAAAATGGCAAATGGCTAAAAGACTGAAATTTTACATTATGTTATAAGTATAAAAATGATTTCTCTTTGTATTAATTTGTATTAGTATTTAACTTCATTTAAAAAATTTAAATTATGCACGCATACAAACTTATACATCTGTAAACATATCCTTGTAAAGATGGCTCAGTAAAGTCCTTGAATCATACGTTACTTAATTTTCTCTCAATGAGATATGCTAGATCAATTTTATCTATGTTATCTAGAAGAAATTTACTGGCAGAGAGCTTGATTTTTATTTGTTTATTCTCCTGGCTGACCATTGTCAGATATATCCTTCTAAGTTGTTGAATAAAGAATTCCTTTCCTTTCCTTTCCATTCCATTCCATTCTATTTCATGATACAGTAGATGAATGTAAAATTTCATTTAATCAATCATATTAATTAACTATATTCACTTTTGGTAATATTCATGGTAGAAAACTACATATTTCTGATAATTAAGCATTTGTTATTCAAACTATAAAAAAATCAATGCAAGGATTCTCATGTATTTTATGATTAAAATACAGTATTATATATTTTTTTACTTATGACTCTGCTTATTAATTTTACAATTCTAACATAAATTATAAGTTTTTTAAAAAAATTCTCACAATTCCTTCTAGATTACATTGCCTGAAAAATACAAAGTATCTTTCTATAATCCACTACTGTCATCTGATCTGCTGGACAAGGGAAGTGTTTAAAGTTTCTACAGTCTTCTGTACCTAATGGGAAATAACTTTTGTTCTGATTATACTCACTAACTACATAAAGATATGTAAGCCTGTTTTATCCAACATTTATTGCTCTCACAAAGGCTGCATCAACATGGGAGATTAAACGTCCATAATAACCTTTGGGCCTGAAGCCATTATAATCCAGTGAAGTAGATGATTACATACAATATGTAATTATGAAGAAATGTGTGCATTGTTGAAGAATTTTCTGGCAATCTCTAACTCAGGGGTCCCCAAACTTGGCAACTTTAGGACTTGTGGATTTCAATTCCCAAAATTTTCCAGCCAGCTATGAGAATTCTCGGAGTTGAATTCCACTAGTCTTAAAGTTGCCAATTTTGGGGACTTCTGCTCTATCTGGTCATTTTTATGTTCTATATCCCTCTGTTTTTAAAGACAAAAATGTTTTTAAACACCTCAGTACAAAGAATCTATTTTACAGCATGTTTCCAAGCCAGGTCTGCATCTGTTGCCTATAATTTACTGAAAGCGTGAAGATATAATATTGTACAGTTTCCAGTTTTGCCAGTAATTTCTGTGTGTGTCTAGAAAAATCTTTGCTCAAGAAATAATATGTGTGATTATTTTTTAATGCTGACACATTGATTCAGTGGGCCAGAAGTCAAACTGAACTATTCAGTAATTTATCAGATTTCAATATTGCAAACTATAATGTTCAAATGGATAGAGTGGTCTTCTTGGAACATCACTTTTCCAATTTGATATTTAAGGTCAGAAATGAGAAAGCATGATTTTTTTTTTTATGTCGGAACTGTGCCTGTTTTTAAAAACTAGATTTGGCCCTAGTCAGCCTTTTAGTTCATTCTTTTGAAAAGCTTTTGAAAACGTCATTTCATTCTGTATCCAATGGCTGTATTCTTGCCTGCCACTAGTGGAGCACAAAATATAAAGTTTAGTTTAGTTTAGTTTAGTTTATTTAGATTTGTATGCCGCTCCTCTCCAAAGACTCGTGGCGGCTAACAACAATAAAAAACAATGTAACAAATCTAATATTAAAAAGTAATCTAAAAAACCCCAATTTAAGAGACCAATCATACCAACAAACATACCATATATAAATTCTATAAGCCTAGGGGGAAGGGAGAAAAAATTTTCAATTCCCCCATGCCTGACAACAGAGGTGGGTTTTAAGGAGCTTGCGAAAGGCAAGGAGGGTGGGGGCAACTCTGATATCTGGGGGGAGCTGGTTCCGCCACAGAGAAGGCTCTTCTCCTGGGTCCCGCCAAATGACATTGTTTAGTCAACGGGACCCAGAGAAGGCCAATTCTGTCCATTACTTTCTGTGTTGACTTCGAGGAAAGATTATTATGGGGAAAAGTACTTAATAATTAATTAACAATGCAAAAGCCTCACACATTTAATGATATTTATTCCATGGCACTTTTAAGCTATAATCCTTTTCCTATTTACCTGGAAGTTACATTTGAGTAAATACATACAGGAATGTATTAGTCATTCTCTTCCGCTAAATATGGTCAGACGTTTTTAATTAATCTATTAGCAGTTTTGCGTTGTTAGTGAAATGTTCAGTTAGCTTATTTTAAAGTTTGGAAATTTATACTTTGATTTTTGTCTAGCTTAATGCCTTTTAGATGGGAAAAGGGAAAGACAAAATTACCCTTTGCAACCCTGAGTGATTTAAAGGCTTCTCAGCATAATGCAAATTATAAAGGGCTAGTCAGAGGGTCTAGAAATCTCAGGGTTTATAGGTTTACTCTGGCTACCAGAATCTTTCCCTTTGTGAGACAGATGGTACTAACAAAGGAGTGTCACTGGATGGTAACTTGATCTTTGAAAAGAGAGAGGTCTTATTTTGCAGTTAAAAAGGAATCAGTCACCCCAAGATCTGAATGGCAAAACAGACAGGGACCAAAAATACTAAATGAAAAATAATGATAGTCTCAGTCAATATAACACAGACAGAAGGCAACCATCTGTGCAAATATTCAAGTTAAATGCAATGGCCCTAGGAAAAATAGAGTCCCATCACTAGGTTAGTACAGACTTTCTTTAATTGTAGTTTTTAATCTTATAATCAACATGTTGTTTAAATAGAGCAACAGTTATATCTCTCCTTAATGTTGTTTGAAAATATAGTTGAGGCTACATAAAAAGGATCCATATTTCTTTTAATATGGATCCTTGCAGGCCCCAAAGACCTGCTCTGGGGCTCAGAGTGCATGGAGAAATCCACTACTTTATTGTGTCAGTGATTGTGTTTGAGTTTGTTGATTCTTGGCTGCTTTGTATTTTTGTTTTTGCAATGTTTTCAATTGTCTTTCTTTATTTTAATTTCATTTACCACATGTTGATATGGGTAGCCATAAAAATTGGATAAAAATAAGTAAAGAAATCCATAAATCCATTCCTCCCCTTCCTCTGTTAAAAAACAAAATTTATTTATTTTATTTATTTATTTATTTATTTTGTCCAATACACAATGAGGGTTTTAGTGGGTATATATCAATATACACATAGTAAAATACATGATGAAGGTTATAGAGGAGATACTCATAGTAAAATATATCTAAGAAATAATAGAAAAGAAGATATAGGAATAGAATATATCAATGAAAGAATAGAAGAAGAGATATAGGAATAGAAGAAAGGTATAGGAGATATAGGAGAGCAATAGGACAGGGGACGGAAGGGACTCTAGTGCACTTGTACTCGCCTCTTACTGACCTCTTAGGAATCTGGATAGGTCAACCGTAGATAATCTAAGGGTAAAGTGTTGGAGGTTTGGGGATGACACTATGGAGTCCGGTAATGAGTTCCACGCTTCGACAACTCGGTTACTGAAGTCATATTTTTTACAGTCAAGTTTGGAGCGGTTAATATTAAGTTTAAATCTGTTGTGTGCTCTTGTGTTGTTGTGGTTGAAGCTGAAGTAGTCGCCGACAGGCAGGACGTTGCAGCATATGATCTTGTGGGCAATACTTAGATCTTGTTTAAGGCGTCTTAGTTCTAAACTTTCTAGGCCCAGGATTGTTTAACAATTAGAGTAAATGTCAACAGAACCCTGATATAAATATTGATTCTGTACTACCATAATATGAAGAAAGACCTATTTCCATTCTTGGTTAGAATGCAGACTACTTCTGCTGACTGCCGGCTGCCAACAGTTCCGCAGTTCAGTTCTTATCACTTCAAGATTGACACAGCCTTCCATCCTCCCAAGGTTGGTAATATGAGGACCTAGATTGTTGGGGGCAATATGCTGGGGTAAACCGCTTAGAGAGGGCTGTAAAACACTGTGAAGTAGTAAATAAGTCCAAGTGCTATAGCTGTCTATATTAGTAAGGGAGACATTAGGACAGGGGACGGAAGGCACACTGGTGCACTTATTCAGAAGTTGCTGAATTTCACCTCTGCTATATGTATAATAGCTTGAATAAGATATTTGATGATGTAAGCTGGGGTTGCCAGATTTATACAGCTCAGTTAAACTTCATTCTGCTGTCCAGTAGAAAGAAAATGAGGAAATTAGAGGAAAATGTGTAGCAAGAAAAAAGGAAAGAAAAAAAAGCACAAATTTGGCATTTTAATCTTCTTTTTTTTGCATTAAGTAAAAAGAAAACTATTAACTTTAGGAAAAGCTTTTGCAAATTTCAAACATTATCTCCTATATTAAACTCAGAAAAAAGAGTGTCTGTCCATATCTGAAAACTGAACCCAAAACAATTTCCAAATCAACTGTCAAACTTTAATTAAATGTTCTTCCTTCTTTTAGTTGAGTGCTTCAAAAGAGACTGATACATCTGTCTGTTCCACTCATTTCCATTAACACAATGGAATGGAGCAACATGATCTGATCTGCTAAATATCAACCAATTAGCTTGTTTTCTCCCTAGAGCCAAATATTATCAACTTGATTCTTGACTCTAGTAATAGAAAAGTGTGGGGAGATACTTAGCAAAATGGGAGTTTTGAAAAAGACAAAAGAAAAGAAAACGTGTTGATCAAATTCTCAAAATTAGCTTTTTTTTTTTTAAAGAGAGTTGCTTTTCAAGACAAAAGAAAGCAAAGGGGATATGTATGCTTGATTTCATTTGTAACACATTGCCCTTGCTACCAAAACATTTTACAATAAAATGCTAAATAGAGAAGAGCAAGAAAAACAAAAAACTAAAATCAAGGGCAAATAAGCAAAAATAGTTGCTTTCTGTTTAAAAAGGTTGAGTTCAAGGAAATGTGTCATTTCATTTCCAAAACATAAGAAATAATTCTAATTCTAGTAGTTTTAAAAATATGTCAATGACTAAATTCAGGAGAATAAACTTGTGTGCTCTATTTGAGGGTCATTGTGAATACAAATACTTCTAAAGTATCCTCACTCCTGCATATTTTAATGTCTGGGCAGTTTTATAATAGCAAGTCCTTAAACTATTTAACATCTTAATGTAATAACAATTCAATGAATTGAACTCAAAGTCATTAGCAGTCAGTATCATGGAATATGATATGGGAATTATAGTTTGCATGTTAGCACTCTGGTTGCCACATAAATTGACTTAATAATGAAGTTTCAGCCCATATCACTACATAATATTAGGTTATGCCTACATCTCATCTGGTATTGATTTACAATAGCTCATCCAATGCCTGAAAAAGTAGTTGGGAGTAATGTGTTGACTATTTTTATGGATGCTTTACATTAATATTATACTTGTATTATTTTGCTGCCACAAAATATTTTTCTGCCACTATTTATTCCAGATTAGGTAGATGCCATTTACCTAATGAGCACTGCACTCATAGTATATTATTGTATACAATTTGAATTTGAAGTTGTACTGATCAAAAGGAAACATTTTTCGTTGATGGGTCTTTTGCTTAAAATAAAGAATTTAATAAAGAATTTATTTTTTCGTTGATGGGTCTTTTGCTTAAAATAAAGAATTTAATATAGAATTTATTTTTTTCTTGATGGGTCTTTTACTTAAAATAAAGAATTTAAGATCAAGTTGTCAGCAAATTGCTCTACTATATTCATCTTTTTCTTCATTTCAGTTTCTACATCAGGTTTCAGCACTATTGGTGAACAAAACATCCTTGTTATTTTCAGCAAATTGTCCCCACAGCCATTCTCACAATTTATGCTAAGGCATGTTAAAACCCATTAAGAATTAGACTGTAGATTTATTGTTTTCTGAAACTACTCAATTAAATGTGGGTGCCTGACCTGTCATTAATACTAGGTGGTCTTGGTTGTTTTCCTTTTCTTGCTGGTGACTTAATTTTTTTCAAAAATCCGTAAAACCTTTCGCCATCTGTATATTAGCACTTTCATAATACATAGATAAACGTTTCCAAGTTGTAACCAATGTTTTTTAGGTTTCAAAGACCTATTTCTTCATTGCTTGAGTTGCATAGTAACCACATAACCTAATGTTGTATTTGACAATAATTTTCATTGAAAGGGATGTTGGCATCTTGATAACAATTTAATAATAATCATACTTTGGTACCAATAAAAGAGAATATATGTATCACAAGGTTGAAATGAGGGGTCTTAAAACAACTTTAGCACTGATTATGTTACGTAGTTTGGGTAATGAAATGTCTACAAGAAAACAAGCATGATCAATTTGTTTATTTAATCTGTAGATTATAGTTTCAATTCCTACTCTCAGAACGTCACTACAGAGCACTGCATACCAAGACAACTAGACACAAGAACAGATTTTTCCCGAATGCCATCACTTTGCTAAACAAATAATTCCCTCAACACTGTTAAACTATTTACTAGGTCTGCAATACTATTATTGCTAATTTTTTCCATCATTCCTATCACCCATTTCCTCCAACTTATGACTGTATGACTGCAACTTATTGCTTGTATCCTTAAGATTTTTATTAATATTGATTGTTTCCTCATTGCTTACTTAACCCCTATGACAATCATTAAGTGTTGTACTTCATGATTCTTGACAAATGTATCTTTTTATTTTATGTATACTGAGAGCATCTGCACCTAAGACAAATTCCTTGTGTGTGCAATCACACTTGGCCAATAAAGAATTCTGTTCTGTTCCGTTCCATTCCATTCCATTCTATTCTATTCTATTCTAGCGAGGAATACCGTATCTTCTAAAAACCCAGAAAACTATAATGCCAGTCAGAAAAATCCTATTTAAAGTTACTAGGAATGTAACATGGTTTAATGAAGCTTTTTAGCATCATTAATGTTAATAGCATTCAAATTATTGTATTGGCAGATGATGTAATGTATCATTAAAGAGCATTGTAAGAACTTCTGCTAGACTGAAACAATAATAATGAGTGACATGTTTAATAAGTCTTACATTTCTATATCCCCAACTATTATAAATCTTCAAGATATGGTACTTCTTATTAAGCTGATTCTTAGTTTCATATAACTTTTTTCATGAATCTTGTAGTGATGGAACCTTTTACATCTTGGTGATGCTATAACTTTTAAAAGGTTATATTTTCAGTGACAACCAGATGAGCCGATAACAGATGAGGCATCACACTCAGTGCAACCACTGGAGAAGGAAATACAAACTCGCTCAAATCTTCTGCCAAAAAAATCAGACTGACATTCATATTCAGTGTCAACAAGTACTAGAACATGAACCCTGCAAATTGGAAGGTATGAATAGCACTGATGCTTATGTGGGTGGAATAAAGCCACAAGAATGACCAACTGCTGACATGCCCGGAAACAAACAAAAAAAAAAGTGATGCTGCAAAGACTTGTGTACTATTTCCACATTGAGTAAATTAACTATAAAGCAAGGCAAACTTGATATTCCCAGAGTAGAAATATCAGCGCTAAATATTGACATTCTGGGAATTGGCAAGCTGAAATAGACAGGAAAAAGTATATTATATTGTTCCACAACATTATATAAGAATAGGAGAACATGTGAACAGGAAAATCAAAAAATACTAAGAATGGTTATACCGTAATTATTATAAAAGGTATCAAAGTGTATAATCGGGTTCAGTCTTCAAAATGAAAAAATAACTGGATACAAGGAAAGATAAGTAGTGCTTAGAGATGAACGTTTGTACTTCTTTTATTATAAACATTTATTCCCAATTCAGAAGAATAGCACAATATGATTATTGCAATACAATCCCATAAAGACAACCCTCAAAAGACATTTTACTAATTACAGTACATGAGACTGAAATTCTAAAAAAAGATTATAATGGCACATGGAATAAAAAAATGGTGTCAATGGAAACTGTAGATGATTAAAAATAAAATGAAAAGGTGGCAGGAATGAGTGAGGTATAAGGAGAAAGACAATCCTTGTCTTTCACATCTGAAACTGTTTAGTGTTGGGGGACCCTTTGGGGTGTGAAAAGTCTGGAGGACTCAGCATAGAAAAGGGATAATCTGAACATCACTGTAGTGGAGAGCAGCTGCCCAGAGAGGTGTAGCACACCTTCTCTAACCTGACATTAAATTGACTTAAAGTGTTTTACCTACATTCAATAAAAGAACTTTCTAATAAGTGGTTTTGGGTAATAAATGAAAAAGTTTGTGAAGCACTTACCTATATGTTTGGAAAAAATCAAAGCCAATTCTAAAAGATAAGATTAGATTAGATTAGATTTATTGGATTTATATGCCGTCCCTCTCCGCAGACTCGGGGCGGCTCACAGCAATGGTAAAAACAGTACATAGTAACAAATCTAATATTTAGCAATCTAAAGTCCAAAAAAGAAACCCCAATATATAAAAAACAAACACACAATCAATCATACACCAAAACTACATGGGCAAGGGGGAGATGTTTCAATTCCCCCATGCCTGATGGCAGAGGTGGGTTTTAAGGAGTTTACGAAAGGCAAGGAAGGTGGGGGCAATCCTAATCTCTGGGGGGAGCTGGTTCCAGAGGATCAGAGAAGGCTCTTCCCCTGGGTCCTGCCAGACGACATTAGGATATAGGTGGCAAAGTGGTTGGATCCTATCGCAGTGAAGCATGAGCTTGTAAGAACTCAAAGAAGGTATGAACAAGCGATCCTGGTGAATTGAAATTGATCCGCTAATGAAGACTCAAAACCAACTGAATGAACGATCAATATTAAACATTAGTATTAATTTTCCATCCCCAAAGTATGCAGTTTAATAAGTGAGGCCATTGGAGTAGGCAGCTACATTATCCATTTCTGGGCCTGTGTCTGAAACGGATTGCTTTTAGTAGTTTAGACCAGTTATATAATGGTCTAAAGCTGATGCTGCTTCTTTTTGCCACACGTTTATCTCATTGATTCTACACAAGCCCTGTTAATGTTCAAATGCCATTGCTTCAGTGATCTTAGAATGAGAAGAAGTTTGCTTTTTTATCCACAGTTGAAAAATAAATACAAGGTCAGTTGACTAGTATTGAGTACTGATGTGTGTGTGTGCATGTGTGTGCATGTGTGTGCATGTGTGTGTGTGTGTGCGTGTGTATTTCCCATTGATCAGCTGGAGAGGGTGCTTACAGCTCAAGGTTAGTATTGTGCATTGCAAGGTAGTAGTGGAGAGAAAAAAACGGTATGAAAATACTACTGAAATTCTATGTAGATGAAACTATAGCTGTGAAGGAAATCATGCTTGAAGTAAACTTTTTGAAGTATTTTTTGAAATTAATGCAACAAAGAATTTGTGTCCACCATTTTAATCTGAAAATATGTACAGTGATACCTCGTCTTACAAACGGCTCGTCATACAAACTTTTCGAGATACAAACCCGGGGTTTAAGATTTTTTTGCCTCTTCTTACAAACTATTTTCACCTTACAAACTCGCCGCCGCCACTGGGATGCCCCGCCTCCGGACTTCCATTGCCAGCGAAGCACCCGTTTTTGCGCTGCTGGGATTCCCCTGAGGCTCCCCTCCATGGGAAACCCCACCTCTGGACTTCCATGTTTTTGTGATGCTGCAGGAGAATCCCAGCAGGGGAATACAGAAGCGCAAAAACGGGTGGTTCACTGGCAACGGGAAGTCTGGAGGTGGGGTTTCCCAGTGAGGGGAGCCTCAGTGAAATCGCAGCATTGCAAAAACACAGAGGTCCGGAGGTGGGGTTTCGAGGACTTCGGTGTTTTTGCGATGCTGCGATTTCACTGATGCTCCCTTCACTGGGAAACTCCACCTCCAGACTTCCGTTGCCAGCGAAGCGCTCATTTTTGCGGTGCTGGGATTCCCCTGCAGCATTGCTAAAACACAGAAGTCAGAAGGTGGAGTTTCCCATGGAGGGTAGCCTCAGTGGAATCCCAGCAGCACAAAAATGGGTGCTTCGGCTGGCAAAAGGGGTGAATTTTGGGCTTGCATGCATTAATCGCTTTTCCATTGATTCCTATGGGAAACATTGTTTCGTCTTACAAACTTTTCACCTTAAGAACCTCGTCCCGGAACCAATTAAGTTTGTAAGACAAGGTATCACTGTATTTTAGCATAAGAAAATATAGATCCAGACCAGTGCCATTATCATAACCTTCTAACCCAAAACAGGCTAAAAATATTTGATGAATCATGCTGTGATTTCTATCTCAGTTTGATGGTTTGGTTTCCTTTTAGTTAGATTACATCAGTATGAACTGATGACCTTCCATTAGGTAATGTCAGACAGTGGGCATTCAAATATTCAACTTTCTCATATCCTGAAGGAAAAAAGCAACAATAACAGGGCCTTCCAATGATATTTATTATAAGTAATGAAAGCAGGTTATTTTATAAATGCTTTCTAAATTTCTTTACAAATAAAAACCCAACCATAATAAAAAAATATTACAGAAAGGCAGTAACAAATATTGCTGGATGGATTTGCTTTATGCATGGAAAGTTATATTTCATGCTGTGCATGATTTTACTTCAAGATATCAGAAGAAAATAAAAAGAAATGTAGCACTGATAGACTAATGTTCTTTTGTTTTTTTAGCACCGAGAAGGCAGAGGTCACAACAATTTTTATAGTATTAATATATTAACAAACTAAATTTGAATTTAGCTCATGAGAACTTTTTCGGTATATTAAATATACCTGATTTATATCCTCTGCTCTGTGGGATAAATTATAAAGAGAAAGTTGCCAGGCCACCAAGTCTGTTTCGGTATAAATGTGCACATATGTTGGCGGAGAGAGTTAGGGTGAAGCCAGGGTACAGCTCATTGTTAACATTTTCCCTCATCCTTTTCAATGCATCAGAAGAGGGGAAATGAGCAAAGCAGCTTTTGTGCTATTTTATTTATTTATTTATTTATTTATTTATTTATTTATTTATTTATTTATTTATTTATTTATTTATTTATTTATTTATTTATTTATTTATTTATTTATTTATTTATTTATTTATTTATTTATTTATTTATTTATTTATTTATTTATTTATTTATTTATTTATTTATTTATTTATTTATTTATTTATTTATTTATTTATTTATTTATTTATTTATTTATTTATTTATTTATTTATTTATTACTTAGATTTGTATGCCGCCCCTCTCCGAAGACTCTTCTGGCTAGCCCTATAGTCTTAAAATTAAAACTCTAGAATTTTTTCCAACCAACTCAGCTAATTAAAAAGCTTCAGCTATTGATAATCAAAATCGATCTTGTTGGTCACTGATTTCATGATGGCAAAATAATAATAATAATAATAATAACAACAACAACAACAACAATAACAACAACAACAACAACACAGTGATACCTCGTCTTATGAACCCCTCATCATACGAACTTTTCGAGATATGAACCTGGGGTTTAAGATTTTTTGCTCTTCTTCCAAACTATTTTCACCTTACAAAGCCGCTGCCACTGGGATGCCCCGACTCTGGACTTATGTTGCCAGCTAAAGTGCCCATTTTCGCACTGGTGGAATTCTCCTGAGGCTCCCCTCCATGGGAAAACCCACCTCCGGATTTTGTGATGCTGCAGGGGAATCCCAGCAGGGGAATTCCACCAGCGTGAAAACAGTGGCTTCGGCTGCCAAAGAAGTCCAGAGCTGGGGTTTCCCAGTGAGGGAAGCCTCAGCGAAATCGCAGCATTTGCGATAATGCAATTTTGCTGAGGCTTCCCTCATTGGGAAACCCTACCTCTGGACTTCCGTTGCCAGAAAAGCACCCATTTTTGTGATCCTGGGATTCCCCTGCTGGGATTCCCCTACTGGGATTCCCCTGCAGCATCGCAAAAATGTGGAGGGGAGCTTCAGGGGAATTCCACCAGCATGAAAATGGGCGCTTCATCTGGCAAAAGGGGTGAATTTGGGGCTTGCATGCATTAATTGCTTTTCCATTGATTCCTATGGGAAACATTGTTTCACCTTACAAATGTCATCCTGGACCAATTAAGTTTGTAAGACAAAGTATAATAATAATAATAATAATAATAATAATAATAATAATAATAATAATAATAATAATAATAATAATAATAGTCATAGTCATTATTTGTATTGAAAGTGAGTATGGTCAAATGGCCAAACCATCAAGTGCCACCAGCCAGAAGTCTACAAATACTTGGGCATCTTGCAACTGGATTGCTGAAGAGACGGAATAACGACTCGGACACCAGAGCTGGATTTAAACTTGGGTCATTTTTATTATAATAAATTTGCATAATTTATTAATTAAATTAGCATAAATTAGCATAATTTGCATAATCAACATACTTAACTATGACCCGGAACCAAATGGACCTGCAGGGTCAAACAAACACTTCCGGGGCGGAAATGACGTAAAAGGTCAACATTCCTGGGCAACTATGGGCGTAATCGATGCTGGTCCAGGTGAGGGACCTCTCCCTCACCTGAGACCCTGCCATACACTCGCATGAGGGGGGTCCCGCCGGCTCACCCCTACCCTGGGACTTCAATAGCGGGACCCAAAGACAGGTTCCCCCCAAGTGCGCAGGTAGCACCCACCATGGTCTTGGAGAGAACCTGTCAATCATCCCCAAAGATGCCCAAGGGAGAACGCGCAGTTGCTGAAACCACCCAGATTTCCGCCCCTAACCTGCCTACCCAATGACCAGAGGTAAGCCAATTAACCTAATTAAATGCCTACACCCCCTAACCGCCCATCCATCTCCCCAGTGTGGAATGGGCGAAAAAACAGCCTGGCCTAATGGGCGAGGCTGCAAAAAATTCCCATTCGGCCCCCGCAGGCGACCCCGAAGCACACTGCAAAATAGGGAAGGGCGGGTGGGTGTCTGCTCAGGCACCAGGTCCGGGCGAAAAGGCTCTCTTCCCGGCCTGCTGTCCCTTAAATAGGGCCAGCAGGCCCCGCCCGGACCCGACGTCATGCCCAGCCACGTGGGCAGGGCATTCTCGGCCGAAATCTCGCCTCGCGAGATTTCGGCCGAAACCAAGATGGCGGCCGCCATCGGGAGGGCCCGAGTCTGCCGGCCCTCCAGCAAAAGCGCCGGGAAGCCGGTGAGTCGGCCGGCGATATTGCTGAAGAGACGGAATAACGACTCGGACACCAGAGCTGGATTTAAACTTGGGTCATTTTTATTATAATAAATTTGCATAATTTATTAATTAAATTAGCATAAATTAGCATAATTTGCATAATCAACATACTTAACTATGACCCGGAACCAAATGGACCTGCAGGGTCAAACAAACACTTCCGGGGCGGAAATGACGTAAAAGGTCAACATTCCTGGGCAACTATGGGCGTAATCGATGCTGGTCCAGGTGAGGGACCTCTCCCTCACCTGAGACCCTGCCATACACTCGCATGAGGGGGGTCCCGCCGGCTCACCCCTACCCTGGGACTTCAATAGCGGGACCCAAAGACAGGTTCCCCCCAAGTGCGCAGGTAGCACCCACCATGGTCTTGGAGAGAACCTGTCAATCATCCCCAAAGATGCCCAAGGGAGAACGCGCAGTTGCTGAAACCACCCAGATTTCCGCCCCTAACCTGCCACGGAGCGGGGGTCAGATCTCTATCTTGGCCCCCCGACTCCCCCCTCTATCTGCGCCAGCTCACGCAGAGACCTCTGCAGGTCCTGTAAGAAAATGGCGTTCCCCTGTTCTGACAGGTGAACGCCATCGGCCCGGTAAAGCCACGGCCGATCTACAGTGATGAGGGGATGGGCAACTACAATCCCCCCTAATTCTTTGACAGTCTTTCCCACGGCCTTATTCACCCTACGTCTAACCCGGTGGATGGCCCTAAGGGAAATGGCGTCCCTCCAAACGATCCTTGGGAGGATCTCTGACCACACCACTTGCGTGGTGGGCCACAACGTGCGAAGCCGCCGCAGGTCTTCGCGCGCCTGGACGATCAACGGTAGACCGCCAAGCAGGCATAGGTCATTGCCACCAAGGTGCAAGACCAGCCATCTGGGTGCGGCTATGGGCTGCCGACCACCCAGTCCCATCTGGGCGCGACCCTGGGTAGCCGCCCGCCCAGCAGCGCCGGGTACCGCCCTGAGATGCTGCGTACCCAGCAGCGTCGGTAGGAGGCCCTCCCACCGCATACCCCTCCGGCCCATCCAAACAACATTGACCCACCGTCCCAACGACAGCTGGGTCCCGATGGCACTTCTGGCAGCTGAGCGGCCGGCCCAGAAGACCATGCTGTGGCCACACAGCAGCGCCGTCGGTTTCTGCCTGGACTGGGAACCTGGAAGAGGACACACACAGAGAGGTTACCTAGCCTAAACCCTGCCCCGGATCCTCAGCGGGCCTAACATAACCCAAATATGCCGCTGACCGCCAGCGGCCGATCTCCTGAATCCGTTGGGCCGGGAGACCAGAAAGTGCCGCGCTAGTGGCGGCGCCAATACGGAACGAATGCGTTCCGTAACCGGCGGGATCCATGCCTACCTGAGACATAGCCTTAGACACTATCGCCCAGAATTGATACCGGGTCAGGGGGGAACCATCCTGGTGTATAAAAAGGTACCCCTGCCCTGACCCCCGCAAAACACAAAATTGCTGCAAAGCAGCCACCGGGCAAACAGACTTATCGGTGGCTGCACTAAGTTCAAGTCTAACCCCTCTGTGTAACTGATCTGTCTTGGAGTGTCTCACCAAAAGGGAGACACCCCCCTGTCTAAAGGACAGATCAGCGAGCTGGAAGGCGCGGAGCGACAAGTCAGACTGCGAGGAGGCCATTGCCTCGCTGACCCTGAGGGCCCCGAAAAACATAACGCAAGTCGCTGCCCTGAACAGCCGAGCCTCGTAAGGAGAGGCGCACAGACTGCCAAACGTCTGATTAATCAGAGACAGCTGCTGAACCGTCAGGGCCCGACGAGCGTCGGCGGGGAACCCCTGTCGCTCCCTCACCCAACCTTCCAGCATCCTCCGGATGCGAAAATCACCCGAAAAATCACCAAACCCCCCCGCCTTGGACAGAAAGGCGAGGCCGGCTAACCTAGCCCTGATAGTCCTCACTGAAAGGCCACGCCCCTTCAGCAGGACACAGAATTCAGCTAGGTGCTCAACCGGGGCAGGCCAGCAATGGGGGTAACCCTTACCCAGCCTGAAATCCCCAAACTCCTTACCTGCACGCTGATAAGCTCGCAGGGTACTAGGAGCTACCGATAAGGCGATCGCCCTGGAGGCCTCATCTCTCCAGCTCTCGAGAGCCCGCCCAGGCTCCACAGGTGGGCTGGAAACACCTCCGGCGACTCTCGGGCCCACGGGGCCAGGGTCCGAAACCTGGACAACTGACCACGGGACAAGGCGTCAGCCACCCCGTTATCTAAACCAGGGACGTGCCTAGCCAAAAACAAGGCGTTCAAAGACAAGGACCTGTGCACAAAATGGCGGACAAGCCGCATCACCCTGTCACTCTTAGAGGACAGGGCGTTCACAACATGGACAACCGCTAGATTGTCACACCAAAAATGCACAGTCTTATCCCTGAACTGCTCCCCCCAGAGCTCTAAGGCCACTATCAAGGGGAAAAGCTCCAAAAAGGTTAAGTCCTTAACCAATGAACAGGCACTCCATTCCGGAGGCCATGCCGACCAGCACCACTGGTCACCTAACACTACCCCAAAACCGCAAGTCCCTGCGGCGTCGGAACACAGCTGCAGCTCCGCTTCCAAAAGAAGCTCCTGCCGCCAAAACGATAACCCGTTAAAACGTTCCAAAAACTCCCGCCACACGCAGAGGTCAGCCCTGACCCCTGCACATAAGCGGGTACGATGGTGGGGCAAACTCAGCCCCTTCATCGCATCATACAACCGGCGAGAAAAAGCCCTACCGGGCACCACTACCCGACAGGCAAAATTAAGAATCCCAGCCAACTCCTGGAGCTGCCGAAGAGTAACCTTCCTGCAGCCCAGGACCGCCTCAAGTTTGGACCTGATCTTAATCAACTTATCCAGGGGCAATCTGGAAGATTGCTCCACTGAATCCAATTCAATACCCAGGAAGGTAATCCTGGTGGCAGGGCCTTCGGTCTTCTCGGAGGCTAAAGGCACCCCCAATTGAGCACAAAGGGCTTCGAAGTCCCGCATCAAAGCAAAGCATTGCTCAGAATGCGCAGGCCCGGCCACCAAGAAATCATCAAGGTAATGAACGACAGACCCCAGGCCACTCCGCCTCCTGAGCACCCACTCGAGGAAGGTACTAAAGCTCTCAAAGAGGGAGCAGGAAATAGAGCAGCCCATCGGCAATGCCCTATCCACATAAAACCCACCTTCGAAATGGAAGCCCAGCAGCTCGAAGTCGCCTGGGTGAATGGGGAGGAGCCGAAATGCCGACTTAATGTCGCATTTACCCATAAGGGCTCCCACCCCACACTCCCTAACCATAGCCACGGCCGCATCAAAGGATGCGTACCGGACGGAACAAAGCTCGTCAGGAATGAAGTCATTCACTGACTCCCCTTTTGGAAAAGACAAATGGTGAATCAACCTAAATTCACCACTCGCCTTTTTGGGGACCACACCTAAGGGGGACACACGAAGATTCGGAAAGGGCGGCTCCGGGAAGGGCCCAAGGACCCTGCCCTCAGCCACCTCCTTTCGAATCTTAGCCCGTACAATATCTTCATGCCCGACAACCGACCTGAGGTTGTCGGACATGAAGGCCCTCCTAATACCCACATAAGGGATCCTAAATCCCTCAGAGAAGCCCCTCAAGAGCAACTCGGCTCTCGGGCGAGGGTGGTAGTCGATCAACCAACCCTCTAGCACAGAAACATTAATTGGGCTGGGCCCCTTTTCCCCCAGCTGGTGGGGGAGGTTTTCCTGGACCCCCGCCCTTCTTCTCCGCCCCCTTCTTGGGGCGGGGACAGACTGAAGCTGCATGGGACCCCCCACAATTCCCGCAGGCATGCTTGTATTTACAAAAGGGACGAAAACACGCCCCTTTTGCAGCAAACTCATGACAAGCGGGCGAGGCCCCCTTGCCAGCCACACCAGGAATCGCCTTGGCCGGCGAAGCCGCGCCGGGCTCCTCCTCCATAAAGTGCCCACTATCCGTGCGCTCACACCCTTCCTTCCCGGACATATGCGTGGCCCGGAACCACAGGTCCGGGACCACCATATCCCACGGCAAGTTGGGCTCCACAGACATCCTCATGCGGAAACCCTTATCATAATGGCGCCATATGGTGCCCTTATATTCAAAATGGGCCCTGGCGATTAAGTCTATATACTTAAACATGGCAGAGGCCATAGCCGGCTGCCGTTGGATCACTACCGACCCATAGGTAAGAAAGGCATACAGCCATGAGCTGAAGCATTTCGTTACCTTGGTCTTCTTCGTTTTCTCCCCCGGGACGATCTCCTTCTCCTGTTTGGGAACCTCCCGGTTCAACAGCGAAAAGAGATCCACGTACTCGCCCCGCCAAATAGCCTCCTTGACCGACGGGTGAAGGTGGCAACCCAGAGGGGTGGATGGAAGCCCGCACGGTATGGCCCCCGCTTTAATACAAGCGAAGGGGTCCCATACCGAGTTGGCCGCCACACCAAAAACCCCCGCCCCATGGGGATAGGGGAAAACCGGGAGCGGGGGCATGACAGGAGGGGCCGGAGGAACCCACCCCCCTGCCCCGGACACCGCTGGTGTCCCCACAGGACCCGTCCCAGACACCGTAGCAGCGCTGGCCGCCGGCGGCCCCGGAGGAGGTACCGGCGGAGCCCACACCTGCCCACAGGTGCCCGCGGGGGACCCCAAAAAGCTGGACCCACTCCCGACCCCCGCCGGGGGAAAACCCGGGGCGGGGGGAGGAAGAAAAGACAGGGATGTGTTGTGTGGTGCAGCCTCACCTGCCCCGTACGGGGTTGAAGACATCCACGGGGGGCCCAATGGTGCGGGGCCCGGGAAAGCCGCCATCGGCCCCGCCGGGGCCTGCCGTCCGAACGGAGCCGGCTGCCCAGCCTGGGCCGCCGCCGGCTCCCTCCCCAACGCTGCGGGCACTTGGTTGCTGGCCGCTCCGGGGACTGCACCGCTCCTCCACTGCTCGAGCTCATCGAGCCTCTCCAACACCCTGGCCCAAGACAAAGCAGGAGAAATATCAGTTTGAGGGGCCGGAGGCAACAAGACCACCCCCCCTGGTCAGGGACCACCCCCGCAGTCCCCTCCCTGCTGGCCCGGGCCCGGGCAGAAGGCCTAAGGGCCCTTCTGGGTCGCACCGCTGGCGGAGCCATCGGAGTAGAGGCAGGCCTCTTCTTAGGCGCCATCACCCTGCTCCGTGTATGCAATGAGCCAATAAAACTAGGCCACAACCCACCGCCCGGGTGGCAGGCCCACCCAACGCAGGGCCCAACCTAGAGCCTAAGCCCCAGCAACCCTTCACCCCCTTTATTGGGAATAATGCTAATGAGAGATATATGACACAGTATTAATTGCTTGATATCCCCCAAATGGCAAGCCTCCCTGCGCAGGCAGGCCTCAAAGGCCTGTAATCCCAAGACCGGGGGCCCAGACAAAACACCCCCCCAGCACGCCCTCCTCCCAGCCGGGAGGAGGTTACCAGTCCCCCTCGGGCCCGAGGGGGATCCTGAAGACTGCAGCCACGCGAAGAAAGGATAAGGCCACACGTCGTCCTGCTAGGAGAAGAGCCAGATAACCTCGTTGCGCAACGAGCACAGCACTTTTCGCCCCCTCGGTAGGCCACAAAATGGCGGCCGCGCACGAGGGAGACCCAAAATGGCGGCCGAGCAGCACCCAAGAAGTGTCTGCTCAGGCACCAGGTCCGGGCGAAAAGGCTCTCTTCCCGGCCTGCTGTCCCTTAAATAGGGCCAGCAGGCCCCGCCCGGACCCGACGTCATGCCCAGCCACGTGGGCAGGGCATTCTCGGCCGAAATCTCGCCTCGCGAGATTTCGGCCGAAACCAAGATGGCGGCCGCCATCGGGAGGGCCCGAGTCTGCCGGCCCTCCAGCAAAAGCGCCGGGAAGCCGGTGAGTCGGCCGGCGATATAATATCAAGCATGGTCATGTGAAAACTGTGATCAGTTCTGGAGACCTCACCTACAAAAATGTAGTGATAAAATTTAACAGGTCCAAAGACGGGATACAAAAATGTTGGAAGGTCTTAAGCATAAAACTTATCAGGAAAGAGTTAATGAACTCAATCTGTATAGTTTGAAGGACAGAAGGGAAAGGAGGGACATGATAGAAACACTTAAATATGTTAAAGGGTTAAATAAGATTCAGGAGAGAAGTGTTTTTAATAGGAAAGTGAATATAAGAACAAGGGGGTACAATCTGAGGTTAGTTGGGGGAAAGATCAGAAGCAATATTATTTTACCGAAAGAGTAGTAGAAGCTTGGAATAAATTTCCAGCAGACGTGGTTGATAAATCCACAGTAACTGAATTTAAACATGCCTGGGATAAACATATATCCATCCTAAGAGAAAATACAGAAAATAGTATAAGGCCAGACTAGATGGACCATGAGGTCTTTTTATGATGTCAATGTTTCTATGGAGGCAATACTATCAAGGCCATAAACACATGGACTATACTTGTCATAAGATACACTGCTAGCATAATAAACTGGACACAAGCTGAACTGGACAATTTGGACAGAAAAACAAGAAAACTCATGACCATCACTTTTCACCCTAGTAGTGATGTCAACAGACTTTAACTACCCAGAAAATCTGGTGGCAGAGGACTTTTACAAATAAAACAAACAGTAGTAGAAGAAAAACATGCATTGGCAGAATACATCAAAGAAAGTGAACAACCTGCCTTGATTGAAGTAAACAACCAGAAACTTCTGAAAGCACAGCAGACAAAGAACCAATATAGGAAAACTGTAATGCAAACCAGAGCTGACAGCTGGCACAATAAAGCTTTGCATGGGCAGTTCCTCAACAAGAAAAATTGATAAGGAGAAGACCTGGTTATGGCTCACTAATGGAAGGCTGAAGAAGGAGACAGAAGGTTTGATTCTTGCAGCCAAGGAGCAAGCAATAGAATAAATGCAATCAAGACCAGGATTGAAAAATCAGCTGATGACCCAAAATGCAGACTTTGCAAGGAAGCTGATGAAACAGTTGATCACATCCTCAGTGGCTGCAAGAAAATCGTACAGATGGACTACAAATAGAAGAACAACTATGTGGCCCAGATGCTTTATTGGAACCTGTGCCACAACTACCACCTTCCAGTGATAAAGAACTGGTGGGATCATAAACCTGAGATAGTAGTTGAAAACAAGCATGCCAAAATATTTTTGGACTTTCAAATTCAAACTGACAGGGTTTCGGAACACAATACAGCAAACCTTACAATTGTGGAAAAGAAAAAAGTGTGGAACATTGATGTGGCCATACTAGGTGAGAGCTGATATCAGGACCTTAAAATCGAACTACAATGACTCTGACATAAACCAGTACATGTGGCCCCAGTAGTAATCAGCACTCTGGGTGCTGTGCCAGCCAGGATTTGAAAACAATAAACATTGATAAAATCACGACCTGTCATTTGCAAAAGGCCACAGTACTTGGATCTGCGTGCATCATACGAAAATATATCACACAGTCCTAGATGCTTGGGAAGTGTTTGACTTGTGATATTGTGATACTAAATCTAGCATATAAATCTCATTTGCTGTGTATTATTGTTTTTTGCTGATGATTATAATAATAATAATAATAATAATAATAAAAATAAAAATAAAAATAAAAATAAAAATAAAAATAATAATAAAAATAAAAATAATAATAAAAATAAAAATAAATTATTTCAATAATAATTGAAATCAATCAATATTAAAACTATAAATTGTCTCTCTTACCAACACCATATATGGTAGAGAAAATGAGAGGTTTAAACAGATCTGAATTAAAGAAATGTGGTTGAAAGAATATGTCATTTGCTAGAGCTGGACAACGCGATTTTAAATTGTTAAAATCTTGTTCTAGTACAATCATTGAAGAGTCAGGTACAATGTTAGATATAAATGAAAGATAAAAAAACACTCTTTTCTGATAAAATCTTTACCTCTCCAATCAGTTATCTGATTACAAGACTAGAAGCATGAGGGTTTACTTTCTAATTTCTTAATTTAAGCTTTGTATCACATTTCCTTGAAAAAGAAAACCCTGAGCCATTTTTTAAAATATCTGGGGTAATGAAAGATTCTGGGGTTTTAGGTTATTTCCAAGAGTTGTGGTTAAGGGGAAGTTGGGAATAGTATAGAAAAAATGCTTCTGCTTCTGTGCCAATGGAGAACACTTTCGCTCACCAATGTAATCAGATTGTCTTCTATGGTAAATTACTGTTGTGATGCCATCAAGCATAGTCATGTCCTTGCACTCCTATTTGTAAACTCATCATCCAAGTGCAAAACAATATAACTCTTGTTATGCACAGAAACACAGTTTGATGACAATGTGCTTAACTTTCAACTTGGCTTCAAATTCTAAACATACATATCTTTTGTGATAATATTTTGAAATTATAATCTGTGACATGGATCTATAGCTTTGGTATGGCATATTTTTGGAATAATCATCCAGAAACTGTAAAGCAGAAGAACTGGTTAGATTTATCTTATGTTTTTTGAAGTAATAATCATGTACCATATGATTCTGAGTGTATCTGGGTAATATCCACCCTCAGCAAACAGGTGCTTTTTGATGTTGCGAAAAACCAACTGGGTGGCCTTGTTGAAACCATGTAATTTCCACTGTGGTTTAGGGAAAAGTCTTCCAAACTATTTCCCAGGTAATATGCATATTGCTGATTCTGAGAAATAGCAGAAAAGATTTCCTTCCCTTGCCACAATTCTAAAAAGGAAATTCTTTTGGAAAAATGATGAAAACATGATGCAATTTTCATGAACTGCAAAAAAGAGGGGGGGAAGTCTGACACTCTTCCTGTTGAGTTTGGAGGAACAGTGTGAATCTATGAAAAAAAAACAGCACTTGTTTATTGAGACGATCGATGCAGCTGGTTTGGCAACCAAAAGAGAAAATTTTGATTCATTCTCAGAATTTTTAGAAAAACTCCCTACAGGATATTTAAGCACTGGCAAAGCTCTATTCAGGACAAGAAAGGATTAAAATTGGCTTGTCACAGCTGGTTAGAACTCTGCACAAATGGGCGTTGGCTCCTGAGAACCATGTTAGATCGATCTGTCTATCTATCTATCTATCTATCTATCTATCTATCTATCTATCTATCTATCTATCTATCTATCTATCTATCTATCTATCTATCTATCTATCATCATCTTTTTCTATTTATTTATTTATTTATTTATTTATTTATTTATTTATTTATTTATTTATTTATTTATTTATTTATTTATTTATTTATTTATTTATTTATTTATTTATTTATTTATTTATTTATTTATTTATTTATTTATTTATTTATTTATTTATTTATTTATTTATTTATTTATTTATTTATTTATTTATTTATTTATTTATTTATTTATTTATTTATTTATTTATTTATTTATTTATTTATTTATTTATTTATTTATTTATTTTAGAGTTGACTTTGCAAGTCATCTAGTCCAACCCCCCCACTCGAGCAGGAGACCCTACACCATCTCAGTCCAGTCTTTTTTTTTAAAAAAAGTGTCAGATATTGGGGCATTCTCAACCTATGCTGGCAAGCCATTCCACCAGTTGATCGTTGTCACCATCAGCAAGTTCTTCCTTATTTCCAGGTTGAATCTCTCATTGGTCAGCTTCCATCCATTGCTCCTAGTCTGGCCCTCTGGTGCCCTGGAAAATAGTGTCATCCCCTTCCTCTCTGTGGCAGCTCCTCAAGTATCTGAAGACTGCTATCATGTCCCTCTGGACCTACTTTTCGCTAGACTATCCACACCCAGTTCCTGTAACCTTTCCTTGTATGTTTTGGTTTCCAGTCCTTTCCATTCCCTCATGTACTATCATGCTCCAGGAACCATGTATGTTTCTTGAAGTTTGGCATTACTATTATTTTGCAATTACTGTTTCTGTCTACTTTTTGAGGAAAATAAGCCATCAGTTTTCACTATCCTGCCCTGCAGTCCTACCCTACCCTACTCTACCTTACCCTACCATGTCCTACTCTTTCCTACTCCATCCCATCCCATCCCATCCTATCCTATCTCATATATTCCCATCCCATCCTATCCTATCCTATCTCATTTATTTATTACATTTTTTATTATTTGGTACTTAATATGCAATCAACACAAAAAACAATCAAATCATGACATGTGGTCAATAAAATTATCAAAATCAAATAGGAAATAAACAGTAGCTACCAACTGACACACTCCCCCCCTCTAATAATGGACCCCAAAGACTGTGCTGAACAGAACTATTTTTTTTTACAGTTTTTCTAAATGGTAAGAAATTTGAGGAGACTATTACAGGAGTTGGGGCCATTTTTAGAAAGGCTACCTTTGGATCCATCTTTAGCCACTTTTCTCAGAACCCAAAGCACTCCTGCTTTGTTGACTAAACATAGAGAGAAGAGATTCTACTTGAAGGAATAGGAAAAATGTGGATGCCACCCATGGAGGGCTGTATAAGTAAAAAGTAACAATTAGAATCCACATACAAGTTTCATAACCAAAGCAATGCTCATAAAACCAGTATTACATGATTGCAGCTGATCTCACTATTAATAGACTCAAAGGGAACGGGCACAGGCCTCATTAAAACAAGTGTATTTCTGAAAGATGGGATATGTTTAAGGTTACTGGGATATGAAGTTCCTAAGTTGATATGTTAATTGTTAGTGGTCAGAAATAGAATTCCAGACTGTTGCTTTCCTTTGGTTGACTGATGAGTTTGGTAATACAGACCATTATTCAGAATTTAATTCAATTTAATTTAATTTAATTGACTTCTATGCCGTCCAATCCCATAACTTTACATTTATGGTTGGCATATTTCCACAGCATATTTGCACAAAAATAGAATGTATGATTGAATGCATTGTGCTGGTAATTGTAAGAGAAGAGGCCCTGCAATTCTCACATCAGGTCCTTGCCTCTAGCTGTTGTTATTTAATGCCATGATCATTCACAATTAGACTACATCTATTAACATCTTCATGGTAGCCAATCTAGCCTGTATAATAGTGAATGAAGGTTATGATATAGAGCTGTCTAAGATCTGCTGACTTCATTTCCAAATATTACTGTAGTTACTCTTAAAATGGGAACAGGGATTTATCATGAGACCTTATGGTGGATGATATGAGAGTCGCCTAGGCTTTTATTATTCCATGCCTTTGATGTGTGCTCCAGTAGAATTTAGCAGTTTAAAGCTATCAAGTCATTTCTGACTCGATCCATAGACACAGCCACATGCTAGAATTACCATTTAGCTTGCAGTGGTAATATAATGGTAACGCTACCTAAGAACGCCTTGACTTAAGAAATTTTCTAGACAAGAACTGGGTGTTCAAGATTTTTCTTGAGAACCATTTTCTACTTCAGAACCCGAGCCGGAAAAAATTCCCAGGAAATTTGAGAGCGGCACGAAGGCCCCGCCATTTTCCCTGGGTTTCTCTCTCTGGCGCAGTGTATGGGAGGCAGCCTTGCACTGGGTATATGGGAGGTGTATGCTCCTCCTCACTGCCTCAGAGTCCTTCTTTTTTTTAAGCCTTAAATTTTTTGATTTTTTGATTCTCATCACCTCACCTTCTTCCTTCAGCAGCGACTGTCCTCCTCTTCTTATTCCTCCTCCTCCCACCCAAATTCTGAGCTTTTCTTTCTTTCCTAATGGGTTTGCATGCATTCTTTGCTTTTACATTGATTCCTATGGGAAAAATTGCTTCTACTTAAGAACGTTTCTACTTAAGAACCTGGTCCTGGAATTAATTAAGTTCTTAAGTAATTGATATTGTATACAGTCATACCTCGTCTTACGAACCTAATTGGTTCCAGGGGAAGGTTCGTAAGACGAAAGGTTCGTAAGACAAAACATTGTTTCCCATAGGAAACAATGTAAAGTCAATTAATCCATGCAACCAAACCCCCCCCCGCAAAAAACCGGCGTTCGGCGACTGCTGGGAAGCCGCGCGGCTATTTTAAAAGGTGACAGCCGGGTTGGGGGGCTTCCCAGCAACCTCCCGAACCCCGAACCCGGAAGTTTGGCAAAAGTTAGGGGTTTGGGAGGTTGCTGGGAAGCCCCCCAGGCCGGCTGTCACCTTTTAAAACAGCCGCGCGGCTTCCCAGCAGCTTCCCGAAGCCGAACGCCAAACCCGAACTTCTGCGTTCGGTGTTCGTTGACTGCTGGGCAGCCGCACGGCTGTTTTAAAATGTGACAGCCGGCCTGGGGGGCTTCCCCGCAACCTCCCGAACCCTGAACCCAGAAGTTCGGCAAAAGTTCGGGGTTCGGGAGGTTGCTGGGAAGCCCCCCAGGCCAGCTGTCACCTTTTAAAACAGCCGCGCGGCTTCCCAGCAGCTTCCTGAAGCTGAACGCCAAACCCGAACTTCCGCATTCGGCGTTCGGCGACTGCTGGGAAGCCGCGCGGCTGTTTTAAAAGGTGACAGCCGGCCTGGGGGGCTTCCCAGCAACCTCCCGAACCCCGAACCCGGAAGTTCGGCAAAAGTTCGGGGTTCGGGAGGTTGCTGGGAAGCCCCCCAGGCCGGCTGTCACCTTTTAAAACAGCCACGCGGCTTCCCAGCAGCTTCCCGAAGACGAATGCCAAACCCGAACTTCCGCGTTTGGCATTCGACGACTGCTGGGAAGCCGTGCGGCTGTTTTAAAAGGTCACAGCTGGGCTGGGGGGCTTCCCAGCACCCCCTGAACCCCGAACCCGGAAGTTCGGCAAAAGTTCGGGGTTCGGGGGGGTGCTGGGAAGCCCCCCAGCCCGACTGTGACCTTTTAAAACAGCCGCGCGGCTTCCCAGCTGTCTCCCGAAGCCGAACGCCAAACCCGAACTTCCGCGTTCGGCGTTTGGAGACAGCTGGGAAGCCGCGCGGCTGTTTTAAAAGGTGACAGGTGGGCTGGGGGGCTTCCCAGCAACCTCCCGAACCGAACCCGGGGTTCAGAAAAATTTTGCCTCTTCTTATGAACTTTTTTCGAGTTACGAACCGGCGTTCGGGAGGCTGCTGGGAAGCTCCGCCGCCCGGCTGTCACCTTTTAAAACAGCCGTGCGGCTTCCCAGCTGTCTCCCGAACGCCGGTTCGTAACTTGAAAAAAGTTCGTAAGAAGAGGCAAAATTTTTCTGAACCCCGGGTTCGTATCATGAGTTGTTCGTAAGACGAGGGGTTCGTATCTTGAGGTACCACTGTGTATATATAAGCTGTGACGTTCCTTAAATATACCAGGGTGATCCGACATAAGAAAAACATATATATATATATATATATATGTAGATTGTTCTGAGTTCGGGTTTTGCCCTGTGTAATGTTTTGCATGTCTATGCGACGTTTCGGTGAAATCACATTCACCATCATCAGGCTGGAGTTCCAATCTTTGTGTTTTTGCAAATGAATATTAGCAACTGACATTTCTTCTTAGCATGTAGTGTGGGGGTGGAGATTTGCTTTGAATGTAGCAAATAGATTGGGTGACTATGCTTCCGTGATCTGATTGGTTGGTGTAATCATGGTTATAGAAGGAATGGCATGAAGATTATGAAGTGTTTTGTTTAAGTCTGATTTCCAAATATAAAATTCTAAAATCATAATAATTAAAGGATTGACATATTGATTATAATGAGGTGTTTATTTTGTTTAAGGCTGGTTTCCAAATCTCTGGCAGGCGCGAGGTATCATCCCTTTTATTTAAACAAAAAGATCTTTTTTCAATTTCAATAGCTTCTAGAGAGATTCTTTTATATAAATTCTCTGTTTTGTGGAGTAATTTAGTTTTTTCAAAGTCAATTTCGTGCCCTGTTTTTTTAATGTGCTGGACAAGGGAGGAGGTCTTCTCCTGTTTCTTGACTGCATTCATATGTTCTGCCATGCGCTGGCTCACTCTTCGGTTAGTTTGTCCAATGTATGTGGCTGCACATGTTTTGCAAGGGATTTCATAGATACCTTGGTATTCTAATTGGATTTTATCTTTGGGGCTCCTTAGGATATTAGATATTTTTTGGTTAGTGCAAAATGAGGTTTTGATGTTATGTTTTTGTAGAATTTTACTAATTTTATCCGTGGTGCCTTTGATGTAAGGAAGGATGGTGGTGCCATTGTCCTGTTCTTGATCTTGTTTTTTGGGGGGTGTCTCTTTATTGATTAGGTTTGTTATTGTTTTCTCTTTGAATCCATTAGAAATTAGTACATCTTTGAGTTTGTTCAATTCAGTTTTTAAGTGCTCATGGTCAGCTAAGCGTTTGGTTCTGGTGATGAGAGTTTTGGCCACTGAGGTGATTTGTGCGGGGTGGTGGTGTGAGTGTGCATTTAGATAACGGTTGGTATGGGTTTTCTTTTGGTAGATAGTATGTCCTAGGCTGCCATTGGGTTTTTTATAGACCAGTACATCTAGAAAGGGAAGTTGATCATTGATTTCTGTTTCCATAGTAAACTGTATTTTGGGGTGTAGGCTGTTGAGATGAGTGAGGAAATTGTCTAGTTTTTCTTTACCATGTGGCCAAATTACAAAGGTATCATCAACATATCTCAGCCAAAGTTTGGGTTTGTATTTGGCTTGCTCTAAAGCATTATTTTCGAAATATTCCATATAGAGGTTGGCTATGACAGGTGATAGAGGTGATCCCATGGGGGCTCCCTCTATTTGTTTATATCTTTGTTCATTATAGATGAAGTATGTATTGGTCAGGCAGTGGTTGGTAAGGTCTAGGATATATTTGGGGGGTTTGTGTTTGTCTTGGATAGCTGTCAAGGCTTCTGTAATAGGTATTTGTGTGAACAGGGACACGACATCGAAACTTACAAGTAGGTCATCGGGTTGTAGGTTTTGTTTTTTAATTATTTGTATAAAGTGGGATGAATTTTGAACATATGAGGTAATAGTTTCTGTATATGGTTGAAGGTATTTGGCTAAAAATTTGGCAAGGTTTTGTAGAGGGGAGCCTATAGAACTGACTATTGGCCTGAGAGGTATTCCTTCTTTGTGTATTTTTGGAAGGCCATAGAGTTTTGGACATATGGAAGATTTTTCTCTGGGGATGATTTTTTGCTGGATTTCTTCGCTGATGGGAGAGGCCTTGATTTTAGATTTGGTGGTTTTTTCTAGGTAGGTGGTAGGATCTGTGCTTAGGAGTTTGTAGGCTGGGTTTTTTAGTAGATTTGTCATTTTTTCCTTGTATTCTGCTGTGTTCATTACTATAGTGGAGTTTCCTTTATCAGCTGGGAGAATTATTATATCCTGGTTTTTCTTTAGATTGATAAGTGCCTCTCTTTCTTCCTGCTGTATGTTGCTTTTTGGGGGTTTACTAGAGCACAGAATATTAGTGACTTGGAGTCTGATTTTGTTAGCAGTATCTGGGTTGATTTTATGTAAAGTTGTTTCAATTCCACATATGATATTTTCAGTTGGTATTCGTCTTGGAGTTATTGCAAAATTAAATCCTTTTGAAAGAATATTGGTTTCTGTAGTGGTGAGTATCTTGTCTGATATGAACTCAGAACAATCTACATACATATACCCGTGAAAATTTACGAAAACAAATATATATATATATATATATATATATATATATATATATATATATATATATATATTTGATATTATTATATGACAAAATGTTTGTAATAATCAAAATCAGTTTTTGCTAGGAAAAATACTTGTTATACACATCAACATGTATACAAATAAGACAGAACATAAGGAGTGGTATGATCATTTGGCAAAGCTCCAATAAAGATCCTGTTTGGGAACTTTTCAAGTAAATACAACAGCATATTATTCATTGCTCATATAAATTGACTATGAGTTCTTTTGTACAGTCATGAAAGCTGCAGCAAGAGCAAAATTTTCTTCTTCTACGATTAATTGTTTAATAGGATGATTTTATTTCAGTGTCCATATCCCATGAAATCTATTGTATTTAAGAGTCAACAATCCTTTGGTACAACAATTTTGGTTTTTTAACAATATACCTAATATAAATGAAGCAGCTTTTTGTATTTTTCATATTTTTGTGACATTTTTAACATTATGCTCCTGCTAGATATTTTTATTACAATATTTAAAAGAAAAGTGCTAAATCCGACAATAGTATTGATCCACAGTAAATAAATAATAATAATTAAACCAAACAATAGAATAAGAACCTCTATAACTTAGAAATCTTACTTGTGTTTGGCAGGAATGTCATTTTAAGCAGTAGTTTTATCTTCTTTCTAAAGAAGGAAAGTTATGTGCAGCTTAGTGTATTCTAAAAATGGCAGTGATGTAAATTTCCATATGTTCCTAACTAACATATATCAATGTGTTTTTAAAATGATTTTTTGCAAGCCTATTTGACAGTATTGCTTGTCCCTGCTGCTAAAAGTATTTGCCTTTTCTTCTTTAGTCAAAATAGTGTACGGATTATTTTGGGCAGGCTGACATCTGAATTACATAAGCAGAGAGAAATGCAACTGTTCAGAGTGCATAAAAACAACTTTGACCTCACACTAGAGGCAAACTTAAAGAAATGATTATTCATACCCCAGAAAAATTGCTCAATGGAGTGCTTTGAAAATGTTCTCAGAAGGGAAATAGATTTCTCATTTTAAGGCAATAACGCAATTAGGATATGACAAATGCAATTGGTATATTTTGACATTTTCTCATTTTTATGATAGCTGCTGTTGACTTTAATTTGTCTGGTGCAAAATATAGCTTTATGTCTTAAAATAATTTCATTCATTTCACAGTTTGTCTGGAGCATAGATATTTCTTAAAAGTATTGCAGCATAAGTTATGAGGTATAAAATAATAGTTAGCAGTTCAGGATACAGTGGTACCTTCATCTTACGAACGCCTCTTATAACGAACTTTTCAAGATACGAACCCGGTGTTTAAGATTTTTTTGCCTCTTCTTCCGAACTATTTTCACCTTACGAACGCAAGCAGCTGCTGCTGGGATGAAGGGGTTTCTTTCCCCCCCCTTTTTTGAAGAAAGAAAAGGGAGGGGCTGCTTGGGGGAGGAAATTTTTTGCAGAGAACAACGTGCTTGTAAAGGCACTGAAAGGGTGTCTTTTGAAGAAAGAAAAGGGAGGAGGGGGGGAAGCTTGGGGGAGGAAAATTTTTGCAGAGAACAACGTGCTTGCAAAGGCACTGAAACGGTGTCTTTTGAAGAAAGAAAAGGGAGGGGCAGCTTGGAGGAAAGATTTTGCAGAGGACAACGTGCTTGCAAAGGCACTGAAAGGGTGTTTTTTTAAGAAAGAAAAGGGAGGAGGGAAGGGCAGCTTGGGGGGGGGGAAATTTTGCAGAGAACAACGTGCTTGCAAAGGCACCGAAACAGTGTCTTTTGAAGAAAGAAAAGGGAGGGGCGCCCCCCTTGCCTTTCTTCCTTCCCACTCACCCTTTAGCCCAGCCTTGCTTCTTCCACCCGCCCCCTTTAGTTGCTCCTCCCTGCCCTCTGTTCACCTCCCTTCTAAAGTTTGGGATTTTCCTGAAGGATTTGCACGCATTATTTGCTTTTACATTGATTCCTATGGGAAACATTGTTTCATCTTACAAACCTTTCACCTTATGAACCTCCTCCTGAAACCAATTAAGTTCGTATGATGAGGTACCACTGTATATGTGACTGGATTGTTCTCTTTTTCTAGTAGAAGCTAATACTGTAGAAGAAGGCCAGGAGGTTGGGGAGGTACGGACCTCTGGGGGAAGTTGGTTCTAGACAGCCGGCACCGCCAGAGAGAAGGTTCTTCCATGCAGCCCCACCAACCAATGTTGTCTAGCCCAGTGTTTCCCAACCTTGGCAACTTGAAGATATTTGGACTTCAACTCCCAGAATTCCCCAGCCAGAGGATGCTGGCTGGGGAATTCTGGGAGTTGAAGTCCAAATATCTTCAAGTTGCCAAGGTTGGGAAACACTAGGCTAGCCAATGGGACCCGGAGGAGGCTAACCCTGTGGGTCCTAATCAGTTGCTGGGAGGTATGGGGCAGAAGATGGTCCCATAAAGGCCATGAAGGATTTTATAGGTGATAGCCAATACCTTAAATTGCATCTCGAGACTGATTAGGAGCCAGTGCAGATCAAGAAAGAGAAGGAGATGTAATTCTGTGACTATTCTTTTAAAAAACTATTGTGTTTGGTGGGATCATAAATAAAATTTTATTCAAGGATGCATAGTATCTAGTGTGTATAGAGGGTCGTTTGATTTTACTGACTAGTGACCTGAACTCTCTCAGAAACCTCTCCTATATCCAAAATCTACTTCTTAATTATCACCTTCTGTGCTTACTTTCACTTTCCTTTTTCAAGGTCACTTCATTCTCTTCAAGGACAGATTCGTATCTCACTTTACCAGTGCTATTCTCTGATATAAAATGGTGGCGAACTCAATTTTGTTCAGATGGAATTTCTGATTCTGATGACAGCTTTATATTCACCAGAAAAGAAGGAGTTGCACTTTTAGAAAAAAAGAAGAGGAACAGCAAATTTTAAATTTTTTTTAATATAAATGTTCCCAGTTTATTGCTGAAGCTTTTGCACATGCAAGTTTTATGTTTTTGTTTTTTACTCAGGACTGCATGTGCTTTCTGAAAATGGTCAACTGCATTCCAAACATTATTTGCAACTTTGTTTTGACTAATAAAAACCTAAGTAAATACCTATTTATAAAAATACGCCTCCCTTCTATTCCAAAACACAGTTTTTTGGTCAAGTGTGAATGGTGTATACATGTTGCCATGACATACATGCTGTTCGGAGACAGCAAAGACAGAAGGTATGACATTATTTATTTGCTCAAATTAAGGCCAGATGGACTTTCAAGAAACATTTTGAAATACAAGATCAATTTTTTAATCTCCCAATTTAAAATGACACTATAATAAAGAGCTAAATTGAAACCTTCACAGAATAATAGAATAAGAGAGTTGGAAGGGATCTTGAAGGTCTTCTAGTCCAATCCCCTGCTCAGGAAACCCTATACCATTTCAGATAAATGGTTGTCGAATCTTGTCTTAAAACGTTCCAGTATTGGAACATTTTCAATTTCTGGAGGCAAGTTGTATCATTGATTAATTCAGTGTTTCTCAATTATTTTCTGTTATGCCCCCTCTAGGAAGAAGTAAACATTTTGCAACCCCCCACCAACTCTCTGCCAAGATGATTGTTTGCAATACAGTGTTCCCTCAATTTTCGCGGGTTCGAACTTTGCGAATAGCCTATACCACGGTTTTTCAAAAAATATTAATTAAAAAATACTTCACGGTTTTTTTCCTATACCACGGTTTTTCCCACCCAATGATGTCATACGTCATCGCCAAACTAATAATTTTTGCAAATAAATAACAAAAAAAATAATTATTGTTAATAAATAATTATGTTTATAAATATCAGGATCACTAAGTGTCTTATTCAATGGTGAGAACCAGTAATAATGGTGAGTAAATGGTTGTTAAGGGAATGGGAAATGGTAATTTAAGGGTTTAAAGTGTTAAGGGATGGCTTGTGATACTGTCCATAACCAAAAATGGTGTATTTACTTCCACATCTCTACTTCGCAGAAATTCGACTTTCGCGGGCGGTCTCAGAACGCATCCCCCGCGGAAATCGAGGGAACACTGTATTCAGCACAGTATTGCTGAAAAAACCCAAGGACTTATCAGTATAATTGGGGTGTAATGTGTTTAAGTGATGTCTTAATTTATTTAGCTTTCTGCTGCCTGCTGCCAACATTTTCAGATGCAGTAACCATACCTGTCTTTACTCATATCCCACCGTAGTCACAGTGAGCCAAGCGCTACATGCGCTTCATCATATTTCCTCATCTTGGCTTTTGGGAGACTGATGTTTGTCTCATTATCTCCATCTCTCTCCTCCTTTCTTTTCATCCCTGTTAAATATTTTTCCATGGTGTCTCTTAAGGTTTGTTATATGCACTTCATATTTCCAACTCTGTGCTGTGTGCTATTGTTCAGTGCAAAAAAACCCTACTCCCTGCAGCAAAAAAAGCATGTCCGTGGCATCTCTCCATGCCCCCCCCCAGGGGGACCCGCCCCACTATTTGAGAAACACTGGATTAATTGTTCTGTCAGGAAATTTCTTCTAAATTCTAGGTTGCATCTCTTCCTGATTAGTTATCATCCATTGCTTCCTGTTCTTGTTCAGGTGCTTTCGAGAAAACTCCCTCTTCTTTATGGCAACTCCTGAGATACTGGAACACTGCTGTCATGTCACCCCTAATTATTTTAATTTAACTAGATATACCCAATTCCAGCAACTATTCTTTATATTTTTTTTATTTATTTATTTAATTAATTTATTTATTTTATTTCTCAATCAAGCATAGGATAGTAGTTTATATAAACATAACATAGAAAGTAATGATAAAAAAGACAATAGGACAGTAGAACAGAGACAGTAGGCACAATGGTGAGCTTATGCACGCCCCTTACAGACCTCTTCAAAAGGGGGAGGGGTTAACTGTAGATGATCTAAGGTTGAATATTTTGGGGTTGGGAAAAGAAACCACAGAGTGAATAGTGAATTCCAGGCATTGATCACTCTATGGCTGAAGTCGTATTTTCTGCAGTCTATTGTGGAGTGGTTTACATTTAGTTTGATTTTATTATGTGCTAGTGTGTTGTTTTATTAGCTTCCAGTCCCCTAATAATCTTTGTTGCTCTTCTCTGCATTCATTCTATAGTCTAAATCTAAAGTCTAGAGTCCTTCTAGAGTCTAAAATCTAAAGTCTAGAGTCTAAATCTTTTTTATATATCATGGCGACTAAAACTGGATGCAGCATTCCAATTGTGGCCATACCAAAACATTATAAAGTGGTATCAACACTCCACATGATCTTGATTCTATCTCTCTATTAATGCAGCCTAGAACAGTATTGGCTTTTTTGGCAGTGTGTTTTGCACCACAGTATCACTTTGCAAATCACACAAAATCAAGTGCACTGATTACTCTAAAGCACAAACAAGGAGAGGAGAGGGGAATAAAAATGTATGTGAAACTTCTTGTGGTACATGCTTCTTGTGGTACATACCGCACGAATCCCAGCGACCGGTTAGGTCCCACAGAGTTGGCCTTCTCCGGGTCCCGTCGACTAAACAATGTCATTTGGCGGGACCCAGGAGAAGAGCCTTCTCTGTGGCGGCCCCGACCCTCTGGAACCAGCTCCCCCCAGATATCAGAGTTGCCCCCACCCTCCTTGCCTTTCGCAAGCTCCTTAAAACCCACCTCTGTTGTCAAGCATGGGGAAATTGAAATTTTTTTTCTCCCTTCCCCCTAGGCTTATAGAATTTATACGTGGTATGTTTGTTGGTATGATTGGTCTCTTAAATTGGGGTTTTTTAGATTACTTTTTAATATTAGATTTGTTACATTGTTTTTTATTGTTGTTAGCCGCCCCGAGTCTTCGGAGAGGGGCGGCATACAAATCTAAATAAACTAAACTAAACTATATTTTTCAGAGTATAAGATGCGTCTTTTTCCTCCCTAAAAGGGCCTGAAAATTTGGGAATGTCTTATACTCCGAATGTAGCTTTTTTGAAGCTTCCCCCCCAGCCCTTACAAGGTGCTAATGATCTTCTTGACTTGCAGCATTTTTTATTCCTACTCCCTCTGAAGTAGTTTTTTTTCCATCCCTGAGTCTTTGCAGCTTTGTTTTCACTCTTATTGCCTTCAAAGATTTTTTTCAGGCCTAACCAGGGGATAAAATAATGTGCTGAAGCTGAACAGACTAAGGACATTAGCCAGATGAATACCTGGTAGATAGATTTTCTCCCCTATTTTCCTAAGGTGCATCTTATACTCTGAAAAATAGGATAGTTGTTTAGTCTAACATGAACATAAAGCCACTCTGGATTTGGCTCCTCAAACAATATCATCATCCACCTGTAATAAACTATATTTTAGCTTCTCTAAGTGTCCTTTTAATAATTGTAATTAAATCTCTAATACTATACAGTATACTTCCATAGTGTTTGGAAGTGTATACTGTACTTTTTGAATCTAGAAAGTTTATTTTAGAGAATAAATATATACATTGTGCCATGAATAAAAGTAACACATTTCATCGTTTGTGAGAATACAAAAAACAAATAAATATACCTCCAGAGAGCAGACAAATAAATGTCTGCAACAATAGGTACCTGTTTAAATGATCTTCAGTATCATCAGTTGTATGAGATATTTTGATATCACCTATTATGGATATAGAACTTAATTTCACACATACAGGAAAGTTGGGGAAAGGTAATAATTCAGGATGATCTTAGGATTCTTTTAGTGACTGATAGCACTTGAGAATCAGCTCCAAAATTATGAGATTTCTGAACGGAAATTGTCTTAGTTGGTAGCCTTTATTGGTGGAATTTGATGTGATGTGATTGATGTGATTTGATTGTGTAGAGAAGACTCTCACAATTACTGCAAATATATTATTTTTATTTATTTATTTATTTATTTATGAGGTAAAATTCTGCCTATAATATCCTTGATATAACAAGAAGACATAGTGAAACCTCTACTTACGAACTTAATTCATTCCGTGACCATGTTCTTCAGTAGAATACTTTGCAATTTTTCCCATAGGAATCAATTTAAAAGCAAATAATGTGTGCCATTGGGGAAACTACAGGGAGGGTGAAGGCTCTGTTTCATCTCAGGAGATTCCTAGAGAGGCCCCATGGAAGCTTCTCCCTGCCTTTTCCAGCCCTATTTCCAACCAGGAGATTCCTAGAGAGGCTCCACAGAGGCTTCTCCCTGCCTTTTCCAGCCCCGTTTCCTCCCAGGAGATTCCTAGAGTGGCCCCAAAGAGGCTTCTCCCCGCCTTCTCCGGCCCTGTTTCCTCCTAGGAGATTCCTAGAGAGGCCCCATGGAGGCTTCTCCCTGCCTTTTCCAGTTACAGTTTCAGAGGCTCGGGTTTATAAGTGGAAAATGGTTCTTGAGAAGAGGCAAAAAAATCTTGAACACCTGGTTCTCATCAATAAAAGTTCGTAAGTAGAGGCATTTGTAGGTAGAGGTACCACTATAGTAGCAAATGTGTCACAACGTTGTCATATAAATTGTATCATGACTTTTGAGGAAAAATATTTACTGTAAATTGTCTCATTTCTGTGACAATATCATGATACAAATAGTGTAATCAACCCATATTGATTAAAACAAAGGTGGTGCAGGGAGAACTTTGACTAGGTTCAAACAATGTCATTTGATACAATTACATATATGAAAATAATAATATAAAAGTTATATGTGGCTGTTAGTTTTAGTATTTATTGGTGCTACCTTTGATTTTAGAACCATGTAAATTTCCTAGAATCTTATGACCATTGTGTCATCGTGAATGACAAAAGAATATACCAATGGGGAGATGTACATTTTCATGGCAGCTATGTACTGTATATATTTTTTTCTTTGAGCAATAAAATTCCCATAAAAGTCTGGAAAAAATCAAGGGAAGATGGTTAAAAAAAAAGGATAAAGAACTTCCTTTTTGAATTGATGGTAAATAGCAATAGCACTTAGACTTATATACAACTTTATAATGCTTTATAGTCCTCCCCAACCTCCCAATACGCAGAATATGGTGAGATTTAAACTGCCAAATTGCACACAGTTGACAGACAGCAGAAGTAGCCTGCAGTACTGCACTCTAACCACTGTGCCACCATGTCTCTTGTGTGTTCATTGCTTTCATTTTGAATAGTTAAAACTGAATCTTAACTTTTTTATTATTTCTGAAACAAATATATAAATTTAAGAGCATATAAAAGTTTTTGCTATGATTTATGACAATGATTGTTTTGTTCAACATAAAGCACATGCCTTTTCATTTACTAGATCCTTAATATTTATTGAAAAGATGTAACCATTTCATATGGACGTTTAATATTCCTTACATTGTTACATGTATAATCAGTTGTCTTAAACAATTATTATTAACTAATTTAACATTTCCTATATTTTCTTTTAATATTAAATTTGTTCACTGTTATATTGTTTTTATTATTGTTGTGAGCCGCCCCGAGTCTTCAGAGAGGAGTAGCGTACAAATCTAATAAATTGAATTGAATTGAATTTTTTTTTTTTTGGATTAAATATAATGAAGGCATCATTTGTGAAATATGATATTTCCCCATTCATCTACTGTTCCCCCCACCCCCATTGAGTTAGTCAAAAGCTTGTGTTTTCAGCCAAGTGTAGCTGGCATAACATTCTTGCAGGAGGAATGCCCAGTAAGTAACCCACTAATTTTAGGGTAGAACTATTTCTGGAAATGCTATGTGCTAAAATGCTGAAGAACCACTTATTCTGCAAGTATATACCCAGGATCTTGAACTTTGATTCAGACTTTGAGTAGGATAAGAAGAATAAAAACCTGGTTGCTAAAAATATAGATACCGTATAATATATGCTTTTCAAATATCTACTTACTTTAAAAGAGCGGAATTATTTTAAAAATGTAATCTAATAATTTATTAAACAAGAAGGAAAATAATTTTGTCCTCTCAGTAAAAACTATTTAATCATTTATAAAATGAAAAGATTCAGAACTAAGCATTAAAGTGGGCCGCTCTGATGGTAGATATAGACAGAGAAGAAGTTGAAGTAGTAACATTTTTATTTTATTTTATAGGTTCAAAATCTCACGGGGATGATGACATTTGGGAGGGATCAGACTGATCAGTCTGGGGAAACACTCTTATCACTGAGAAGCAATACCCACTTCCCTGTATATGCACAACACTATCATATGAGGACCTAGATCAGTGATGGCGAACCTTTTTTGGCTCGGGGGACAAAGGGTGCTTGCACATGAGATGGCATGCGCCTGTGTGCCCACAACCCCCCATCCATGCACCCAACCCCTGCACTGCTCCCTACAGATGAACACAATCCCCACACACAGCCCCTCCCATGCATGCGCATAAGTCTCACTGAAGCCTCCAGACTTCCAGTAGGCCCATTGGGCCATTTTTCTCCATCCCCATGGTTCAAGAAGCTTTCCTGAAGCCTGGGGAGAGTGAAAACAGACGAAAAGAAGCCCAAAAATCAGCTGGCCAACACACACATGTGCACTGGAACTGACATAGGGCAACACATCGTGTGTCCTCAGATATGGCTCTGCATGCCACCTGTGGCACATGTGCCATAGGTTCGCCATCACTGACCTTGATTTATTTGTTTGTTTGTTTATCTATCTATCTATCTATCTATCTATCTATCTATCTATCTATCTATCTATCTATCTATCTATCTATCTATTGGATTTGTATGCCGCCCCTCTCCGGAGACTCAGAGCGGCTAACAGCAACAATAAAACAGTGTAAAATAGTAATCTAATACTAAAAACGATTACAAACCCATTAATATAAAAACCAAACATACAGACATACATACCATGCATAGAATTGTAAAGGCCTAGGGGGAAAGAGGATCTCAATTCCCCCATGCCTGATGGCAGAGGTGGGTTTTAAGTATCTTACGAAAGGCAAGGAGGGTGGGGGCAATTCTAGTCTCTGGGGGGAGTTGGTTCCAGAGGGCCGGGACCCCCACAGAAAAGGTTCTTCCCCTGGGTCCCGCCAAGCCATTAGATTGTTGGGGACAATATGTGGACTCTGTAAACTGCTTACAGAGGGCTGTAAAAGCATTAAACATATAAGTTTAAGTGCTATTGCTATATGCACATCCCAAAACATAGAGTTAAAGTTTCAAGCATTTCCACTTTTGCAATATAGACAATGCAATAGGAGTCCAAACAAATCTCTGGAGTTTTCCTGCTACATGGAATAAAGACTATGATGAACTTTAAAGTACAGAAAGTACAGAAATATCATACAACATCTCAAGGTCCTGCATCACAAGTGATGCTTCTAGTAGTAAACAAGCAAACAAATATAAGTATGAGTCTTAGGAGTTTACCTAAAGCTTACTAAGATCAAGGGTCATTGAGAAAAGACTAGATAATATAGATAATAATGAGGGATGTTTAATACTAGATATGGTTTTAATATACAATAAACTGAATATACATATACTTATAGGATCATCTGCAATTTATTATGGATATACTATAAATAGATTTTGCTCAACCAAAACTCAATCAGGGCATTTGTAGAAAAATACAGGATCTCTTCCTTACCCATTCCCCCCAAATTTTTAATAAAAGTAACTAGGTTTTACAGTAACTCATTAGCAGCACCTTCTCCACATACTGCTAAATATCAATCATTGTCTGCTCAGTTTTGTAAGGACAGCTTATCCAAATTTTTGCAGTGGTCGGGGGCCAGTTAAAATTCACTTTCCTATTGGATTCATAAGACTTTCTGAATGTACTTGGAGGTTTTTCCTGCTTCACTTGGTGATCACAAATGAACAAACCTGGACAGGAGCTAGGTGGCATGACAACTTCTCCACTTGTTCCTTCATGTTAAAAGGAGTGCCTGGAGATTTTACTCTGCTAAACATTGTGAACTATCTCCATTTCAAGGCCATTGAACCAGTATTGTGTGAAGATATTTCTGTGGTCATGTGGCAAGCATGACATGGAACGTTTTACCTCCTCATCAAAGTGATACATCTTTATTTATTTGTATTTGCATGCTTTCAAACTGCTAGTTGGGCAGGAGCAGGGATTCCTTCACGTGGCACTATATCTCGTACCTGGCTTTTATAACACTACTTTATGTTAGCTAGAAACTTTTTACAGAACAAAAAGTTTGTTTTGATGGTTTAAAGAAATTAAACTGGCAATTTTTGAAATTAATGTAATTTAGGCTGTTTTTAAGCTATACATAGCTTTAAAGTATACATGAAAAAGAAGCATTTTTCTTCTATTGACAAAAATATCTGTCTGTCTTTATAAAAAATACTCCATATATGTATACATATAAACATACACATACATATACATATACTGTACATACACACACACACACACACACACACACATACATACATACATATATATATACAAGTCCCAGTGGGTATAGCTAGCTGATGAGGCCAAAGTAAGGCCGAAATAGATCTATCCTAGTCGCCCTTAATTTTCAAATTCAGTAAAAAAAACATGTGACATATACATATGTGTGTGTGTGTGTGCGTGTGTGTGTGTGTGTTTGTAGATTTTCACGGGTACAGGTATGACGGTCTTGGTATATTCGGGTTTCTTCCTGTGTAGGATTTAGAAATTTCTGGCGACGTTTCGACGAGGTCCCACTCGTCATCTTCAGGCTGGTGTTTCTGTCCTTGTTACAAGGTTTCCAAGCACGAAGCTTGGAAACTTCAGCCTGATGATGGTGAATGTGATTTCACCGAAACGTCGCATAAACATGCAAAATATTACACAGGGCAAAACCCGAACACACTCCAAAAAACCCACTTTCGTAGATTTTCATTGGTACAGGTATGAAGGTCTTGGCATATTCGGGTTTCTTCCCGTGTAAGTTTCAGAGATTTCTGGCGATGTTTTGAAGAGGCCCCACTCGTCATCTTCAGGCTGGTGTTTTTGGCTTTGTGCTAGGGTGAAATACTCCATATATATATGGAATATTTTTTTTTCTTTTCTGCTATCTTACCTTTGGAAAGAAAAAATTATTTCTGCAAAAAGCATTTGGCTGACATTTCTTCTTGCCAAGTATTTTCTTTGAATTTTCCACAGTGAAAAAATATTAGCACTAGATGAATATTTATAGAAGAGGAATTCTCAGTGAGTTTCATTGACTGCACAAACAAATTATTGCAATCATTGTTCTATTGGGTAATTTCCTCATTTTGTTTGTTGCAAATAATAAATGAACTAGATGAGAGAGAACATATTATCTCTGTCAAGGTTTGTAACTAAATTTTCCTCTTTTTGAAGCAGATGCTTCCTATAAAGAGTTTTTTCATTGTCATCAATGTATGGGTTTTCCCCTCAATTTGGGTGGTGGTGGTGTTTGTTTTGTTTGTTGTCAAAAACCAAAGGGTGTCTGATAATCTATCCCAGTGAGTTGTTATTGAGAAAACTTAGAGATCATTTCCAGGTAGCTCAATCGAAGAGAATAGAATACTTTTACATATCTTACAACAAAAACTATGCATGGCTCACAAATTTTTTTCCCCTAATACAGTGATCCCTTTATTATCGCGAGGGTTCCGTTCCAAGACCCCTCGCGATAATCGATTTTTCGCGATGTAGGGTTGGGGAAGTAAAAACACCATCTGCGCATGCCCGCCTTTTTTTCTATGGCCGCGCATGCGTAGATGGTGGAGTTTGCGTTCCCCACCGCCCACGCAAAGGGGAAACCCCGATTCGGCTCCTCGCTGCTGCTGCGCTACCGAGCAGATCAGCTGCTGGGCGGTCGAAGGAACCTTCCCTGGGTCTTCCCCCTCTTGCTGGCGGGCGGGGCGAGCGGCGGGCATCAGCGAGGAGCCGGGGTTTCCCCTTTGCATGGGCGGCTGGGAAGACCCAAGTTGGGGGTTCGGGGGGTGCTGGGAAGCCCCTCAGGCCGGCTGCGACCTTTTAAAACAGCCGCGCCGCTTCCCAGCTGACTCCCAAAGCCAAACGCGGAAGTGGTTTTTTAAGAAAATTAATATTTTTTTAAAAATCGCGATATAGCGTTTCGCGAAGATCGAGATCGCGAAACTCGAGGGATCACTGTACAGTGATACCTCTACCTAAGAACGGGTCTACTTAAAAAAATTTCTAGGTAAGAACCGGGTGTTCAAAAATTTTTTGCCTCTTCTTAAGAACCATTTTCTACTTAAAAACCCGAGCCTGGAAAACTTTCCCAGGAAATTTGAGAGAGGCAAGAAGGCTCAGCCAGTTTCCTGCCATTCCCCCTTTAATCCCGGCCATCTCAGGCTTTTCTGGGCTGCAAGAGGAGCCTTTCAGTGGAGCGTAAGGAAACTTTGGCAGTCCAGAGTGAACGAAGCATTTTCCTTTCTCTGGGTGCTTGGAGAGGGAATAAACCTCTGCTAGGGCCCAGAGAAAAGAAATGCTCCCTTCGCTCTGGGCAGCCAAGAGCGAATGAAGCATTTTCCTTCCTCTGGGCACTTGGAGAGGGAATAAACCACTTCACTGTGGTGACTCCCTCTTATTGCCTCCCATACACCTGGCACAAGATTGTCTCCCAGAGCATCTGGGTGCGGAAAGGGCAAAAGGGGGTGCTTCACCCTGGCCAGATCAACTTGGTTTCAGCCAAACCGAGGAGTCACCACAGTGAAGGAAAGGCACCAGCTACAAAGCAAACAAGTGAGAGAAGAGGGGAGCCCTTCAGCATAGGAAGGAAGAGGAAGCAGGTAGCAGCATCAGCAGCCATCTTTCAGTCAAAGGAGCGGGAGGTTCCTCCCTTTCCCCCACCTGGGTTTCTTTCTCTGGCGCAGTGTATGGGAGGCAGCCTCACGCCGGGTGTATGGGAGGCACGTGCTCCTACTTGCCACTTCAGAGTGCCTCTTTTTTTTTTAAGCCTTAAAGTTTTGGATTTTTTTGATTCCTCTCACCTCACCTTCTTCTTTCAGCAGTGACTGTCCTCCTCCTCTTCTTTCTCCTCCCCCTCCCACCCAAATTCCGAGCTTTTATTTCTTTCCTAATGGGTCTGCACTTATTATTTTCTTTTACATTGATTCCTATGGGAAAAAATGCTTCTACATACAAACTTTTCTACTTAAGAACCTGGTCATGGAACAAATTAAGTTCTTAAGTAGAGGTACCACTATACACTCCTTGGTAAAACTACATCCAGTTTCACAATTATTTTCTAGCTATAGCTCTATATCTGTGGAGATAAACAAATACAATTCACACACACATTTAGATCAAAGTTTGTGCCTGTGCAGGAGAGAGGGAGAGGGAGGGAGGAGTAGAGAGAGAGATTTCCCTTTCCATACATGTACAAGCCCCTGGCCTTACTTTACTATCAAATACTTATTGCCTGAAGAGCTGGATGAATAACTGTTGCAGTGAAAGGAAGTTCCATCCTTGGACAATTTAGAACAATGGAAGATTAGAGAAGATTGATTTAAATTGTCTGGACACTTTACATAACTGACCTTTGGGATCATATTAAGGCGTATCCTGTAATGACACAGTTTTTAAAGTCCCCCCCCCCACAGGAGAGGTAGCTTGGTTATGCAACATTAAAATGAATTCAACTCTACTATTTTCAGAATTAAATCTGTGCAAAAAGATTATTTAAAAATATTTCAGGATCTAGTTTTTATTTTTCTAGTTTAATCAATTTTTTTTCTCAGTGGCATTTTTTGGTAACTTGCCAATTCTTTTAAAATGATAAGAGTGAAGATCTTAAGTCAATGTAAAGCAAAAAAATAAATGTAAGTAGAAATTCCATGATTCTCTGTATAAATATCTTGGCTGAGAATTAATGCTTCATTTCTGACAGGATATGCCTTAATAAAGCATATATGTAGTAAGGGCAATTCAGATGATTAATAATTTGCTCTGATTGATATATATATATATCCCATTGATATTCTTATCAAAATACTACTGTGCAAAACAAGAAATCTGAACATTATTAGACTGAGCAACATTCATAAAATAAGTTGTCTAATTTCTCCAAAACCACTTTGGCAGAAATGGAGAAAAAGGCAGTTTTTACCAAAAGTGGGCAGGCTTGTTTTTGCTGGAGAGACGGAGTAACGACACGGACACCAGAGCTGGATTTAAAATTGGGTCATTTTTATTAACATAAATTTGCATAATTTATTCAAATACTTTTGCATAAATTAGCATAAACAACTATGACCCGGAACTGGACCTGCAGGGTCAAACAAATACTTCCGGGGCGGAAATGACGTATGCCAGCAAACATTCCTGGGCAACTCATGGGCGTATCTCGATGCAAGGTCCAGGTGAGGGCCAGGCCGTCACCTGTGACCTTTTCTGCCATGCTGTGCATGAGGGGGGTCCCACCGGCTAACCCGAATCGGGGAATTAAAGGTGTAGGACCCAAAGACAGGTTCCCCCCAGCTGCTCAGGCAGAAACTCCCTCCATGAGCTTGCGGAGAACCTGTCAATCATCCCCAAAGATGCCCAAGGGAGAACGCGCGGTTGCTAAACCACCCAATTTTCCGCCCCTAACCTGCCTACCCAAATGACCAAAGGTAAGCCAATTAACCTAATTAATGCAAGCACCCCCTAACCGCACATCCATCACCCCAGTATGGAATGGGCGAAAAAACAGTTCAGCTAAGAGGCAGAACTGCAAAAAATTCCCATTCGGCCCCCTAAGGGCGACCCCGAAGCACACTGTAAAATAGTGGAGGGCGGGCGGGTGTCTGCTCAGTAGCTCGGTCCGGGCGAAAAGGAAGAGCCCCGGGCCTGCTCGCCCTTATATAGGGCAAGCAGGCCCCGCCCGGACCAATCAGGGCCTTGGCCAATCAGGCCCTGATCTCCCGAGCGAAGTCTCGCATCGCGAGACTTCGCCCGGGATCCAAAATGGCGGCCGCCATGAGGGACCGTGTCTCCCGGTCCCTCCAGCAAAGCCTGCCTGCCGGGTAAGTCCGGCGCTGCCCTTGCTGGAGAGACGGAGTAACGACACGGACACCAGAGCTGGATTTAAAATTGGGTCATTTTTATTAACATAAATTTGCATAATTTATTCAAATACTTTTGCATAAATTAGCATAAACAACTATGACCCGGAACTGGACCTGCAGGGTCAAACAAATACTTCCGGGGCGGAAATGACGTATGCCAGCAAACATTCCTGGGCAACTCATGGGCGTATCTCGATGCAAGGTCCAGGTGAGGGCCAGGCCGTCACCTGTGACCTTTTCTGCCATGCTGTGCATGAGGGGGGTCCCACCGGCTAACCCGAATCGGGGAATTAAAGGTGTAGGACCCAAAGACAGGTTCCCCCCAGCTGCTCAGGCAGAAACTCCCTCCATGAGCTTGCGGAGAACCTGTCAATCATCCCCAAAGATGCCCAAGGGAGAACGCGCGGTTGCTAAACCACCCAATTTTCCGCCCCTAACCTGCCATAGGAGCGGGGGTCAGATCTCTATCTTGGCCCCCCGACTCCCCCCTCTAGCTGCGCCAGCTCACGCAGAGACCGCTGCAGGTCCTGTAAGAAGATGGCGTTCCCCTGGTCAGACAGGTGAACGCCATCATCACGGTAGAGCCATGGCTTATCTATTGATATAAGGGGATGAGGTATTACCACTCCACCCAATTCTCTAACCGTTTTACCCATAGCCCTATTCACCCGCCGCCTAGCCCGGTGAATGGCCCTAAGGGAAGAGGCATCCCTCCACACAAGCCTAGGTAATATTTCTGACCACACCACCTGCGTGGTGGGCCAGACCTCACGAAGCCTTCGCAGGTCTTCGCGTGCCTGGATGAGCAGCGCCAGGCCTCCCAGTATGCACAGGTCATTGCCACCTAAGTGCAATACCAGCCACCTGGGTGCGGCCACAGGACGCTGCCCACCCAGACCCCTTTGGGCGCGACTCCAGGAGCCGCCCCCCAGATCGCCGGGCGCAGCCACAGCATGCTGACCGCCCAGCAACGCCGGTAGGAGACCCTCCCACCGCATACCTCTCCGGCCCATCCAGGTAACGTTGACCCACCGCCCCAGGGACAGGTGGGTCCCGATGGCGCTCCTGGCTGCCGCGCGGCCGGCCCAGAAAATCATGCTGTGGCCACACAGCAGCGCCGTCGGTTTCGTGTTAGCCTGGGGACCTGCAAGAGGACACAGACACAGAGAGGTTACCTAGCCTAAGCCCTGCCTGGGATCCTCAGCGGGCCTAACATAACCCAAATATGCCGCTGACCGCCAGCGGCCGATCTCCCGAATCCGATGGGCCGGGAAACCAGAAAGTGCCGCACTAGTGGCGGCGCCGATACGGAACGAATGCGTTCCATAACCGGCGGGATCCATGCCCACCTGGGCCATCGCCCTAGATACTAAAGCCCAGAATTGGAAACGGGTCAGAGGGGTACCGTCACAATGCCTAAACAGGTACCCCTGGCCTGACCCCCTCATACCACAATAAAGCCGTAGGGCGGCCACCGGACACACCGACTGGTCGGTGGCCGCACTAAGTTGTAAGGCAACCCCTCTATGCAGCTGATCCGTTTTAGACCTTCTCACTACAAGGGACACCCCCCCTTGTCTAAAGGCCAGATCAGCGAACTGGAAGGCCCGGAGCGAAGTGTCAGCCTGAGACGAAGCCATGGCCTCGCTGACCCGAAGGGCCCCAAAAAACATGACACAAGCCGCTGCTCTAAAAAGACGGGCCTCGTACAATGAGGAACACAGACTGCCAAAAACCACGTTGATTAAAGACAGCTGCTCCACCGTCAGAGCCTGACGAGTGTCACCTGGGGCCCCCGCTTGCTCCCTAAGCCAGCCCTCCAGCATCTTCCGGATGCGAAAGTCACCCGAAAGATCAGCAAACCCCCCCGCCTTGGACAGAAAGGCGAGGCCGGCTAACCGGGACCGGATCGTCCTAACTGACAGGCCACGCTGCCTGAGTTGGACGCAAAACTCGGCCAAATGCTCTACAGGGACAGGCCAACTAAGCTGGTAACCCCTGCCCTGCCTAAACTCCCCAAACTCCTTACCTGCACGCTGGTATGCCCTGAGGGTGCCGGGCGCTACAGACAAGGAGATTGCCCGGGATGCCTCGCCTCTCCACCACTCTGGATCCCTCCCAGACTCCAGAGGTGGCTGGGGAACACTTCTGGCAATTCTCGGGCCCACGGGGCCAGGGTCCGAAACCTGGACAACTGACCACGGGACAAGGCATCAGCAACCCCGTTATCTAACCCGGGGACATGCTTAGCCAAAAACAATGCGTTTAGAGACAAGGACCGGTGCACAAAATGGCGGACAAGCCGCATGACCCTGTCGCTCTTTGAGGACAGGGCATTTACCACATGGACAACCGCTAGGTTGTCACACCAAAAGTGCACAGTCTTGTCCCTAAACTGCTCCCCCCAAAGCTCTAAGGCCACTATTAAGGGGAAGAGCTCCAGGAACGTAAGGTCCTTAACCAACGAAGAGGCACTCCATTCCGGAGGCCATGCCGACCAGCACCACTGGTCACCTAACACTACCCCGAAACCACAAGTCCCCGCGGCGTCAGAGCAGAGCTGCAACTCAGCTTCCAACAGAAGCTCGTGCCTCCAGAAAGACAACCCGTTAAATCTATCCAAAAAATCCCGCCACACGCCGAGGTCAGCCCTGACCCCGGCGCAAAGGCGGGTACGATGATGGGGCAAACGGAGCCCCTTCATCGCATCATACAACCTCCTGGAAAAAGCCCTTCCAGGAACAACTACCCGACAGGCAAAATTAAGAATGCCTGCCAGTTCCTGAAGCTGCCGTAGGGTCACCTTCCGGCAGCCCAGGACCTCATCAAGCTTCCGCTTAATCTTTACCAACTTCTCTAGGGGCAATCTGGAAGATTGCTCCTCTGAGTCCAATTCAATACCCAGAAAGGTAATCCTGGTGGCGGGGCCTTCGGTCTTCTCAGAGGCTAAAGGCACCCCTAATTGAGCACAAAGGGCTTCGAAGTCCCGCATCAAAGCAAAACATTGCTCCGAATGCGCAGGCCCCGCCAAAAGGAAATCATCAAGGTAGTGAACGACCGTACCCAGGCCACTTTGCCTCCTGAGCGCCCACTCCAAGAAGGTGCTAAAACTCTCGAAAAGAGAGCACGAGACAGAGCACCCCATGGGCAAAGCTCTGTCCACGTAATAGCCCCCCTCGAAATGGAAGCCCAACAGCTCAAAGTCGTCTGGGTGTATGGGGAGGAGCCGGAATGCCGACTTAATGTCGCATTTACCCATAAGGGCTCCCACCCCACACTTCCTAACCATAGTCACGGCTGCATCAAAGGATGCATACCGGACTGAACACAACTCGTCAGGAATGAAATCATTCACTGACTCCCCTTTTGGAAAAGACAAATGGTGAATCAACCTAAATTCACCACTCGCCTTTTTGGGGACCACACCTAAGGGAGACACACGAAGATTCGGGAAGGGCGGCTCCGAGAAGGGCCCCAGGACCCTGCCTTCGGCAACCTCCTTCCCAATCTTCTCCCTAACAATGTCTTCATGACCAACAACCGACCTAAGGTTGTCAGACATGAAGGCCTTCCTAACACCCTGATAAGGGATCCTAAATCCCTCTGCAAAACCTAGCAAGAGAGCGGCCGCTCTCGAGCGAGGGTGGTAGTCGCCCAACCAACCCTCAAGCACCCCTAAATTAATTGGGCTGGGCCCCTTTTCCCCCAGCAGGTGGGGGAGGCTTTGGGGGACCCGAGCCTTTCTTTTCAATCCCCTTCTTGGGGCGGGGGCACACGGCTGCGGAATGGTTTCCCCCACAACTTCCGCAGGCGTGACGAAACCTGCAAATGGGGCGAAAACACGCCCCCTTTGCAGCGAACTCGTGACATATTAAAGAGGCACCCTTACTAACGGCACCCGCCACGGCCTTGGCCGGCGCGGGCGTCGCAGGCTCCTCCTCCATAAAGTGACCGCTATCGGTCCTATCACAGCCCTCCTTCCCTGACATATGAGTGGCCTGGAACCACAGGTCCGGAACCACCATATCCCAAGGCAAGTAGGGGTCATGGGCAATACGCATACGGAAGCCCTTGTCGTAGTGCCTCCATATGGTCCCCCCATACTCAAAATGGGCCCTCGCTATCAGGTCGATGTACTTCAGCAAGGCAGCGGCCCTCCCCGGCTGCCTCTGAATGACCACCGACGCAAAGGTCAGAAATGCATACAGCCACGAGCTGAAGCATTTCGTGACCTTTGTCTTTTTCACCTTCTCCCCAGGGACAACCTCCTTATCTTGTTTAGGGACCTCCCTGTTCAAGATGGAGAACAAATCAACGTACTCCCCCCGCCAGATTGCCTCCTTAACTGACGGGTGCAGATGGTACCCTAAAGGTGTGGCGGGCAACCCACAAGGGATGGCCCCAGGCTTGATGCTGGCGAACGGGTCCCACACCGTGGTGGCCCCCGAGCCCAGCACCCCAAGCCCCGGTGGATACATGAATGGGACCGGTGGCATAATGGCCGGTGGAGGAGGAATCCAACCCCCCACCCCCGCCCCAGGCGGGACAGGCACCCCCAGCGCCCCCACTGGCGGAGCTGGCGGGGACCAAACCTGACCACAGGTGCCTGCAGCAGCCCCCGTGAAACTGTTGCCACCCCCCATAGCTGGCGGGATGAACCCGGGACACTGGACGGGCAGTAGCGGAGATGTGCCTGCATGTGGTGCAACCTCACCTGCCCCGTAAGGGGTAGAAGCCATCCACGGTGGGCCCATCCTGGTTGGGCCCTGGAAAGATGACCATTGCACAGGCTGGGCCATCTGTCCAGCATGGCCCGTCTGCCCGGTGCCGCCCGCCTGTCCGGTTCCCGCCATCTGCACTTCGTGGGCCACTTGCCCAGGTGGGGCCGACTCCTCTTCGGGGTCTGCGCCCCAAGCTGCGGTGGCAGCCGAGGAAAGCCCCTCCGGGCCTGCCCCCGACCGCCACCTCTCCAACTCGTCGAGCCGCTCCAGGACCCTGGCCCAGGAGAGAGAAGGGGACAACTCGGGTTGAGGGACTGTGGGCATAAACCCTACCACCACCCCGCACCGGGATCCCCCCCAGGGGCCCCTCTGCCGCCGCCCGAGCCCGGGCAGACGGCCTGGCAGCCCTCCTAGGCCGCACCACAGGTTGGGCCGGGAGGGCCTTAGCTGGCCGCTTTTTAGGGGCCATACCACTAAAATCTATCTTTTACACAAAAAGGAATAGGGCGGGACCAAGCCCTCCCCCAACGGGCCCTGCACCCCGTGGGCAAAGGCCTGCCAGAAGCAGCAGGCCTCCGCAGAACAAAGCCCTCCCAAGAGGCTAATCCCACCTCTCAGTGGGCAACAAGGCCCGACACCAGGCCTTTATCCCAGGCCACAAGCCACCCCCAGGACACCACAAGCCCGCGGGGCCTCCCAAAGGCAGCACCCCCACCACCCACAAACAGGCAATGAGGCTCCAAACCGGAGCGGAGTCCAGCCGATGCTGGCTCCGCTAAACGCTGAAAAGGCTCTTCACTTAGACCACAGGCCACAAAATGGCGCCTCGCACGAGGTCGCCACCTAAAATGGCCGCCGGAGCAGACGAACGAACGTCTGCTCAGTAGCTCGGTCCGGGCGAAAAGGAAGAGCCCCGGGCCTGCTCGCCCTTATATAGGGCAAGCAGGCCCCGCCCGGACCAATCAGGGCCTTGGCCAATCAGGCCCTGATCTCCCGAGCGAAGTCTCGCATCGCGAGACTTCGCCCGGGATCCAAAATGGCGGCCGCCATGAGGGACCGTGTCTCCCGGTCCCTCCAGCAAAGCCTGCCTGCCGGGTAAGTCCGGCGCTGCCCTTTTAATGCATTTAAGATTATTTTGGAGGGGTAAACTATGGTCTATCTATCTTGAATTTTCCCAATCCCTATTTTCCCAATTCCTATTTCTTTCAGCAAAGACTTGATTTTGCACATTAAAACTTTGGATTAAATGTGAACTTGGCCTTTTGATGACAGTAGCAACATAAACAGTTGTTAGTTGTTAATTGGAAACTGAAATATTACAATCAAATGCCCAATTATTATAACTGAATAACACACACAATAAACATTGCCATTATTCTGCTTGTTCTTAATGATGGCATGGTTGTGTAACAACTCACTGAAATAATGTTTAAATACTGCTTTAAACCATGTCCGAATTATTTCACATAAAGGAGAGCATAGAAAATAGTCAACTTCTGCTATTATTTTGATGTTACAGTAAACTTTCAATAGCAACATCACTACTCTGCCTCAGGTTCCAGTTTATATATGAAGTAGCATATTAAGAATAGAATTAGAGTCAGAATTATAAAAACTCTGATCTAATTCTGACTCAAAAAAACAACAAATCAAAACATCTTTACTCTTTTTTTTATAGAATATTTTTTCTAGATCTTTAGTCTGGCTGTGAACTTGGACTTTAGAATGATTTGTGATTTTTAAAAAGAGTTACTGCATTCTTTCTGTTAATTCCTGCTGATTAAAATATCTATCATAATGTGCTCATGTTGTGGCTTATGGTAGGATCAGGATATGCTATAATATTCAGTGACTTCAACATTGAAATGATTGTCAAGTTCAAGGGACAATGATTGTCACTTCAAGAGACACTGACTTCCATTTACATTTCTAAGGCTTTGCAGAAGGAAGTTTGAAAAGTAAAATATTTCAAGCTTCTTGTTGCACAACATCTGTTGATACATAGTTGTTTACTTAAACAAAGGCAATTGCTTACCCTTCTCTGAGCCATGCATATGTGGGTGAAGAAATTGCTTAATTATAGCAGAGAATCATCCCAAAAGTAAATGGAAGGTTAATATAATGTCATGATGAAAATAACTGGAAATATATATGAATATGAAATCAGATATAAATTCAAAATGGCAGAAATTTCTAAAAGCAAAATTTATAATTAAAATATCTTTTAAATTTAGTACAGGTGCTTTAGCAGCATTTAAAATTCCTGGAGTGCTGCCATGATCAATATATGTTTTAGATAATTATAGGTTTCCTCTCTCTGACTCTCTGTATTTCTCTGTCTAACATATTTTTGCTGATAATGAATATGTTTTAGATAATTCTAGGTTAAGGTGACCAGATTTTAACATTGGTAAAGCGGGACACATTGAGAGGGTGGGTTCTTGATTAAAAAATTGGTTTAAATTGTAAAACCCTCTGTAAAAGCCTTCAGAGGCATGTAAGAGTGATTGGTGGTAAAGAAGTTTGATAAGTAAGTCAAATCTAGATGATCTTTGCATTTGAGAGTTAAATGTTAGATTTTTAAATAATTGAAAGAGGTACAGAAAAATTAGAAATAGAAAATTGTACTCGGAAATCTAAAGAGAAGCAAATAGAAGCATTCAGAAGAAACCAAAATTTAAGACTTGATACTGGGAAGTTTAAAAACTGCAGCCATAAAATCAAGGATGAATCTGGCCAATGTAGTAATAGCTTGTCTATGATAAGATGTGGACTGATTTCGCAGTATCAATTCCAACTGGGGATTTTTGCTTTATATTGCAAACATTACAAACATTTATATTTTAAAAAAAACTAAGAGGACCAATCTTACTTTATTTCTGTTGCACCCTAACTCTATTAAGGTAAACCTACAAGTCTGTCTGGATTGCAAAAATACACATGACCATTGCAAAGGGTTTACCTTTCCAGCGGTCATTCGGATTTTTTGCAACCCAGATCTTGTCACTTAATTTCGGCAGAATACACAGGACTGAAACTTTATTTGACTAAATTCAACTACTATAGATCTATTATTTTCCCTCATCAGGTAGCCATACCCTTACTGGGATTTGAACCTGGGCTTCTTCCTTGTAGGCTACAGGCTTGCCTCCTGTATCAGCTTGATGTAACAATGGCTGTTATTTGTAGAAGGGAGGGGGGAGAAAAAGAAAGAAGAAACAAAGCAAAACAAAACCAAAATTATTGTGAGTCTATGTACACTTAATCTTACCATTCCCATCTTAATAAGTAATTTTCTCAACAGCATACCACTTTTCTTTCGCATTTTTGTTAGTGGGTGGGCTTGTCTATCCTTTTTCCCCCCTCTCAAAGATAATATGTTTAGAAAAACAAGCTTTCAGAAAACAGGATTCAATTAAATTCAAAACAGTCAATTATATTGTGGAGATAAATGATAATGGCTGCATTATATAAATGCATTAGGACTGCAACACCCTGAAATTTGAAAATTGCAATCCCGATATGTCTTGAGGTTACCTTGTTAAAAGGCCTATGCTGGATAATAGTGACTAAATGAACTTTTTTTTTTTAGGAAAAGCCTTTGACTTATCAGCACTATGTATTTAAATAAAATTATGTTTTCCCAGTCATCCCTTTAAAACAACTATCTGGAGGAGATTCTGAGATTTGCCTCAAGCCCTTAAAAAAACTTTCAGTGTTGTTGTGAAATGGAAACATCTGACAGTTCTTTGGTAATTTCAGTGGTTAAAAATGTTATCAACTAATCTGTTATAATGCGTTCCCTGGGGGCAGCATGCCATGAGATTTATTTTCTCCTTCAGTGATTGCCTCTCAAATAATGGGAAACATTCATATTTTTAAGGATATTTGTTTTCTGCATATTAGAAGAAAGGAAAACTGTGCTTAGCAGATTCTCTTAGAAAAAATATGACTGATATAAAATCCAGTAGTTGCCGGACTTTTCTAGAGAAATACCAACCAAATGAGTCATCAATCTGAATTAATCAGAATTGATCATAAGCACAATATTCAGCCAGCAGCCATTGTTATCTATGAGAGAAATGTCACCTCAGAATGGCTTCATTGGAACTGTTATTGAAGTAAAAAATGAACCTGAATTTTTATTTCAAATGTTTAAATGAGACTGATAAGCTGAGAATGCAGCAGTGGTGGATGGAGACTATACATCAAGATGCACAGAATGCTGTAATCTTCCCACCAAAGTGGTACCTATTTATCTACATGCATTTGTATGCTTCCAAATGCATGTAGGTGCTGGGGCAAATTACAGGAGCTCACCCCATCGTGCAGCGCTTGGATCTTAAACCCAGACTGTCAGTGGTCAAACTGGCAAGCTCAACATCTTTAACTGCTGAGCCATCCCACCCCATTTGATAATTCAATTCAATTCAATTCAATTCAGTTAAAAAGAGAATTTACATGTGCACCGTTTGTGCTTTTTTATATATTTCCATCTGATCCATGGATGATAAATTGTAGACGGTGTAGTATCATGATAACCACTCAGGGAGCATGACTTTACTTTTTAAACAACCAGCAATATCTCAACCTCGGCTTAACTTGGAATTATTTCAGTTTTTGCTATCTCTAGCACATACTTCAATATTGGTGTTGTGGTTAGCTCTGGCCCAGCTCCTGCCCCAAGGAATGTGCATGTGGGGGAGACATCCACATGCTGCAGGGCTGTTTTGCCCCCGGTGGAATCTGATGATGAAGGCTCCTCTGACCAAGAAGACATGAGTGACAGGGAGGAGGAGAGTGTGGCAGACAGCTCAGAAGGAGATCAATTATCTAGCTCCTCCTTGGATTCAGAACAAGAGTTAATGATACAGCCACGCATGCGGAGAGCGATGCATAGGCAACAACAACTGAGAGATTATTATCAAAGAAAATGAGGCCACCTGTGGTTGGGTGGGGCTGTGGTAATTAGTGAGGCTGCTATAAATAGCAGCCTGTGGGTTTGACCATTGTGGAGGATTATCTGATCGTTGTGTTTCATGACTGCTTTACTGACTTTGACCTTTTGTGTGCTGATTTTTCCCCGCTTTGAAACTAAACCAGAGCAAAGTGTGTTTCACTTTGTGAAAGAAGAAGGACTGTGAATTACCTCACAGCTGCAAGCTAAGTATCACAGAACTGATAAGGGACTTGTACAAATTACCAGTTTGTTTGGAGACGAGTGCTCTTTGCTATACCAAAAGAGGGCTTAGTTTATGTGAATTTTCATTATAAAGAACATTGTTTTGAATTTTCAAACGTGTGTGTGTCTGAAATTTGTACGTGTGAATTTTTGGGAGGAGTCTACCAGAGAGCCTGACAGAACAATTGGTACAACAAATATTTAAGAATACATACATTTAAAAGCGATATTAAAATAAAATACTGATATTGATATTGAAAGCATTGCAACAAATACCTAAAATGAAATGAAACTAGATAAAGTGAAAGCTAGTATGGTGAAATTTTAAGATTAGAGTTATATTTATCTGTCAATTTATGTGCAATATTGGATTTCCTTAAATATCCAGCTGCATATTGACTTTTCTTAAAAATTCCTTTGTGTTTGTTTATCTGTTTTTACAACATTATGTTGGAATATGTTAGATAACAAGTTAACAAATAACAATTGTATTATAATGCATCTTACTTCATAGTGGTGACGATGAAGAGAAAACCTAAATGCTCCTCTAAGGAAGTGTAAAATTAAAATATAAAATAAAATGTATGAAGAACTATTTTAATAGAATTCAAAATTCAACATGCCTGATAAATTGAGATTGTCATTCAAACAAACACAGGTGGCAAAAAGGGACATGAACTCATTATACAGGCATTTTTAATTCTCTTGCTATAGTTTTTATTTTTGTTGATAAGTTTATTCCCTTTTGTATTAGGCAACATCTTTCCTTTGCAATCTACCAAAGAATGATTGGAAGTGTTTAGGGCCATGTTCACAAATTAGGGTTAATAATAGGACATTATGTTAAAATCTCAATGTTTGGTATTCATGGGTCAGTTCATCATGTTCTTGGCTCATTGTCATGAATTGCTCCATACACGTGCAGAGTTCAAGCTTGTGACGAGAAGCACTTAATAAATTACATCTGTTAGACTTAGCTGATCTTCAAGCATGCCATTGCTTCATTTTAGCTTTGTCTTTTGGCTCAAGGAAGTGCAAACGGGATGTACCACCCAGAGCACATTTTTTAGCATTGCGCTGCAATGAGAACTTGAGTGAAACAAAATTTGGCGGTACCTAAATTATGGTATGATCTTTTCTCAATTCTATTAACAAATACAACATCTGGTTAATAGATATAAAATAACTGACAGATGAACTAAAAGCCTTGTAATGGACCTTTGCGACATAGATTCTTAGCTGTTCCACCAAGCATTAATTACATAATAAATACATCCACACCCTTGAATGAAACAGACTCATCCTCACACCCTCTTACTCAATGCAGCTGCAATCAGAGAAAACTCTTCCTTGTGGTTGCATGAATGTACATTACTGCCATTCTTGAAGTAGCAGTTCACCTTACTCCTGGTTGCAGAAAAGGAAGAGTGGAGAGATGGCTCTTGCACTTTGGGGAACAGCCTAATTTGACGGGAGGGAAAGTAGTGCCCTGAAATCAGAAGGAAAAAAGCATTTCTGCAGCAGATTCAAGTAGACATTAGGGACTATGATGAAACCAGACCTGGACAGGAACATATTTATTATTGGGACATCATATATAATTTGAACATCATGTTTTGTTCTGGGGAAGAGGAAAAACTTTTGAGGAAGAAGCAAAGCATTTTTAGATAGAACAGCCACATCAAAATAAATGCTGCTTAAAATGGGTGTTGTCAAAAGCAAGTTCATATGATGACCTAAACTGAATTAATCCTGACTACGATAGAGATGTTTTAACTTTTATTCCTTTTCAAACAATCCATTGAAAAGAAGACATCTGTTTCCCAACAGCTATCAACAGGATTAATACAGCAAGATTAATCTAGAATAGAAAGAGTCTATTAAGTGGATTGACTGAAAATTCAGAATGGAAAAAATAAAGGGTTTCTGAACACTATAGGAGTAGCCTCTTACTCTCTCAGTATGCATGCTAGACCTTTCTTGTAAGTAGTACATGTGCAAAACATTTTGGATCTCTATAGATCAAATACTGAATATGAGTCAACTATGTGATGCAGCCCACTCCTCTCCCAAAAAAACCCAAGAATAAAGGTACAGTATTTGGAGATGGACAATATTGACTACAACACAGAGTACCAGATCATGGGAAATAATTGTCTTTGTTGAACTCACCTGAAGTATTATGTTGAATTCTAAAATGTCTAAAAACAAAGGAATATAAAAATAAAAAATATAAAAAAACGGAAATCCAGATAATACAGGGACTGGAAATAAATCTCTATGCAAGGTAAAATTAAAATATGTTTAGCCCATGGAAGAGAAACCTGAAAGAAAATGTGCTAACAAACTTTATATATTTAAAATATTGTAATATACAGAAGGAAAGGGTCTTCACCTGTTTTTTATGTAGTGGATGAGAACCAATAGATTAAACTACAAGAAAGTAGATTCAGGTTAGAAATTAAGAACAGTTTCCTGAAGAATTTGAGCATTGTATTCCAGTTGAATAGATTGCTTCATGAAGTAGTACTGTACGTTGTAATCCTGGACATATTTTCTGATTCTAAACTGATAGGAGATGTTAGTAATAATTATAAGAATAATGTGACTTTCAAACCAGTTTGTTTCTGGAGGCTACATAAAATGAATATTTTGCTAAGATTAAAGTTTAACTTAAATCATATTACAGACTATTTACACAAAACAAAGCACAACTTAAATAAACAGAACAGTAATCACTTTGAAAAATAAAAAGTACAAATAGAGATTAAATTCAAGAGAGTGTATCTATGTATTTTATTTTTTTTAAAAAAAAATATGACTCCTAATATTAAAGCACAACTCTGGGCTGCTCACAGTATGTTTTAAACACACTGCAAAATTTAAGGAAGTCCAGTTATACCTTATAATGCAAATAATTCACATCAGTAGATTCACAGGAAATCTAGCATGATAGCAAGGGCGTTTCTGTCATTTAAATCAACTCCCCATTTCCTCTTCTCTGGTCTCTTGTTTTTTATTACACTGTAAATATCATAAAGAGCTCACAAGAGCTCACAACAGATTTAAACTTAATATTAACTGCTTCAAACTTGACTGTAAAAAATACGACTTCAGTAACCGAGTTGTCGAAGCGTAGAACTCATTGCCAGACTCTGTAGTGTCATCCCCAAACCCCCAATACTTTACCCTTAGACTATCCACAGTTGACCTCTCCAGATTCCTAAGAGGTCAGTAAGGGGTGTACATAAGTGCACCAATGTGCCTTCCGTTCCCTGTCCTATTGCTCTCCTATATCTCCTTTACCATTCTTCTTTGCTATATTTATTCTATTCTTTCACTGATATATTTTATTCCTATTTCTTCTCTTCTCTTCTTTCTTAGATATACTTTACTATGAGTATATCCTCTATAACCTTCATTATATATTTACTATATGCATACCCAATGCATACCCAATATAACTCTCATTGTGCAATGGATAAAATCAATCAATCAATAAAAAATAAATATTATCTCGTTATATGACTGTGTGCATTACCTTCACTTTTGTTTTTTTGGTTTAGATCGGATGTTGTCTGGGTGATCAGAGAGCTGCCAATGTGGTAAAAGAATACATTTTCTATATGGGAGAAGAAGCTGCTAGCAAAATATTAAGATAAAACATGTGGATTTTTTCCAGAAACAAACTCAGCAGCTATATAACTTATCTTGGTGACTCAGTGTCTTCCTTGCACATGATCAAAGTTCTAATTCAATGCTTGGTGAATATTTGATTTCAATTATTATGAATGGTGCTCAGGAACTTATGCTTAATTTTGGGTTTTCACAAAATCTCTCAATAGACTGTTCTGCTCAGTTATTGGAATGAAAGAATAACTCCTGATATAGTTATTTTCCTGACTCTGTGATAATGGAATATTTTCTGGATCGAGATAGAAATTATGATCTAAAGCCATTCATTTGATTTTGAAATTTATAATATTATCCTCTCTCAGCATATCCTGTACAATTGATGTCTTAGGTAACTAATATACTGTATAACAAACATACAGATATATACTATGAGATCTGGTATCCACTCTACAAAATAAAATAGTCATAAGAATCAGCTTAAAACCACAAGACCCATTATATTGGTGTTCTCTAGCAATTCTCATTTATCTGAAATTATCTTGGGATTTAATGTTTATTGATTGATGCCCAGACACAACAAAAACAAATAGTTATGTGTATTACCACTGGAATACAGAATCTTCAAACTCGTTGAATTTCTGAAAAACAAAGTTGAATCCATGAAAAATCCACCCCATAGCACAGTGTTGACTTTGATATGTTAACAATACTTTCACACATTGACAGCATGAAAATAGAGTTAATTTATAGGCCATATAAAGGAGCAACAGAAGAGCATGAAATTCATCAAGGCAACAACAATAGGGTACTATACTTGAAGCGAGGTAATAAAGGCTGTTTAAATCAATGAAATATATCAGAAGGAAAAAATTACAGATTCATTATTAGGATCCAGGTAACATGCCAAAAGAAATTCAGTGCCTGTATAATATCATATGCAACAGACTCAAACTCAACCCGGATAAGATGGAGTGGCTGTGGGTTTTGCCTCCCAAGGACAATTCCATCTGTCCGTCCATTACCCTGGGGGGGGGGAATTATTGACCCCCACGGAGAGGGTCCACAACTTGGGCGTCCTCCTCGATCCACAGCTCACATTAGAGAACCATCTTTCAGCTGTGGCGAGGGGGGCGTTTGCCAGGTTCGCCTGGTGCACCAGTTGCGGCCCTATCTGGACCGGGACTCATTGCTCACAGTCACTCATGCCCTCATCACCTCGCGGTTCGACTACTGTAATGCTCTCTACATGGGGCTACCTTTGAAAAGTGTTCGGAAACTTCAGATCGTGCAGAATGCAGCTGCGAGAGCAGTCATGGGCTTACCTAGGTATGCCCATGTTTCACCATCACTCCGCAGTCTGCATTGTCTGCCGATCAATTTCCGGCAACACAATTCAAAGTGTTGGTTATGACCTTTAAAGCCCTTCATGGCACTGGACCAGAATATCTCCGAGACCGCCTCCTGCCGCACGAATCCCAGCGACCGGTTAGGTCCCACAGAGTGGGCCTTCTCCGGGTCCCGTCAACTAAACAATGTCGGTTGGCGGGCCCCAGGGGAAGAGCCTTCTCTGTGGCGGCACCGGCTCTCTGGAACCAACTCCCCTCAGAGATTAGAACTGCCCCTACTCTCCCTGCCTTCCGTAAACTCCTTAAAACCCACCTTTGCCGTCAGGCATGGGGGAACTGAAACACCTCCCCCGGGCATGTACAATTTATGCATGGTATGTTTGTGTGTGTGTTTGTTAGTAAATGGGGTTCTTTTTAAATCTTTTAAAATATTTTAAATTTATTTGGATTTGTCATGATTTGCTGTATCTTGCTGTGAGCCGCCCCGAGTCTGCGGAGAGGGGCGACATACAAATCTAAATAATAAATAAATAAATAAAATGATATACAGTACTATAAAACATACAATAGGACAATGATGGTGAACCTATGGCACTGGTGCCACAGGTGGCATGTGAAGACATATCTGCTGGCATGCGAGCCTTTGTCCTAGCTCAGCTCCAATGTGCATGTGTGTACCAGTCAGCTCATTTTTGGCTGGCACAGAGGCTCTGGGAGGGCATTTTTGGCTTCCAGAGAGTCTGCTGGGGGACTTGGCCCTGGCTCCAGGGAAGCCTTTGGAGCCTGGGGAGGGCAAAACACGAACCTACTGGGCCCACTAGAAGTTGGGAAACAGGCTGTTTCCAGCCTCCAGAGGGCCTCTAGAATTGTGGGATAAGCTGTTTTTGTCCTCCCCAGGCATTGAATTATGGGTGTGGACACTGGTGCATGTGCGATAGCATACACACACACACTCTTTTGGCACCCATGGAAAAAACATTTCTCCATCACCACAATAGGACAACAGAAGGGTTATAAACAATCAGAAAGCATTCCATGCTTCGAATGAATGAGAAAAAGTCAGGATAAAAAAAGGAAGTATATGAATAAAATTTGGAATGGGGGACAAGACAAAAATATACCTTTTAATAAAGATAAATTCCTCAAACTAAAAACCAATGGAATATAAACTGTAGTGTAGATAAAAATGTAAAGGTTCCCTTTGCACATATGTGCTAGCCATTCCTGACTCTTGGAGGTGATGATCATCTTTGTTTCTGTTACATTCTCAGAATGAAGCACATAGGCTTCAGTCAGGTCCTGCATTCTGGAGGGAAAATACTGTCTGCTGATTGGCTAGATTTTCTGGCACCTCCCTATGTCAGGCAGAGCCTTTGCTCGGTTGTAAATATCTGCCAAATAAAGAGCTGTTGTTTTGAAGTCACTTCTCTCTGCCTCTTCCATTCACCTTATTTAACAGTTTCAAAGCCGAGGAGCCAGCACTGTCCAAAGATGTCTCTGTGGTCATGTGGCCAGAATGACTAAAGGATGAAGGCACACATAACCCTGTTACCTTCCCAGCAAATCCCTATAATTCTACTTGCATTTTCTACTTACATTTTTACATGCTTTTGATTTGCTAGGTTGGCAGAAGCTGGGACAAGTAACAGAAGCTCACCCCATTACACGGCATTAGGGATTTGAACTGCAAGATTGCCGACCTTACTGATTGACAAGCTCAGCATCTTTGTCACTGAGCAACCACATCTCTTGTAGGGTGGATAGTTTTGGTTATTTAAAAAGTGCTTATTTTTATTATAGCTTTAAGGCATTTTATTCAACACATGTATGTTTTTTCAGGCTGTATATGCAGTGCCTTGATAGTTAGTTCTAGTACAGTGATACCTTGTCTTACAAACTTAATTGGTTCCGGGACAAGGTTCTTAAGGTGAAAAGTTTGTAAGATGAAACAATATCTCCCATAGGAATCAATGGAAAAACGATTAATGCATGCAAGCCCAAAATTCACCCCTTTTGCCAGCCGAAGCGCCTGTTTTTGCACTGCTGGGATTCCCCTGAGGCTCCCCTCCATGGGAAACCCCACCTCCGGACTTCTGTGTTTTTGCGATGCTACAGGGGAATCCCAGCAGTGGAATCCCAGCATCACAAAAATGAGTGCTTCTCTGGCAACGGAAGTCCGGAGGTGGGGTTTCCAGCAAAGAGAGCATCAGTGAAATTGCAGCATCGCAAAAACAGCAAAGTCCTCGAAACTCCACCTCCGGACCTCTGTGTTTTTGCGATGCTACAATTTCACTGAGGCTCCCCTCGCTGGGAAACCCCACCTCCGGACTTCCGTTGCCAGCGAAGCACCCATTTTTGCGCTGCTGGGATTCCCCTGCTGGGATTCTCCTGCAGCAACACAAAAACATGGAAGTCCGGAGGTGGGGTTTCCCATGGAGGGGAGCCTCAGGGGAATCCCAGGAGCGCAAAAACGGGTGCTTCGCTGCCAACGGAAGTCTGGAGGCGGGGCATCCCAGGGGGGGCGGCGGCGGGTTTGTAAGGTGAAAATAATTTGTAAGAAGAGACAAAAAAAATCTTAAACCCTGGGTTTGTATCTCAAAAAGTTTGTATGATGAGGTTTGTAAGACAAGGTATCACTGTACTTGGTTTCCTGTCCCTTCACCCTCTTGGTACTTCTTTGGATGATTTCCGGTGTGCCCTTATTTTTTTTAAAAAAATAAAAATTAATGCAATACAACTAAGGCACCAGATTTCTAATGGCTGTACAATTATTTTCCATCAAGATAATTGAGGAAAGAATAATAGTCAGTTGATTTTATGAGCATCAGTAGCCCCCATCACATCTTGAATTCATGCATCTGGAAGGCAATACATCTCTGAAAGTAATGTCTGGTCTGCATATTGTGTTGCAGAATGATGGAATCAAAGGTGAAATCCAGATGATGATCATTTCAGAAGCATCCCTAACTATGGAATATATTCAAACACCATTTAACTTTCTTCTGGGTGATGTAGATGCAGTAAAACCACTTAATTATGGAACTGATTAACATATGCTAGCCATTAATTTTCTTAACATTCTCTAACTGTATTACTATATATAGACAGAATAGAATAGAATAGAATAGAATAGAATAGAATTCTTTATTGACCAAGTGTGATTGGACACACAAGGAATTTGTCTTGGTGCATATGCTCTCAGTGTACATAAAAGAAAAGATAAGTTTGGTATTTAGAATTTTAAAATGTAATCACTTAAACAGGGGGGGGGGGGTTGTAGTAGAAAAATGTAATATTGCTACTTAAGATGATATATGATCCCATTTCAAGGCAGGAATCTTGCTTCCCCCCCCCCCCTTTCCAAAATCTACTCTCTTTCCTGATGAGGACATGATGTATATTTCATCCCAAAGAAAACATTTGTTATAGAGAGAGTGAAATATGTTTCCTTGGAAGCTGTTCCCTCTCTAGCATACTTGTGTAAATTAAATTTAAACATGCAAAGGCTATTTTGGATAAATCTGGGAATGTAAAGCACAAAATAATAGTACACACACACACACACACAAAGGCATATGAATCTCAGTCCAAAATAAGAAATAATATAAGAACTGGTTATTAAGAAAATAAAGTCATCCATTCACATATTTGTCTTGGGAAACTTACTCTTCAGCTACATACCTCCCAAGATGACTTGAGCATCCTCTTGCTAATAAAATGGTTGAAGTCTGTTTAAAGAGACAGTAAAGCAAAATTGTATTTCAATGGTTTAATTTTTAAAATCTTTGTTAAGTATGAGAAATGCAATGAGATAAAATCTGGTATTATAGAATCAATCAAGAGAGGCAAGATTGTTCTTGTCCACTCAAATTTTATAGGAAATTTGGATAAATTCATTAAGAAACATTTGTTTAAACATGATCTCAAAATAGCCAGTGTACTGTACATTTGTTAAATAGGAAATTGTCTTTCATGTGACCATCACAATATGTCAGAGAGTCAGCTAAGTCTCAGGCAATCCACAGACATCCTGGATCCACATTCATTTATATAAGTTTGAATTAATATAATTCAAAAATAGATGGATACATGTTATAGTAATACTTACAGGTATTTTAGCCCAAATGTATTTCCCTTGTGCCAGAAATAAAAATGATCTGTATTTAAAAAGTTATTTGAATAGACACAAATAAGTAACTAGATTGTGCTTAACATTATTCTTTTTATTCTGTATACAATTAAGATCTTTTAATGTTTCTGATGTTCACCTATGCAAGTTCATCACTTGTAAACATTTCTTGAACATATTTCCACCTAATTTAGAAACAGTTAATTTCTATCATATGATGTATCCAAATGACATTATTTTCCTGCCTTAAATCACCACTTTTGATTTACATTGAGCTATATATTTATCTATTTTATCTACTTTGCTACTTCATGTTTTATTTCCTAATTAAAGGGCTGTGCTCTTTAGCATACATCTCATGCTACAGGCCTTTATTATCATTTTTCTCTGTTAATCTTTGTATTTGTAAGGACTGTGAGATTGGGCCTGGGATGGGCTGCTGCTGCCAGTATCGTAGTATCTGTCAGGCTCAGGTAACAAACTGGTAAGTCAGTTCCTGTTGCAAGCAGTGTAAAAAAAATGTAAAAATCATGTGAGGGAAAAGAAGAAAAACAAATCAATTTATCCATAGTAAAATATTCTGCAGAATGCTTTAGGCCATTTGCCAGATACAAATACTAGGGGGGAAACCTATTTATCAACAGTAAACTGGTTCTCCAGAATCCTTCATACCAATCCAGTAAGTCATTTTCCAGATAAAAAGCAATACTTGTAAATAAATATGATCCTAAATGCTGCTAAAATTCTGTGGAATTCATTTCATTTTATTTTAAAATTAAATTAATATTTTAGCACAGCAGTTAAGTAGCATTAGGAGATCAATCCATTGTGTAATAATTTGCATATCCCTAAGTACTATCAAAAGAAATTTTGAAACTGACTCTGAAAGTATTGTCTTCTTTTGCATAATTGGAATCAGAAAGGCAATCTTTCTATGTTTCTTTTTGAAAGAAGTAATTCTCCAAAGTGGGAAGGCATGGACTATTGAACATTTTTATGTCTACATGGAGGGCAAAGGAAAATATAGCACTAACAGCAAAAGTGAATTGTATAACAAAGACTTGTTTTACTGTTCTAGAAACTATCTTAAAATAATCTAAAATTAATTAAATACTCTAAAATACTCTTTATTTTAATACTCTTAAATATTAACTTTCAATCTTAAATGGATTAAATATTTTAAAAACATTGATCACTACTGATTTAATTATGTCACCATTTCTTAATCACTTTTGACTAACTCTGCTAAGCCTGATTAAATCAGTAATTCATGGAAATGGATATATTAGCTGTATTATAAAAATAAAATAAAACTGGAAGAAAAGTTGTTTTTAAAATATTATTTAAATGTTAGATTGCATGTGCTTCTTAGTTTGTGATAACCAATGATCTGTTGCAAGGCAGCCTCTGAATTAGAAATTATATTTTAGCATTCTCAGCCTAGATATGAAACTTAACTTTTGTTGCAATAATATTTGACCAAGATGGTATCATGGTTTACCTATTGTTTACTTATCTTCAATATCTATATCCAGATATATGGATGGGTGTCACCAAACTCAACCCAGATAAGACGGAGTGGCTGTGGGTCTTGCCTCCCAAGGACAATTCCATCTGTCCGTCCATTACCCTGGGGGGAGAATCATTGACCCCCCTCAGAGAGGGTTCGCAACTTGGGCGTCTTCCTCGATCCACAGCTCACATTAGAGAAACATCTTTCAGCTGTGGCGAGGGAGGCATTCGCCCAGGTTCGCCTGGTGCATCAGTTGCTGCCCTATTTGGACCGGGAGTCACTGCTCACAGTCACTCATGCCCTCATCACCTCGAGGCTCGACTACTGTAATGCTCTTTACATGGGGCTACCTTTGAAAAGTGTTCGTAAACTTCAGATTGTGCAGAATGCAGCTGTGAGAGCAATCGTGGGCTTTCCCAAATATGCCCATGTTACACAAACACTCCGCAGTCTGCATTGGTTGCCGATCAGTTTCCGGTCACAATTCAAAGTGTTGGTGATGACCTATAAAGCCCTTCATGGCACCGGACCAGATTATCTCAGGGACCGCCTTCTGCTGCACGAATCCCAGTGACCAGTTAGGTCCCACAGAGTGGGTCTTCTCCAGCTCCCGTCAATTAAACAATGCTGCCTGGCGGGACCCAGGGGAAGTGCCTTCTCTGTGGTGGCCCCGCCCCTCTGGAACCAACTCCCCCCAGAGATTAGAATTGCCCCTACCCTCCTTGCCTTTTGTAAGCTACTTATTACCCACCTCTGTCGCCAGGCATGGGGGAGTTAAGATTCCCTTTCCACCTAGGCCTTTACAATTTTATGCATGGTATGTCTGTATGTATGTTTGGTTTTTTATATTAAGGGGTTTTTAATCGTTTTTAGTATTGGATTATTATTGTACGCTGTTTTATGATTGTTGTTAGCCGCATAATAAATAAATAAATAAATAAATAAATAAATAAATGAATGAATGAATGAATGAATGAATGAATGAATGAATGAATGAATGAATGAATGAATAAATAAATAAATAAATATACTCTTAGCATATAGATAGCCTTTTATATTTCTCAAATTTGTATTCTGGATTATCTACTTTTTTAAAATTCTAAAATAGAGAGTGAAAAAATTATAAAAATGTATGCATGAACAAAGAGACTGCTAGGACAAATAGCACATTGTCCAATTCTGGAACTAATTTTAGATATTGATTAATTGAATATGTGCCATTAGAAATGCTTGTAATTTAATAGCAGTTTAGGACAAAATAATTTGAAGGAACAATAATGGCACCAACTGAAGGAAAATTGCTTTATCGCTCAATACCTTTATACTTGGACATTTTACTTGGCTACATCTTTGAATTGTTTGTATTTATTATGACAAAGACTACAAAATAAAATACTTGAATAATACAGAATTAACCACAAATTACTTTCAGATAGCTACTTTTTCAATAGTTATATGTGCTAGAATTTAAGGTTCACATCATCTATTTTTAGAAAAAGATGAAATAATCAAGCTATGCATTCAGAGGCCTAGTTTGGACTAATTACTTCTGCACATCTGTTTCAAGGAGTTCAGCTTTCATGGATAATCACAGAAAAATGTTGGACCTTTGACAGGACTCTTGAATTAAAATTGCAGGTACAGTATGCTTCATCAGAGAAGCTTTTGGCATTTCTACAATGAATCATCTACAATTAACATACTCTATTCCTCAGCTTCTATATACATTATTTGTCTTTAATTAGACACATATTCTTTCTGTAGCCAACAAAATTCTAGTCAAAATCTGTTTTGGTTCTACTGCTGTGTATTTTAAAAATTCTACTTACAGGTATTAGAAAATGGGACACAGTACAGGATTCTAAACTATGGAGATAGAATACAATAGAATAGAATTTTTATTGGCCAAGTGTGATTGGACACACAAGGAATTTGTCTTGGGCATATGCTCTCAGCGTACATAAAATAAAGTATACATTTGTCAAGAATCATATGGTATAACACTTAATGATTGTCATAGGGGTCAAATAAGCAATGAAGAAGCAATATTAATAAAAATCTTAGGATATAAGTAACAAGTTACAGTCATACAGTCAACATGGGAGGAAAGGAATGATGAGAAAAACTAATAGAATAGAAGTGCAGATTTAGTAGAAAGTCTGACAGTGTTGAGGGAATTATTTGTTTAGTAGAGTGATGGCGTTTGGGAAAAAACTGTTCTTGTGTCTAGTTGTCTTGATGTGCAGATTATCCGGATAGTAAAGTTACAAGGCACGTAGCTTGAACCCATCTTCGGGGAACGTTTGTGGGAGAAATTGGTATTACTATCGTCTAGTAGGAAGCCAGCGGAAGAGAACGAGCAGTGCCAGTGGCCAGTAGATCATCAACTGGCATTGTGGTGAAGGTTAAAGATGAGCAGGGGTGGGCTACTGCTTGGATGGGGGGATGACACAGTGGGGTAGCAAAAATGGAGCTTCACCCCAGAGAACCCAATTTGCACTGAAAGATGTTGAAAGAAAATGCAGGGCATCCTGCAGAAGCCACGCCCACAGTGTGGTAGTAAAAATTTTGGTAGCCCTTCACTGGAGATGAGCCTCCTTATTCCATTTCCCTCCAAGTGCAAAGTGTGTGCTGTATTACGAAAGTGATGAAGGTAGGTGTCCTATAATCTGACACTAATATGTTCTAATCCAGTGTTTCCCAAACTTGGCAACTTGAAGATATTTGGATTTCAACTCCCAGAATTCCCCAGCCAGCATTCGCCAAGGTTGGGAAACACTGTCCTAATCAGAAGAAAGAGCGAAATATTTGAAATGGCTTGAAAGAAATAGGCAAGCGACACCTGCATAAAAGAAATTTTTTAAAAAACCTTAACTTAATAATTCTGGATATTTACAAAGATGAGTTCGTTTTCTCATCAGTTTTTAGTGGGCACAGGAATAAGAGGAAGGGCATGCCATGGCAAAACTCCATGGAGGATCTGCTTTGGCTGCATACTTTTCATAGTCAACCCCTTCCCATTGTTTAGAAAAATAAGTCAGGAAATAACTGCATAGTTTAGGCATAAGAAATTGAAGATTACATATGAGCAAAGATTAGTTGCATTCCCAGTCATTGACAATATAGCCAAGGGATTCTGGTAGTTGATACTGGCAGTTGAGTCAAGCAGAGGTTTCTTACCTCTGACTTAGAAATAACTGAATTCATTAGAACATAAGACTCAGGCTGGGTTCAAGTTATTCATCTTTGTTAAAAGGTTGTGGCATACATGAACTGTATATGAATGTGTGTCTGTGTGTGTGTGTATATATAAAAATTACAGAAGTACTTTTTCTTTAGATTTGCAGATTACAGGCTTTATTCAAAAATTATGCATATAGAGATTTATGGAATGTTTTTAAACGCAAACCTATGGTATTTATTTTGGCAAGAACAGTGAATTCATATTTATTGTCCTCAGAAGTATTATAAAAACCCAGCAGGATCTGGCAATGATAGAGTTACAGAGACAAAGGAAAGATCACAACTGACCAAGAATGATTGAGTCAATCTTCTACTTTACCTGTTGAAAGAAACATTTAGCTATCAGCAGAAGTAGCAAAGATTACATGTAGGCACCTTTTGATTAGAAAGTGGGAGATGGAGCCAGATACCTACAAAGATGTAGGTAGGACCTTTGATCCAATGTAATATTTCCTGATGAAAGAAGGATGTATGAAAGAAGCATAAAAGTAATACACTTTTGTGCTTTCTTTAGTTCTGTTCATATTAATGGCAAAACAAACAATTTTTACCTGCTTATTTGGTATTGAGGAATGGAAGACCTTTGCAGTAAACCTGAGAAGGAGTGAGAGAGAGAGAGAGACAGAGAGAGAGACAGAGACACAGAGAGAAGAACACAGTGTTTGAATAAACAACATAATTTGGGTACTGCAAAGGGAACTGTTTTGTAGAATAAAATAGAATAGAATAGAATTTTATTGGCCAAGTGTGATTGGACACACAAGGAATTTGTCTTGGTGCATATGCTCTCAGCGTACATGAAAGGAAAAGATACATTTGTCAAGAATCATGTGGTACAACACTTAATGATTGTCATAGGGGTCAAATAAGCAATGAAGAAACAATCAATATTAATAAAAATTTTAGGATACAAGCAACAAGTTGCAGTCATACAGTCCTAAGTTGGAGGAAAAGGATGATAGGAATGATGAGAAAAACTAGTAGAAATAGAAGTGCAGATTTAGTAAAAAGTCTGACAGTGTTGAGGGAATTATTTGTTTAGTAGAGTGATGGGGTTCGAGAAAAAACTGTTCTTGTGTCTGTTTGTCTTGGTGTGCAGTGCTCTGTGGTGACGATTTGAGGGTAGGAGTTGAAACAGTTTGTGTCCAGGATGAAAGGGTTAGTGTTGTGATTCAGCCTGAGGCTTCTCAGGGACCGGCTGCGTCTCTGCTGGATCCATGCCCAGAGGAGGAGGACAGTGAACAGGAGGGGGAGGACCAGGCAGACGGGGGAGAGGAAAGTCAGGAAGAGGAGGAGGGAGAGCAGCCTGAGAGCCCCGGGGGGGGGGGGGCTCTCCCCAGCTAGTAACCTGGACTCATTGGATGAAGAAGCACAGGCTATAATTGACATGAGACAGCGACGTGCAGCTCAGAGACGGGACCAATTAGAAAGGTATTTGCATCACTGAATTGGCAACAGCTGGGTTTGGGTGTGGTTCTCCTCAGCAGGGTTTAAAAGGCAGGCCCGCCCTTGCAGCCTTGTGAAGCGTTATCAACTGGAAGTTCTGTGACCCTGCTTTGCTTCTCGGCATCTCTGATCTTGGCTTGTGGCCTAGAAGTCTGGAAGACTCGGGGGAGGCGTGGGTTTGTTATCTCCAGCATTGTTTTTGACAGCAAGAATCCTGTCTTATTTCATGGCCTTCGTGAAGCCTCTGTGAAGTTCCAGCGTGTTCCTGTCTGTAAGAACAGTTTCTGTTACCTGTGTTTGCTTTGAATTATATAAACTGCCTTTGCTTTTTACCAGTGTGTCTGGCTTCTCTTTTTGGTTGGTGTTGGCTTCTGGAGGGACCCAGACAGAACAGGTTAGTAAATACTTGTCACAGCCCTCTTTTTGACTTGTGCAGTATACAAGTTCTCAATGGAAGGCAAGTTGGCAGCAATTGTTTTTTCTGCAGTAATTGTTTTTTGTAATAAACCAATGTACTATAAACATTTGAAATGGATGCAAACTAATCAAGGAAGCAATGGATGGATTCTCCATCACTGCAGGTTTTTAAGAAAAGATTGGACAGACTTTTGTTCAGAATGGTATAGGATCTCCTGCCTGAGCAGCAGAGGTGGGATTCAGCAGGTTGTGACTGGTTCTGGAAAACTGGTCCCCATCTATTCTCTGCCTCCTGAGTCCCAGCTGATCGGGAGGGAGTGGGGATTTTACAGTAACCTTTCCTTAGAGTGGGGAGGGAATGAAGATTTTATAGTATCTTTTCTCTACCATGACCACCAAGCCAAGCCCACAGAACTAGTAGTAATTGGTTTTTAAGCTCAACAGGTGATTGGACTAGAAGACCTCCAAGTTACCTTCCAAGTCAGTTATTCGATTATTATAAAGAAATAAAATTAATGAACTAGAATTTTGTTCATCTTAACTATTTTGTCTTTTTCATTTATCCATTAAAGATATTAAGGACTTGTTAAGATATATAGCACTCATGTCCCAGTTGATTCTGAACCTATAGTATAAAACATTTTTAAAGTGTTTTTGCTTTGAAATCTGCAACTGTATTGAAATCTGCAACTGTAGTAGTCCTCAATGTATGACTACATATGACCCCAAAATTTCAATTGCTAATGAGGCAGTTGCTAAGAGAGTATTGCCTCATTTTATGATCTTTCTTGCCACAGTTGTTAGGAAAATCAGTTGTTAAATTAGTAAATTTAAACATGATCACATGACCTCAGGAAACTGCAACCATCATAAATACATGCCAGTTGCTAATCCTTCAAGATTTGATTATGTGACTGAGGGGATGCTACACCAGTCATAAGTATGAAAACAGTCCTAAGTAATTTTTTTTCACTACTGTTCTAATTTTAAAAGGTCATTAAACAAATAGCTGAAAGTCAAAGACTACCTCTACTATATATCCCTGCAGCCATGGAACTGATCTGTTCTCCAGAGTAGATGGAGCTAGCCTTTAAGAATGGAAAAAGACACCACCATTAGCCAATCAGGACTGAGACTGAAAGAGTATAAATAGCACCTCCGTGCCTCAGTTCTCCCTCTTTTGATTCAGTCTTGAGCCAGGGATGTGTGCTTTTCTTCACTCAAGACTTTTCCACCTTTCATCTGATTTATCCAATTGTGAGGCTCCTGATCAAGACCCCAAGTGCACTGACTTCTCATTTGGGTTAAAGGCACCCCAGGGCATCAGCCCAGCTGCCACTCATCCCTCCAGCCGAAGGCCCTGTGTTTTGTTGTCCTCTCAATAATACTATCCTGGCTGTGGATAGTCCGTTTTGACCATCTGAAAGACTAGGACTCATTGGCTGGGGCCTATGTCCCAAGAGCCAACAAGGCTGGCTGGAAAGCCTCTCAAAGGCTCTAATAAAGGGTCCTTTTACCTGGCCTCAAACAGGCAATCTCCTTGCCAATCCAGCCCTTAACCTGATTACGATTGAGTGGGCTGCTGCACTTTGCTTTGGACCGCTCTGCAGCTGACTGCCAAATCACTGTGAGAACTCTAGAGAGTGAAAGAGAGCCAAAAAGCAGAGTCTGCAGCAGAGCCTGTCAGCAGCAGCAGCTTCTCCTATCAGCAGCACCTTCTTCTGAGTGCTGAACAGCAAGCAAGCTCCTTATCTTTTCTGTAGGCTTTCCCATGGGGGCTGCTGGGCTAGCGAGGCCCTTATCTACTCTGCCGATCATTCTGCCATTTGAAGAAGCCGACTGAGCCATGGAGATTGGTTGTGTCTGGCACACAGGTTCTTTCACTTCTGGTGCCTTACCTTGATTCCTGCCTCTAATTTATTTGCTGTAGACTTCTGGCAGCCAAGAGGATTCATCCCCCAGTGTTGCCAAGTCCAGCTCTCTCCTCACAGAGGTCTGTCAGCCATTTTGAATAGGGGCCTCTTGGCCGGCCACTTTTTTAAGTCACTAGATTGTCCGCCTATCATTTCACTTACTGATTCCAATGGCAGATAAGCTGCAGAAATCAGAGAAGACCAGGTCCAAGGACAACAGGCCTGACCCTAGTGAAGAGCAGGAGCTTCCTAGGGCTGGGTCCCCCTTAAGGCTTAGGGATTACTCTCCTATCAGGTCCCATTTGCCAGCCCCACCATCAAGGCCTAAAGTTCATAAGATCAAGCAGGACCCAAAGCCTGTAATTAAGGCTGACTCCACATCTAATAAGCCCCAGGTGGATCACTACCAAGTCCTCATCAAAAATCAAGGGGGCTCCCAAGCAGCCATTGAACACAGACAGGGGCCAAGGTGTTCCTCAGAGTCTTTTTCACTTGACTTGAATCTTCGCTTACAAGAGATTATTTTTGAGGTTCACGTGTCATTGCTAGTGAACCAGAGGATAGCTGGGAGAGTGAGGATGAGGAGATCCCCTCTGACACACTTCAGTCTTGAGAGGTTCAGGATAGAATTAATGAGGCCATCAGAAGTGGGATTGAGGGAGATATTAGAGCTATGGCTGCTCCTGCCTTTTCCTCTTCACATCAAAAGCAATGATCATCTGTCTATCTCTCCTCTCAATATGTTGCTGATTACTATGCACACCCCAAGGTGGAAGCAGCTGGTTACAGGTCTGAAGGGGACCATGGCTCCCTGGGGGACCTGGAGGAGGGACAGTTGTGAATGATCTGTCACTGGAAGAGCAGCTAGAGCTGGACAGGCTGGTCTCACTCTGTCTGATGATGAGTGTTTGGCTGCTGAAACCCCAGTTTTCACCAACCTGTTCCAGCCAGATCTCTACTCCACAAGGCTAGGGCCACTGTCAACTTGCCTTCCTCTTCTGGGGATGTACAACAGCCCTCAACACTAGACCCTAAGTTTGAGACTGCCAAATCTCAGGCTGAGGTTGTTCCAGCTCCTAATCTATGCTAAGATTCCATTGTGAAACAGTGGTGCTTGTTTGCGTCTGGACCACTGCCCAATACCCTCAATAAGAAGGGTTTTTTTTAATGTAGATATCAATCTGGCAAAACATCTTCCAGTTCTTCCTGTTGATAATTTTGTTCTGACCTTATATACAAATGCTCAGAGGACCAACTCTGGCCAGAGGACAGATGCATGGAGTCAGCACTTCAGTGTGCCCACCAGTTGGCTGCATGGGCAGTGAGGGCATCAACGACAGCATCCTTCTTCTCCCGAGCTACCCTGAAGTAGCTTCATGCTCTTAAGAAGCATCTACCGGCTTCAGAGGTTTCTACTGTTGATACTGTGTTGGCTAGTATTATAAGAGGTGGAAGTATGGATGGGTTCTCCTAAAGTCTACCACCATTTCTACAATTTTGAGTGTATTCAGTTCCAGATTGTTCTGGTTGCAGTACAAGGTTAGTTGTTTACAATTGATTTACTATTGCTTCTCTTTCTTTTGCTCAAAAGTCCCTTTTCTCATGCAGGTTTATAATGAAATGAATCTGCACAGTCTCAAGTTAATATGATCTCATCAAATCAGCAGTCATTCAAGGGGCATTTGAATGCAAGTTGTAGGTCTTCTATTGTAATTCTGCAAAAGGACACCTTCAGTGGGTTTAGTGCTTTATTAGCACACTTATTTAGCTGCTGCACTCAGGAACATTCATTTACAGTTGTTACAATTGATCTCCTCTTATTGTGAATTTGATAGAGTAGCATTTTGGAAAGTATTGTGTTTTTCCCATACAGCACTGGAAATTTATTGTACCTGTACACAGAGAAGGAAGGAAATGTTTGTGTGCAGAGTGGTGGGGGTGGGGGTGGGGGTGGGGGTGGGGGAGGTTTAGATAAAATTACAAAAATGTTGCAACTGGCAATGTTAGCCTCCCCATGCATTTTGGGTAAGGATGTTTTGCTGATGGAATCAGGAGACTTTCACTTGTTCAACTTGAAGACTGTCTAAGTCTTGCAATTATGTAATTTGATTTATTTTCTCTGCAAGTCCTAGAATCAGAAAAGCGGAGATATCACCATGGTTATGACACTATGAAAATCAGCATAGATTAGAAAATTGTCTGATGTCTGGAAAATCTTAAATTGAAAAGCCATTTTTCATGTCCTGTAATATTTCCAGAGATCAGAGACATGTTTATAATATCCATTAAGAAGAATCACTGTCAGGAATTCTTTCCTTCCAATGCTATTCTGCATTGCTGACAAGATCATTCTGTCTGGTGCATGTTGAGTTTATTTCCTCCACACATATAAAATGCCATTTATTTAAAAATATGTCTTCATTTCATATTCTCCCTCTCTCCCTCTCCCTCTCTCTCTCTCTCTCTCTCTCCCCCTCCCTCCCTCTTTCTCTTTCTTTGTCTCTCTCTCATGTACACACACACCAACACACATACCTAGCTTAATGTAGGCTGGGCCAACAAGCATTTATTTCTCACTTGGCTTAAATTGACCTTGAGGAGGAAGGGATGGATTTAATGATATCAAATTAAAGCAAACTGTTCATTTGTCCTTTCTTAATATAGTGAACTTCCATGGAACTTCACCTATTGCTGAAATACAAGTCCAAACAGCATGATCAACATGAGGAATATGTTTGGAATATTTTGAAAGCTTTACAAAAGAAATGGATTACTAAATGATAGGAAAGTTTGAATTTCTTTGTGTCAGCTTCTATTTGTATGTGGTTCTGAAAGATGTGGCAATGCTTCGCTGCACAGGTTAGTTCTGAATATTCTTAAAAATTGTTTCTTAGAGCAGAAGAATAAGCCAATGCAAACCCTGCATACTTGGACACACATTTTATGCAAACCACTTATCTTCTCTTCTTAATATCACATGGACTAACTGTCTGAGCCTGACCTCATCTTGACTTTAACATTTGGAGCTAAAAAACAGACTTATGTAACTGTTATCCCAGAAAGCAGCTTACATCCTGGCTACATCAGCAAAATACAGCAAAGTGATTGTATGCTTTATTTTTTCCCAAGTAACTGTTGTGGTACATAAATCTTAGAAAAACAAACTAACAAAAAGCCTTATTTGATTTCCAACATCTGTAAACATATGGTTTGAACTTGGTTCCTCTACCCCACCCAACTTTTTTTCTGTTCCTTATATAAATGCCTTTGTTCTAAGGAGATGCTTGTATAATACAATGCTTGTATAACACAATAATAGTTAACAATCACACCCCCAGGGTAAAAATAAAAAAAGAACCAATTTTCTAGTTGTGTCTGAATCCTCTTTTGTTTTGTTTTCTTTTGTTTCCATTCTTTAAATACATCCCATAGTTAGAAATGCATTTTCCATCACTGCAAACATATGGCAATGAAGAGATACTTCCGGTAGTCCTCCAGGTTTTTACACTTATGAACAACTTAATATTAATAAATGTTATTTTAAAAAATCAAAGGATAAAATGCTCTGCATTGTCCAAGTTTGTGTATTATCTTGGACAAAAAAATTAATTGACAGTGTTCAAACAATATCAAATCAAAATACGGCTTCGTTGTATGCTCACCCTAAGCTGCAATCTTAACTGAATTGTGCTCAAGAGCTTCTGGGGAAACAAGTCATTCTAGAACCCAAAAGGATCCATAAGTCACTTAGGACAGGTCAGGTGCACCAGTTGCGGCCCTATCTGTACCGGGACTCACTGCTCACAGTCACTCATGCGCTCATCACCTCGATGCTCGACTACTGTAATGCTCTCTACATGGGGCTACCTTTGAAAAGTGTTCGGAAACTTCAGATCGTGCACAATGCAGCTGCGAGAGCAATCATGGGCTTCCCAAGGCATGCCTATGTTACACCAACACTCCGCAGTCTGCATTGGTTGCCGATCAGTTTCCGGTCACAATTCAAAGTGTTGGTTATGACCTATAAAGCCCTTTATGGCACTGGACCAGAATATCTCCGGGACCGCCTTCTGCCGCACGAATCCCAGAGACCGGTTAGGTCCCACAGAGTTGGCCTTCTCCGGGTCCCGTCGACTAAACAATGTCATTTGGCGGGACCCAGGAGAAGAGCCTTCTCTGTGGCGGCCCAGACCCTCTGGAACCAGCTCCCCCAGATATCAGAGTTGCCCCCACCCTCCTTGCCTTTCACAAGCTCCTTAAAACCCACCTCTGTTGTCAGGCATGGGGGAATTGAATTTTTTTTCTCCCTTCACCCTAGGCTTATAGAATTTATACATGGTATGCTTGTTGGTATGATTGGTCTCTTAAATTGGGGTTTTTTAGATTACCTTTTAAGATTAGATTTGTTACATTGTTTTTTTTGTTGTTGTTAGCCGCCCCGAGTCTTCGGAGAGGGGCGGCATACAAATCTAAATAAACTAAACTAAACTAAATAGGTTCTACCATCTGGCAGTAGAGAGTAAACACAGACAACTTCGAAGTCAATAGGGTCTGATCTGACCATGCAAGGGACAGATGTCAACCAACTTCAAACCCAGAGCATAATAACTGACTGATAGAATTATTCTCTTGTTATTGTTCCTTATAAATTTGAAATAATCTGTAAATTAAGCTGTTTTTACAACTGGCAGTAAGAGTGCATAACTGAGGTTTTTGGATGTAACAAAATCAAAGGTTCCCCACCCACCCCACCCATCCTTGCTCAGAAAACATTCCTTCTTGCAGACCTTCTGTTAGCCTCATCGCTATGGAATCCTCCATATGGTTTCTGGGGTTTCTGCAGTAAAACACCCCCCTCCCCACTTCCCCAGCTATTCTCTATTATCAGAAGGATGCCTTGTCTTATCCAAACCCCATCCAGCATGAACTGTAAGATTAGTTAACTATTTGGAATCTAGTTAGATTTTTCTGAAGGCTTCCAAGTTATTTTTTAAAGGCCAGTTTAAATATTTATTTAGAAAGATATAATAAAGCAAAGAACATGCCCACATCCCGCCATCTTGTCTCACCACAACAGCATGTGCTCATAATCGAAACTGAATTATGCACGCCAGTTTCTTTCCGTCCATTAAAAACACCCCCTTCCTTTAAATTCTTACCTTTCCAGAAGGGAGCAGGAAATTTAAAATAATATATTTCTTTGGTGTTTTAGTAACATGATGAATAACTTTGCCCTTTGAACTCGGCACCATCCTATTTTCAATAAAGTTAGATTTCAGCTAAAGTAAATATTCAAATAATTTATTTATTTAATTGCATTTATCCGCCGCCCAACTCCAATAGGACTTTGGGATAATAATAATAATAATAATAATAATAATAATAATAATAATAATAATAATAATAATAAAAAATAATAAAAGAATACCACACATGCTCATTAATAATGATAATAAAAAAACCCACACACGCTCATTAAATATATATATATATATATATATATATATATATATATTGTTCTGAGTTCGGGTTTTGCCCCATGTAATATTTTGAGTGTCTATGCGACGTTTCGGTGAAATCACATTCACCATCATCAGGCTGAAGTTATAAGCTTCGTGCTGCTGTAAATATGGAATGTTTGCAACTGCCATTTGTTCCTTATATATAGTGTTGGGGGTGGAGATTTGGTTTGAATGTAGCAAATAGATTGGGTGACTGTGTTTTAGTGATTTGATTGGTTGGTGGAATCACAATTACTTGAAGGATTGACATGGTGATGATTATGATATGTTTTTTTGTTTAAGGCTGGTTTCCAAATCTCTGGTAGGCGGGACGTGTCATCCCTTTTGTTCATGCAGAGGGGGTGTTTTTCTATCTCTAGGGCTTCCATAATAATTCTTCTGTATAAATTTTCTGTTTTGAAAAGTAATTTAGTTTTTTCAAAGTCAATTACGTGCCCTGTTTTTTTAATGTGCTGGACAAGGGAGGAAGTTTTTTCTTCTTTTTTAACTGCATTCTTATGTTCTGCAATGCGTGTGCTCACTCTTCGATTGGTTTGTCCAATGTATGTGGCTGCACATACCTTGTCCAGCACATTAAAAAAACAGGGCACGTAATTGACTGATCTGATAGCTCAACTGCTAATTCTCTGCCTTACAAGGCAGAGTCCACCGGATCAAATCCCAGTAAGGAAGGGTGTGGCTAGCTGATGAGGCCAGAACAAGGCCGAAATGGGACCATCCTAGTCTCCCTTAATTTTAAAATTCCAGCTAAAAAAACATTTGACACACACACACACACACACACACACACACACACACACACATATATATATATCTCACAATTTTCCAAGTGAGAAGAAATGTCTTAGAGAGAGAAGTTTTTGATTTGAAAACACATGTAACCTTTTCCTGCTTGTTAATTAATTTGCTTCCTAATCCAGATGCCAATCTCAATGGTAGTATTACATATTTTATAGCAATACTGTACAATGAATGTCCCCTTCCCCCATTCCATCACCTTTCCCTCTTCCCTGCCTTTTGTCATCATATACATTGGAAAATAATAATGGCCTTATAAGTAAAATCTAATACCATAACCATAAAATATTATATTTTGGATCAAGGCCTTGATAAATATTTACACTGTAACCTGCCAGTGTTATTTTAAAACCAAGCAAACATTCACCTAAAACTCTAACATCATGAATCTTTGAAATTACTTATACAAAAACTTCAGATTAAAATCTTATTTAACGTTCTTTAAATATCAGTAGTAAAATTATACTAGTGCATCTCAAATAGTGGGAATTGGAATCAGAATTTCATATGAGCATGGAATAAATAGCAAAGTTTTGGTAAAGTGGAATACCTTTCTATACATAAATCTCATCGAAACCTACATAAGATTAGATGAACAACTCTTATTGCCTTTTTGGCAATGTTGTTACAGTGGGCTCTAGAACTAAGGATATGTAAATTGTGTCTATTGTTTTACCCTAACCAAGTTGAGTGGTCCATATGTTTTTGTAGCGTAAGAGTTGCAGATTACAGGATTTTTTTTCTTGAAAGAGTAGGCTATTAGATTCTAAGTGGAGTGTAATGGATTGGTTTATGATTGATTCCATGACTTTACAGGTGACGCAACTCAAAGATATTGGTCTGTAATTTTCAATGTTACTTGGATCTCCTTTTTTGAAGATATAGATGATTGTGGCTAGTGAACATAGGTTGGGTAAAGAGCTAGCCCCTAACCCACAAAACATTTATGCTGTGAATTTGCCTCAGGCCTGTAAGAATAATTTTAAAACAATTTCTCCTGATCATAATACATAACTAAATAAATCCTAATTTATGATAATTGCTTTTGGTGTCCTTAATGGTTGATAGAACTGCAAAAGAAAAGATATCTCATTGGGGGTTGACAAATTAGGGGCAATCTTATTGCCTTTAAAAGGGAAAGGAGAAAGAATTCCAAACATGACATCAAAAATTACAATGTTATGATGATATCCCTTCATTTTTTTCATTCTTCCCCATCCCTCCAACATGAGGTAAGAGTCAAGAAGATACTTTTTAGTGTTGTTTATTTGGCATTACTGACAATACACTTAGTCCTTAGCTTACAACCACATCTGAGCCTAAAATTTCTGTTGCTAAGTGAGACAGTTGTTAAGTGGGTTCTGCCCCATTTTACAACCTTTCCTTCCACAGTTGATAAGTGAATCATTGCAGCTGTTAAATTAGTAACTGTCTAGTTTGGTTCTGCAACCCAACAAGACCAACACAGACTTCAAAGGATAATCAGAACTGCAGAAAAAACAATTGCTGCCAACCTGCCTTGTATACTGCACGAGTCAAAAAGAGGGCAGTGAAAATATTTACTGACCCCTCACATCCTGGACATAAACTGTTTCAACTCCTACCCTCAAAACATCGCTACAGAATACTGCACACCAAGACAACTAGACACAAGAATAATTTTTTCCCAAACGCCATCACTTTGCTAAACAAATAATTCCCTCAACACTGTCAAACTATTTATTAAGTCTGCACTACTATTACTACTAGTTTTTTCTCATCATTCCTATCACCCATTTCCTCCAACCTGTTCAAAACAATGTTCTTTATAATGAAAATTCACTTAAACTAAGCCCTCTTTTGGTATAGCAAAGAGCACTCGTCTCCAAACAAACTGGTAATTTGTACAAGTCCCTTATCAGTTCTGTGATACTTAGATTGCAGCTGTGAGGCAATTCACAGTCCTTCTTCTTTCACAAAGTGAAACACACTTTGCTCTGGTTTAGTTTCAAAGCGGGGGAAAATCAGAACACAAAAGGTCAAAGTCAGTAAAGCAGTCACGAAACACAACGATTAGATAATCCTCCATAATGGCCAAACTCACAGGCTGCTATTTATAGCAGCCTCACTAATTACTACAGCCCCACCCAACCACAGGTGGCCTCATTTTCTTTGATAATAATCTCTCAGTTGTTGTTGCCTATGCATCGCTCTCCGCAAGCGTGGCTGTATCATTAACTCTTGTTCTGAATCCAAGGAGGAGCTAGATAATTGATCTCCTTCTGAGCCGTCTGCCACACTCTCCTCCCTCTGTCACTCATGTCTTCTTGGTCAGAGGAGCCTTCATCATCAGATTCCACCGGGGGCAAAACAGGCCTGCAGCATGTGGATGTCTCCCCCACATCCACAGTCCTTAGGGCAGGAGCTGGGCCAGAGCTAATCACAACAGAACCTATGACTTGTTGCTTGTATCCTTAAGATTTTTATTAATATTGATTGTTTCTTCATTGCATATTTCACCCCTATGACAATCAACATAAGTGTTGTACCTCATGATTCTTGACAAATGTATTTTTTTCTTTTATGTACACTGAGAGCATCTGCGCCAAAGACAAATTCCTTGTGTGTGTAATCACACTTGGCCAATAAAGAATTCTATTCTATCATGGTTATTAAGTGAATCTGATTTCTGCATTATAGTTTTGCTTGTCAGAAAGTTACAAAAGGACACTGACTCCAGGACACTGCAACTGTCATAAATACAAGCCAGTTGCTAAGCATCTGAATTTTTGATCACATGACCATAGGGAAGCTGCAATGGTGAAAACATAAGTTATTTTTTCCAGTGCTGTTGTAACTTTGAATGGTCAATAAATGAACTGTTGTAAGTTGAGGACTACCTATACACACGTAAAGAACAGCTACCAGTTTTCATACAGATATTATAGTTCAAATGACATATGTGTGACATTTGGGAGTCCACAGACCACAACATTGTTACTATACTATACAATAAGGTCCCACAGAGTTGGCCTTCTCCAGGTCCCGTCGACTAAACAATGTCGTTTGGCGGGCCCCAGGGGAAGAGCCTTCTCTGTGGTGGCCCCGGCCCTCTGGAACCAACTCCCCCCGGAGATTAGAACTGCCCCCTGACAGATTTTGTAAATAAATTATAGCCCGCCTGGACTACAATAAATCAAATCTGAGAGTCAATGTATTAAAATAGAGAAACAGCTTTCAAACGAAGTTACTTTTATTAGAAAATAAGAAAATATAGCTAATGCCTGTTTCAGGCATCTGAGATGCGTGCTACATCTTTGAAGACAAAAGAAAGAAGATGGATTCTTTGGAGAAGAAAGGAAATGATGCATGTATGACAAGACAGGATTTTACATCATAATGAGTGGAGCTAACTAACATACACAGTGTTAACTATTTAATTACTGAATGTCTCTGAATGTCTCTGGGGCTGGCAATACACAGGGTGACACCCCCACCCTTCCTGTCTTTCGTAAACTACTTAAGACTCACTTATACTGCCAGGCATGGGGGAGTTGAGACACCTTTCCCCCGGGCTTTTTTATACTTGTTTTATGTTTGGTATGAATGTTGCTGTTTGGTTTTTAAAATAATGATAGGGTTTTATGTGTTTTTAATATTAGATTTGTTCCACCCTTATATTGTTTTTATTGCTGTTGTGAGCTGCCCCGAGTCTTTGGAGAGGGGTGGCATACAAATATAAATAAATAAATAAATAAATAAATAAATACATACATACATACATACATACATACATACATACATACATACATACATACTGTATTTAGGTACAAACATCCCGACAACCAACTACTAGGTCCAACTATAGTTAGCATTTGAATAACATGCCAGGAATTAATATAGAAAACTTAAATTGATTTAATTATATTAAAATAATTATTACTTCCTATATTTACTTATTTATTCAACTTCTATGCCGCTCGATCCCGAAGGACTCAGGGCATAATATTACATCGTAATAAAATACAATATAAATAGATACAAAGCGATAAAAAGAAGTCGAACATTATCTAAAACTAAAACATTATCTGAAACTAAAACTCCATAAAAAGTTATTTAAAAAGGGCAGTCACAATGATACACATGCACACCATTCATAGAGTAGGCCATGAAGGATGTAAATTTATGGCCCCCAGGCATGCCGCCAAAGCCAGCTCTTCATGGCCTTACAAAAGGCCAGCAGGGTGGGAGCAGTATGGATATCAGGCGGTAGTTGGTTCCATAGAGCGGGGGCAACCACAGAGAAGGCTCTCCCCCATGGTCCCACCAACTTGTATTGCTTAGTCGGTGGGATGCAGAGGAGGCCAACTCTGTGAGCTCTTATTGGTCTCTGGGAGGTATGTGGCAAGAGATGGTCCCATAAATAGTCTGTCCCTGAGCCATATAGGGCTTTATAGGTAATAACCAACACATTGAATTGTGCTCGGAGACTAATAGGAAGCCAGTGGAGCTCATGGAGCAAATGTGTTATAGAGAAGTACACCCATGACAGCTCTTGCGGTGGCATTCTGGGCTATTTGCAGTCTCTGAACACTTTTTAAGGGTGTCCCCATGTAGAATGCACTGCAATATTTAATATATATTTAATAGTTATATTATATATAATTTAATAAGTATATAATTATTAATTATACTGTCCAATATTTTAAAACATGTACTTTGCAAAAACCTAATATAACTGATTTAAATGGTTGATTTGACCACAAAGAGTACACATATCTAAATGTTAACAAGGAAGGATTGTGTTTCATCTTCTCCAGAATTAAAAAGTACATATGTTCAGCTGTGATTGGGGGAAATAGTAGAATTATCCTTTATTCTCGGACTGCATGTATAATAATGAAATAAAATACATCTGGAATCATAAGAAAAAATGGGCACGCAAGAATGTTGCATAACTCAGGAATTTCAATGGAAATCTTTTAAAAGAAGGAAATTGAACTATGTGACTTTTTAAATGTTAGAACGGGCTTTGAATAGAATATGATTTTCCTTGCAACTATGAAATATACGACAAAATAACTCCTGGTAATAACAAAATCTCTATGAATTGAAAGGAAACAGATAGATTGCTTCCAAACTTTTTTTTCTATTAAACTCCTTTATGCGCTATTAACAATGTACAGCATTGGCATTTATGATCCATAGCTTATGAACTATTCTAAGGGTTCTATTGGGCTGAAAGGTATATGAAGATGAATATATCTCTGTAGCAGTTCTTGCAAAGGTCTAGTAAAGTAATCTTTAACTTTCCATTTGTAGTTCAATGTGTTTTTAAGCAATCTTTCAACAGTTTCCACATCAGCTTTCTGTTTAATAATGTTTATTCAGCAGGTCTAATCAAGGATAACTAAATCAAGAATTAAAGGGCAAATACAAACACATTCATATATTTGATTCCCTCAACACCAGAAGCTGTAAAAGAGGAAATAAAGAATATTTTTGATGGCATTTCCTATTTCTGGTTAAGGATTGGCTGGAATTTGGAACTGGTTACCATATTTAATCAAGCAGCTGGGCACACAAAATTTAGAAATGTTTTTTTTTTAAAGCTATTTTTTCCATCAATTTGCTCTCAATAAAGAATACTTCAGCAGTAAAGCAAATCAACTACAAACCATCAGTGGAAAATACACATGACAACTGGACAAAATAACAATTTAATTTATTGTCACAAACATTCTAAAATATAGGACATTTCTAAAACTTGTGAGAAAAGAAGAAATAATTCTGCAATGAAAGGCTGGAAAGTCAGGCATAATTTTCTTTTGAAAACTACTGACAGTGCAAGAATGCACATCATGAATTAGAATTTCTACATTCTCTAATCTGAATTTTAAAAAGAATTTTTTTTTTTTCCAAAATAAAGAAGAATGTTTTTTTAACAGAGGAAATGTTTGGCCTAATATTATTTGTATAACATGTTAGTAGCACATAATTTGTCTTTAAAAATACAGTAATTGTAAATTTGAAGAGCTACTTTTTGGAATTACACACAGAACTCATGAAAATACATATATAAAACATGTTTTAAGGCTTTAATGTGATATTATAGAAAAATAGAAGATGTGGTAGAAGAAATTTATGTAAATTGTACAATTTATGTATGGTATGTTTGTGTGTGTGCTTGTCAGTATATTGGGGTTCTTTTAAAACTTTTTTAAATATTTAAATTTATTTGGATTTGTTACGATTTGTTTATGCCTTGTTGTGAGCCGCCCCGAGTCCGCGGAGAGGGGCGGCATACAAATCTAAATAAATAATAAATAAATAAATAAATAATAAATATGGCATTCTTATTATGTAATCGAAATCCTTATTTACCGTGTTTTATATACTGACCAAAACTCTTTATTTTTAATGCAATATGTAATTATATTGTTTCATAATAGTATAATATATTAAACTACTGTATGTAATTGATTAGGCAATTTGGGAACACCTTTAGGAAATGTTTGTATATACAATTAAATACATAAACTATCCATAATCCTTTATGCTTTCTGCCAGCACAAGCCTTGCTATTTGCTTGATGTATGCAGCATGCAAATAAGCTCTTGAAGTAACAAGGAAACAGATCTAATCAATAACTCCTAACTGCTTTCAGTCTATTTATTTTATTTTATTTATTGGATTTGTATGCCGCCCCTCTCCGTAGACTCGGGGCGGCTAACAACAGTAATAAAAACAGCATATAACAATCCAATATTAAAACAGTTAAAAACCCTTATTATAAAACCAAACATACATACAGACATACCATGCATACAATTGTAAAGGCCTCGGGGGAAAGGGTATCTCAGTTCCCCCATGTCTGGCGGTAGAGGTGGGTTTTAAGTAGCTTACGAAAGGCAAGGAGGGTGGGGGCAATTCTAATCTCCAGGGGGAGTTGGTTCCAGAGGGCCGGGGCCGCCACAGAGAAGGCTCTTCCCCTGGGTCCCGGCAAGCAACATTGTTTAGTTGACGGGACCCAGAGAAGACCCACTCTGTGGGACCTAACTGGTCGCTGGGATTCGTGCAGCAGAAGGCGGTCCCTGAGATAATCTGGTCCGATGCCATGAAGGGCTTTATAGGTCATAACTAACACTTTGAATTGTGGCCAGAAACTGATCGGCAACCAATGCAGACTGCGGAGTGTTGGTGTAACATGGGCAAATTTGGGAAAGCCCATGATTGCTCTCGCAGCTGCATTCTGCACGACCTGAAGTTTCCGAACACTTTTCAAAGGTAGCCCCATGTAAAGAGCATTACAGTAGTTGAGCCTTGAGGTGATGAGGGCATGAGTGACTGTGAGCAGTGACTCCCGGTCCAAATAGGGCCGCAACTGGTGCACCAGGCGAGCCTGGGCAAACGCCCCCCTCACCACAGCCGAAAGATGTTTCAACAGCAGTCAACAGCACATATGGTAGTATTACCTCTGATTTCAAGCACCACTATCCACTGCTGAGAGGCTAGACTCATTAAATACAGCAGAAAAGGTTTGTTACAGATCCTGTCAGGTAAGGAGCTAATTTGGTGAGGTCCTAGGCAGACAGCTTTTTGTGTCAGATGCGGAAATAAGCACAGAGCTGGGATTTATGTGTCACTTTATTAATTCAACCTGGACCTACAGAGGTAAACCAAATGGGGCGGAGTTTCCATTCCAAACATTCTTGGACAACTATGGGCAAAGCTCTTACTGAGCAAAGGAAGGCTGCACCTGACCTTGATCTTGAACTTGGCCATGGCCTTGGCCTTGGCCTTCCCTTGCTCTCTGCCACACCCCAGGTATGTGGGAAGGTTAACTCCCAGCTTGTCGCTTGTAGGCCTGCAGTAGGTAAGTCCCAAGGGCACCCTCTCCCCAACACCCAAGCCAGGTGGGCCCTGAGCTTCTGCAGAGGGGCAGCCCATCACCTTCCAAAAGGTGCCCTAAAGGAAATCACACAGTTGTTGTTAGCCGCTTTTTCCACCCCATGCCACCATTCCCCAGTGACCAAAAAGATTTAAGCCAATTGACCTAGTCCTACTGTACACAATTGCTAAGCACCCCCTAACCTTTCCTATCCTCAGTTCCCAGTGTGGAGTAGGCGAAAAAACAGCAGAAACATAAAAAGCATTACAGCCACAAAAAATTCCTACTTGGCCCCCGAAGGTAACCAATAATCTCACTGAGACTAAGGGGAGGGTGGGCAGGTACCTGCAACAGGGCCAACAATTGAATCCAAAGAGGGCAGTGAGTGGTGAGCCAGTCCCTTTTATACCAGGACTCACCACTCCGCCCTTTGGCCCATCATGCCTAGTACTGCGTGCTGGGCATGCTGGGTGGTCACATGTGCTCTCATGCAACCACCCTCCTCCCTGCCTTTGGCGGCAGTGGCAGAGTGTTTCTGACCCTGCCACAAATGTCGGCCAGCCTTGAGTGGCCAGCCTTGCATTTCTAATGCTTTATAGGAAATAATTTCCCCTGAAGTGAGACTGGTGCTACTCCTGTTGATTTTGTCTGGCGGGACCCAGGGAAAGAGCCTTTTCTGTGGTGGCCCCAGCCCTCTGGAATCAACTGCCCCCAGGGATTAGGAGTGCCCCCACTCTCCTTGCCTTTCGAAAGCTCCTGAAGACCCACCTTTGTCACCAGGCATGGGGAAACTGATATACCCCTAGCTATTATGGTTTTTGTATGGTCTGTTAGGTTGTGTGATTGTTTTTCTTTTTATAATAAGGTTTTTTTTTTAAAAAAAAAATAACATTAGATTTGTACATGGTGTATTGTTGTTGTGAGCCGCTCCGAGTCCTTGGAGAGGGGCGGCATACAATTGTAAGAAATTATTATTATAATTATTATTTTTTAGAAGTCCCTCAAAACTTGGTTATGCTTTCAGTTCTGGGGACTGGTGAGATACTGACCTGGTTCTATTGTTACTGACCTGGTTCTAAAATCTGCTCTTCACCTATTTATTTTTTGTTGTTGTTCAGAGGCTAAGTTATGTCTGACCCTCTGCAACTCCATGGAAAGAAGGCTTTAAAGATATTTTAAAGATTGATTTGAGTCCCGAATTACTGCTTATTATTGAGTTTTTAGCATAAGAAGTCTATGGTGGAATGTAATCTGGATTCCCAGAAGGGAGGGACTAGGAAACAGTGAAGTTTGAATTGTTTGGGAGAAAGAGGGTCAAAATAACTTTCTAAGGGTATATCTTTATGATGAAGTTAGTTGCTTTAATTTTACAGGATTTCTCTTTATAGTTGAAAAACAATACTGGAAATTGTTTAGAAGTTAATCCATGTGCATTTCCTGTGACCGTGAACAAAGCCCCCCACCCAGTTTAGGATCAGATGCAACTGGCACAAAGTTGTTCAACTTGTTCCCCATATGATTTCAGCCTTATATGAGCAATAACCTAAAGCATCCTGGACTTAGAATTTAGGCAAGTAGTCAGAAGGCAGCAATTATCTACAATACTACAGACAAGAAAATTTGGTTTAGAACAGAGGTCCCCAACTCAAATCACCTTGAGAACCATCAGAAGACCAGGTCATTAATCCAAATGCCACAACATCAAAACCTTTCCATACATTTATTTAAAAGCCTATTAAATTAAAACTTAAGGAAATAAAGATTATCATGAAATGCTTTTAATAAAAGGTAATAAAATAAAATAAATGACTGTGAAGCAGAACTATTCTGTTACCATTTTAATTTGGCCCCTTAGCAGCAGTTATGGTTATTCAGTGATTGTTGAAGTTGCTATTGACTCTGGAGGCAATGTGTTCTCATTACATGAAGACAGCCCTATGTTGTGTGTTTTTCTTGTATAAAGAGCAACCAGTAGCAGCAGAGGTGGGAGGCTTCACTCACCTGCCCTGGGTGCTTCTGAGCATGTGTGTGTGAATTGGTAGCTGTGGGATTTAGAATCCATCATTGCTGGGGTTGGCCCTGACAATCAGCCTTGAGCTCCACAATCTCACTAGATACCTTTGTATAAGCCCCTCCAAACCCTAGATGACAGAGCAAAGTCAACAGGGCCAAACCTGCAGCAATTCCTTGCTCTGTCTTTAGGTCAGAGATATGGCTCTGGCCCAGGCAGCAAATTAACATGCCCTTGTATCCGTTTTCCTCTAAATCTATATCAAGGAAGAATTGCAGCTGTGGCACTAGACATGGTAGCTAGTAGGCATTCTTGTCATTCTAAGGGAGGATCACCAAGCTGCTACTATTACATTCTGGCTTGAGAAGTGAGGGGTACATGAGGTCTGTGGGTTTGCAAGTTTGAAACTGAAAAGTCTTTTCTTGATATAAAGCAGGGCTGTCAAATCCTAGGCTCATGGGCCAGAGGTGACACACCCACACCCAGTTTAGTGAAGGGGGGGAAAGTTGTGATACATCATGAGTTTAACACCCCTGGTATAGTCTTCATATACCTTTGCGTTGAAGGTGCTTCCATTTGCTAGAATGAAAAGAGTTGGTTATATTCAAGATTTTACCCTTCATTTTCTCTGTGTCTTTTAACTTTTTTAGTGAAGCGTAATTATTTTTATGCTGATGATTTTAAATAGTTATACCTACTGTTTAAAAAGGCTGCACCATTGATAAGTATTATGCAAAACAGAAAATATAGCTGTCCAATTCCTTCATTTAGAAGCAGATTTAATATCCAAATCTTCAAAGGCTTTTACTTTTATATGTGAGAATTACATTATATTAAGTAACTTTGAATACATGTAAATTGGGATGTATAACATTTGAGCTACATAATTATATTTATAGTTGTTGTGATTCCGTCTGAGGCTCCTCAGGGAGCGGCTGAACCTCTGCCGGCTCCATGCTCAGAGGGGGAGGATGAGGAACAGGAGGAGGAGGAGGAGGCCCAGGCAGATGGGGAGGAGGAATATCAGGCCGAGGGAGAGGGAGAACAGCCAGAGTCCCCCGGGGTGGAGCTCTCCCCAGCAAGCAGCCTGGAGTCCTTGGATGAAAATGCACAAGCCATCATCGATCTCAGGCAGAGAAGAGCAGCACAACGAAGGGGACAATTAGCCAGGTATTTCCAGCCCTAAATAGGCAACAGCTGGGTTTGGGTGTGGTTCTCCCCAGAAAGGCTGAAAAGGCAGACCCACCCTTCCTGTATTGTGGAGTATTATCTTTGGGAGTCCTGGGACCTGGCTGTGATCTTTGGTGTTTCTGACTCTGGCTTGTGGCCCTGAAGGCTGAAACCTTGGGGGGAAAGACGTGGGTCTTATTCTCTACAGTGGTGTGTGTGCCAGCAAGAAGTCTGCTGTATTGTCTGGCCGTCGTGACTCTGCTGTGAAGCCTCATAGCCTGTCTGTTGGGAAGAACAGGTTTTTCTCTGTGTTTGTTTTTCCAACTATAAAGTGCCTTTGCTTTTACCAGCGTGTCTGGCTGCTTTTTTCAGTTGGTGTTGAAGTCTGGGGGCACCCAGAGAGAACAATAGTGGGATTCAGATAGTCTGACTGTTCTAAAGTTTATTGAAAATTTAAAGAGGGACTTATATATCGTGCATCACTTTACATTCTATGCTCACATTCTTTTCAAAGGAAATTATTCACATAACTATTTATTTATTAAATCATAAAATATAGATAAAAGCTAACTCATGTACACAATAACATTCCATTCTTTTTCTTCCATTTATGACAACAGAAATGGAAACAGTCAGCTAGACTAGCTAATGGTCATAAGCTATGGACAGTTGCAAATCTTTCATGTTATATTACTATTGCTTTTCATATCATCCACTTTGGAATTTTGCTTTTCTAAGAATGGAGTCCTTGTGGGTGTGTTAATATTTTAATGCTGAAATTAGATTTACCACCTGTTGCAAATTTTCTTTGGCTTTGTAAAGCTTTTGACTATATGGATTGACAGTCTCTTCCAAGAGAAAGCAAAAGAAGGATAAAGCTATGTAGGGGGGAAAAACAGGGAACATTTTTATTAAAGTTGTAATAATAAAATGCCACAATAAGTACAGTATTTGGCTGTCGAAGTCTTGATCTTAGAACATGTAGTACTGAATTACCAACTTCAGAAGAATTCAATAAGGACAAAGGTGGTCATGTAGTATTTCTAATGGTCAGTAACTAGTATAGCATTTCAAGCTACTACATAAATTTCCTTCTCCCACACTTTAAGGCTATGAGATCTTGACACCTCTAAGATGAACAAAAATAAGAAAACTCTCTAGTATTTGGTCATAAAGAAAGAGGAAAGGTGTGCTTACATGGCGTTTCTCTCTCTCTCTCCCTCTCTCTCTCTCCCTCCCTCTCTCTCTCACTATATATATATATATATATATATATATATATATTTTTCTTAAGTCGGATCACCCTGGTATATTTAAGGAACGTCACAGCTCCTTTTTGCCTCTAGGCCCAACCCAGGACCACTACAAGGCAGTTAATATATTTATAGCCGACAACTATATTCTGTATGTGTTAAAATGTTTTCAGCTGGAATTTTAAAATTAAGGGAGACTAGGATGGTCCCATTTCGGCCTTATTAGGCCTCATCAGCTAGCCACACCCCTTTCTTTCACCAGATCGAATCCCAGTAAAAGAAAGGGGTGTGGCTAGCTGATGAGGCCTAATAAGGCCGAAATGGGACCATCCTAGTCTCCCTTAATTTTAAAATTCCAGCTGAAAACATTTTAACATATATATATATATATATATATATATATATAATTTTAAAAATTAATTTTAAAAATTCAACAAAAACATGTGATATACATATTACACACACACACACATATATATATGTCACTTGGTTTTTTTTGCTGAATTTGAAAATTAAGGGAGACTAGGATAGATCTATTTCGGCCTTATTTTGGCCTCATCAGCTAGCCATACCCACTGGGACTTGAACCTGCAACCTTTGCCTTGTAAGGCAGAGAATTATCCTCTAGGCTACAGTATCTAATCCCTTCAGCTCTGCACCAGGGAAGGGTTACATATTTTTGTGTCGAACCACCCTGGTGTATTGAAGGAACATCACAGCTCCTTATTTGCCTTTCGGCCCAACCCAGGGCCATTTCCAAGGCAGTTAATTTTATTGATAGCTGACAATTCTATCTATATGTGTCACATGTTTGGGGTTTTTTTGCTGAATTTGAAAATTAAGGGAGACAATGATAGATCTATTTCGGCCTTATTTTGGCCTCATCAGCTAGCCATACCCACTGAGACTTGAACCTGCAACCTTTGTCTTGTAAGGTTATATATTTTGCCTTGTAATATATATATTCCATGTCTATATGGAAAAGTCGGTATTCTGCACTGATGTTACAAGTATTAAATGAGTTTCAATAGAAACAGTGTCAATCTCTTTCCTGCGCCTGAAACTCAACAATAAGAACTGAATTAGCTTCTTGAATGAGAATGGGAAAAAAAATTAAAGACAAGATAAATGCCGTTTTCTAGCTTGGATTATAATGCAAACTAAATAAGATTTGTGTGAATGCTAGATAATAACATTCCTGTTCAGAACATTAGCAGGTTTTACAAGCATACCAAAAGGAACATCGTAAGATTTACCCGTGTTGTTATTTTAGCAGCAACAGTACAGTATTCATCTGTGGTGAGAGAAATGAAGGAAATAAATTAATGCTTTCAAAATAGCACGTGTCTGTTCAAATGATGTGCTAATGGCATTAATTTTAAAAGCTGAAATCTGAATTTAAAAATTATGTAATAATGTAAATAAGAACTAAGCATGAAGTGAAGCTTTTTCTTGCACTTAGTAAGACAAAAGATATACAATTATACAGAAATTATTCCTTCCATTATGACATACTGATATCTAATCTAAGTTTTGTAACAACATTGCTTATGCAGACACTTATGGGAACTATAAGTGTGACAAGATAATGAGGGAGTTGTACCTTTTGCTATCAATGGTTACTTGAATCTGTGTGAGTCACCTTCCTGACAACTGAGTTCCCAAATGAGGGTTTGTTATTACCAACAATTTCTAATCTTTTATTAGTACTTGATAGAAGCTATTCTATATTATATAGAAGAATAAACTCACTTGGGAAACATCGTACAAGTTTTTGGCACAAGTATTTCCTACCACCCAATTCCTAATAATTTATGCTAGACTGAGAGAAGCTTATTGGATAGGAAGCAAAATGTCTTCAAAGAAAAAACAGAAACTCCATTTGCCATTTGAAAAAGCACCTTTGGGACACATTTGAATCCATTTCCAAGCAAATTTTACTATAAATATGGAAGGAAAAATGTTATTGTATGGCATTCCTTTGTGCCTCAGCTAAAATACTAAACTAATTGAGAAAAAACAGAATAGTAATTATCGACAATTATTACTTAAGGCATACAATTAAGTAGTCTACAAATTTTCACTAGAAATATTACAGCTGGCATTATAAGATCCACATATGGTATGCAGTTTCAACACAAATCCTGCCTGTTACATATTTGTGTATGAAACAGTAGAGCTTGGGTTATACAATCATGATACCTGCTTCATCATTCTAGCACCACTATAGTTAGGAACAGACACATATGGCTGATATATCTGCTCCTTTTTGCGATAAATATTTCTGGGCCAAATGCATTCCTTTGCATTCCTGCTATCAATTTCAAGTTGGACACTCATGCAGTAGTTTAGCTTTGTCCTTCATTATCGTTTAAAATACATTTCTTAATTTCAAATCTTGTGAGATTTTGCAGTTCTTCAGTTTTAAGAATTCATTGAAGAGTATTAATTGTGAAAGATGCTTCATATTTTAAAATCTTTACCTGTTCTTATTTTTGGGGGAGGAGTGTTGGCTGATATAAAGTAATTTAGAGATGTCACAATGCTTGGCACCCATAATGCCAAGTACATTTTTGAATTCTGCAGACAAAAGGTATCAGCATTTTAAAAAGTAAAATATTGCAATATTCAATGCTTTCAGATTCTTCATTTTTGATAGTATATTCATAGACATCGCCTTTAATAAAAAGATGGGTTTTTATGTTACCACAATAGACACTTCTGCTTTCTTTATGTGTGTGTACAATCAGTTCATGGAATGCGTAAATTGTAATAAAAAGGCACTATGTCCTGTCCTGAGTGTATTCCAGAGCTCATTATGATAAGACTAAGGCAATAAAATATTGCTCCCAACCTACAAAGTTTATGCTTTATTGAGTGTGGAGAGCCTGCTTGGCAGGAATCTGTTGAGAGAGGAAGTCACAATTTCTACCCAGGAGAGGTTACAGCTTTCTAACAATGATATAATCCAGAGACATAAGACAAGGCTCCAAATTCCTAAACGACTGTATGCCAAACTTTGTTCCTTTTTTTCTTCAGAGCAAAGATTAAGTTAAGGGCTAAGGTCCAAGGGATACTACAGAACTTCAAAAATGTTATAAATACAAAATAGTTTGTTTTACTGTGTATTAGTCAATGTTTAATACCCAATAGACAGTTTACTATAGTTCCTTTATTAGAATTTGCTAATGTATGGAATTCTTTAAGAATGCTTACATTCCATTCAATTAATACTATCTGCCAATGGAATGTCTTCTGTTATTGAAAGTATTAAAAGATAATACTTTTTCCTTCTCCTGGTCCTCATTCCATACAGCCATAAAATCTATTTTGTAAGCATGGAAATCCTTGCATGTATGTGGAGCATAAAAGGGAAGAGAGAAGGGAAAAATTAAAAGATGGATATGCATTAGTTTTTTTTAATGTGACTGTTGGTTACATTAAATACAGCATGTTTTTAGCACATTTATTTATTTTATTTATTTATTTTGTCCAATACACAGTAATACACAATGAAGGTAATAGAGGACACCTTCAAGGAAATAGAATTAGAGAAAGAATAGAAGAGAGAGTATAGGATAAAATAATCAATGAGAGAATAGAAGAAAGATATAGGGATAGAAGAGAAGATATATGGGATATAGGAGAGACAATAGGACAGGGGTGGAAGACACTCTAGTGCACTTACTGACCTCTTAGGAATCTGGAGAGGTCAGCCGTGGACAGTCTAAGGGTAAAATGTTGGGGGTTAGGGGATGATACTACGGAGTCCGGTAATGAGTTCCACGCTTCAACAACTCTATTACTAAAGTCGTATTTTTTACAGTCAAGTTTTGAGTGGTTAATATTGAGCTTGAATCTATTATGTGCTCTTGTGTTGTTGTGGTTGAAGCTGAAGTAGTCAATGACAGGCAGGACATTGCAGCATATAATCTTGTGGGCAATACTTAGATCATGTTTAAAGCGTCTTAGTTCTAAGCTTTCTAGGCCCAGGATTGTAAGTCTAGTTTCATACGGTATGCTGTTACGGGAGGAGGAATGCAGGACTTCTTTAGAATTCTCCATGGCAGAAGGAATTTTTTCAACTATTTCTCAAGACTCATCTTTAGCAGTGGCAGTAACACTAACTTAGCTGTACCATTGGAAACCTTAAAAAGCAGCCGAGCACTGACAGTACACTGAAAGAAGTTAGTGCTCATACACAGATCTATCATTTAGTCATCTCAAACTAAACAATTGCAAATGCACAAACTTAATTGAGAAGAATTTTTAAAAAAATGTTTAAGAATATAAATAAGTGTTGGTAATGACCTATAAAGTCCTATATGGCATCGGGGCAGATTACTTGTAGGACTGCCTTCTGCCATATGAGTCTCAGCAACCAGTTAGGTCCCACAGAGTTGTCCTTCTCCAGGTCCCATCAATCAGACAATGTCGCTTGGTGGGGCCAAGGGGAAGAGCCTTCTCTGTGGGGGCCCTGGCCCTCTGTAATCAGATCCCCTCAGAGATTTGCACTGCCCTACCCTCCTCGCCTTCCACAAGACTCTTAAGACTCACTTATGTCACCAGGCTTGGGGCAATTAGGTCTTGGCCCACTGTGTATGATTGATTTTTAAAATATTGGGATTTTAGGTTATGTAGGTTAGGTTAATTCATTGGATTTGTCTTTGTGTTTCATTGTTTTATATCATATGCTATAAGCTGCCCTGAGTCTTTGGAGGGGGTGGCATACAAATCTAATAAGTAAGTAAGTAAGTAAGTAAGTAAGTAAGTAAGTAAGTAAGTAAGTAAGTAAACAAATAGTAAAGATATCCAATCAATTCAATTCAGTATATTATTGTCAAGGACTAATACAGATAACAAACAAATACATTTTTAAGACAGAGCAAAATACATTTATAAAATAACCTAACTATCATAAAATTTGTGAAATCCAGAATATAAAGTATATTAAAGTATATATCTATATTAAAGTACTAATGTAAACTCTAAAATTATATTAAGTTCTGTTCGGGTCTGTGTGACCCAAAAACGAAGTTTGAGACCCTGTAAAAAAATTTCCCTGCATATCTGAAACTTTAAATTTCATGACTTTGCATCATTTTAGAGGTTCTTTCTATGTTTAATTTTAGGCGACACTCCTTCAGGTAACTCAATAAAATATTTCTACCAATGAAGGAATTGTCTTATCTCCTGTCAACATTACAATATGTCATCCAAAAAAAGGAAGTACATTCACTGTATTAAACTTCCTTTTGCAAAACCATATTTCAGATTGTGAAACCGAACAACAATGCAATATACAATACGACTGCAATGAGTTGAGGGAAACTCTGAAAACAGGGAGGGAAAATTGTTCTCAGCTAAGTTATGCCTACTTAGTTGCAGAGTTGAAATCCAGTAGGTTCTGACAGGTTCTGGAGAACTGGTACTGGAAATTTTGAGTAGAACCAGTAAATATCACCTCTGGCTGGCCCCAGAGTGGGGTGGGAATGGAGATCTTGCAATATCCTTCCCCCAGGAGTGGGGAAGGAATGGGGATTTTAAAGTATCCTTTCCCTGCCACGCCTGCCAAGCCACACCCACCAAGCCATGCTCACAGAACCAGTAATAAAAAGAAATTGGATTTCACCACTGCCTGGCTGTCTTATATTAGCCCAGTCCCTAAACCAGGATGTGCAACTAACAAATAACTCATTCTGGGGATGGACTTTAAATGGACTCTCCTCTCCTCTCCTTTATTCTACTCTACACTCTACACTTCACTCCATTTTCTATTCCATTCCATTCCATGAGAGTCACCATTCTTAAAGTCTTCCGGAAAAATGGCCAACCTGTGGTTCTTTCAGAGGTCCTTGGGGATCAATTGCAGAACCATTGTGTCAGCTCTGAAGCAAATCATCTTGTGTTGCCTCAAGGAGCATATGATTGGTGACACTGGGGAGGGGCAGAGTTTTATTCTTTTAATTAGGTGAAAACAGTGGGAAATTTCAGAGTTGGCCTGCAAACTGCATACAATTTTACTATATTTGGTGTTGGATTACTAGTTTGAACATCCCTGATCATTACAAAAATGGAAATGAACTGAAAAAAATGATGCTTATTGGGGGTTTTTGCTCAGAAATAACCCCCTCCTAGCTGTGTGCAATCATTTTCACTTTACATTTTTTGAGTCTGCCAGTTGCAACTTTTGTGAAAACCTTTTGCATTAACTAGTTTGAACATTTCTGAACATAATGATATGAAAATTGAACTTTAAAAATTGATGCTTATTTGTTTATTTTGCTCAGAAAAGCCCCCCTCCCATGATTTTGAGCCTTTTTTTCAGTTTATATTTCTTTTAGGCTTCAGATCCCAAATATTTTCCCCCTTTGCTATTGATATAATATATTGAACATTCCTGATCATAAGAAAAATAGAAATGAACTGAAAAAAATGATGCTTGTTTGTTTATTTTTCTCAGAAAAGGACCACCACTAACTGGCCTGGCAGTATGCAATTATTTTCACTTTTTATATAGATTTGGTTGAAAATATTTGGAATATCCTTTTGCAAAGCAAGTACATGATACCTAGACAACTAATTTTATTAAATAAATCCATTTTACTAAAAACAAGTATGTTATTTTGAATTCACAGCATAATTTATATATAAAGTGAAAAAATTATGCACAGGCTGGTGGGGGGCTTTTCAGAGCAAAACAAGCAAATAAGCATCAATTTTTCCACTTCAATTTTCATTTTATTGTGATCAGGAATGTTCATTTTAGTATATCAATGCCAAGGTTATTGAAAATATTTGGAATTAGGAGCCTAAAATAAATAAATAAAGTGAAGTATTTGAAAAAAATGGGCCCTTTTATGAGCAAAATAAACAAATAATCATCAATTTTTTCAGTTCAATTTTCATTTCATTATGTTCAGAAATGTTCAAACTAGTAATCCAACACTAAATATAGTAAAATTGTACGCAGTTTGCAGGCTAAACTATCTATAAATTGAAAAAAAAATTCACAAAAAAGGGGGGGATTTTATGAGCCAAATAAAAATATAAGCATTAATTTTTTCATTTCAGTTTTCCTTTCATAAAATATCATATTAGTATCCAAGTGAAAAAGTTTTCAAAAAGACCAAATTTAAGTACCTAAAATAAACCTTTTTTAGTCCAAGTCATATTGACCCGAAACAGTACAAGTGTTACTTTTTAGGAACAGAATAGCAATTAAGAATATCTAAACTTTCAACAAAGTAAAGTTATCTATTAACATCAGTGAAGTGACAATACCTATATAGTTCAGGGAATGCAGTCTGGGATTGCAGAGTGCAGAGTTTAATGAATTAGTTGTGCTTTTGTACAAAACATTAGCTATATGCACCGCAACAAGAGGTATTTCATTTATAAACAGCATCAGGGCATAGGTCAAATCTACTAAGAGGCAGTATGAATCTGGTTTGGATGTCTCCAAAAAATGAGCAATGAAGGACATATTCTGTGGGTTTCTGCCTCTCTAGAATCAGAGGGAGAAAGCCTTTCAGTCAATGAATTTTTATTTTTTACATTTACCATCCAATACAATACTGCAGAACATAGTATCAAGCAAGGGAGAAAGTTTTCTGATGATTAGGTGTTTCTAGCTGTATAAGGTAGCTATTAAGTACTAGTGACAGGAAGGTAAACTTTCTTTAGATCTGTTTGCCTATCTGTATCATTTATCCTTTGTTTCAGGGGTTTTTCACCTGGTCATATTCTGTCTTAAGAACTTCAGACAGAGAATTGCCTCAATTTGAAATACAAAATACAACAGCCTTTATAATAACTGAGGCCTTTAATCAAACATGACAGTTTAATGACAGAACGTGCCAACCGGGCAGGTACAGGCTTAGAACACAGAACATGAAAACACAGGCTTATATACAGCACGCCTTCTGAGGCAGCTACCAATGAATACAGAGGAAAGTTCCCGCTTACGAGTAACTGGGCTTACGCGCCCAATCAGCACCCTGGAGAGGGATACGCGAGCTAGATTCTGACAGCCGGCTGTTACTATGCGGACACAGCACTCCTGCCCCTTCGGCTGACACAGACATAATCTTTTAAATATGACGGTCTGCGACAAATTCTCTCGGAGCGCCGGGGCTCGGCGGGATGTCCCAAACCGGCGATCTCAGCTGGGTGGATAGCTTGGGGAGCCTGAACCACCTCCGCCTCCCTGCTATTTGCCGAGGAAGAATTTCCTGAACTCTCTTCTGCCGTGGGCGGTTCCTGAAAACACTCCCCCTGAAACTCATTGGCTTCTCGGTCTCCACGCATTCCCTCTCTATTAAGTCTGACCTGATCCAGGTGTCTTCTCCAAATTCGCCCGTCCCTTAACTCTATCTCGAACGAACGAGGCCCCAGTTCCCTGCATACCGTACCTTTCTCCCAATTCTTTTGGCCCAAATAGGCACGGGCAAATACCGCGTCTCCCACTGACACCTCACGTCCGGCTGCTTCAGGCCATTGCACTGCAGCCGTGTACCCCAGGTGCAACCTGTCAAGTATAATCCGCAACTTGCGACCCATTAAAAGCTCCGCTGGTGTCCTTCCCGTGGTTACACATGGGGTGGTATGTTGGTCCAGGAGCACATCAGCCAACCTGGCTTTCCAAGAATTTGGGGGCAACCTTTTGAGGGACTCTTTAACTGTCCGAACTGCCCGTTCCGCCTGGCCATTACTGGCCGGATGCCAAGGCGAGGTTAAGGCATGTCTAATTCCTGCAGTTGCTAAAAATGACTCAAACAGGACAGATGTGAACTGCGGCCCATTATCCGAAACTAATAGGTCCGGAAATCCATGTGTGGCAAATAGGGTCATCAAAGACTCAATAATGGCCTGTGACTGAGTGGACTGTAACTGGGCCACCTCCACCCATTTGGAATATGCATCTACCGTGATTAAGAAAGTTTGCCCCATGAAGGGACCGGCCAAATCTATGTGCAAGCGCGTCCAGGGGCCGGCAGGTGGTTCCCAAACCAAAGGTTCAGCACGGGGGGGCATGGACCTGCTCTCCTGGCATACTGCACAGTCAGCCACACGCTGCTCCACCTCCTTATTTAACGCTGGCCACCATACGTAATCCCTAGCCAAACCCTTCATTCTTACTATGCCTGGGTGACCCTTGTGCAGCAGAGACAACACCTGGTTCCTCAGTTTACCTGGTATAACCACTCTGCCACCCCTTAAAAGAACTCCCTTCTCCACTGAGAACTCAGTGCTGCAGCGAAAAAAAGGAATGAATTGGTCAGCTGGGGCAGCGAGTGGCCACCCCCTTAAAACCCATTGCCTTACCTGGGCCAAAATGCAATCTTTTCCTGTCTCCCTAGACACCTCTGGAGCAGCCAGCACTAATGGACCTTCTGTCAGAGCAAAAACGGAGCAGGCGGGTGCGGGGTCTGTTACTTCCTCAGGTATAGGGCATCTGCTGAGTGTGTCGGCGTGCACTATGTGGCGACCTGGTTTATATATTAGGGTGTAGGTGTAATTGGCCAAAAAAACAATCCAGCGTGTCATGCACGGAGACAACACAGCTGGGCTCTGGCGGTTACCTGATAGTAACCCTAACAAGGGCTGGTGGTCCGTTACTAACTCGAACCTTCTTCCATACAGGTATTCGTGGAAACGGCGGACTCCCGCCACAAGGGCTAATGCCTCCTTATCTATTTGCCCATAGTTTCTTTCCGCCGCGGCCAAGGTCCGAGAAAAAAACGCCAAAGGGGCTTCCGAGCCATTTGGCAATCTATGGCTGAGGACTGCCCCCACTCCATACCGGGAGGCATCGCAGGTAAGAACTAATGGCAGACTTGGGGAATATTGTGCCAGGACGCTATTTGAGGTGAGTATCCCTTTGACCCCTCTAAAAGAAGCTTCTTCCCGCTCCCCCCAGTGCCAAGCAGACCGCTTGTCCAGCAGCCTATGCAACGGTTCTGCCACCGAAGCCTTATGCGGGATAAAGACCGCATAGAAGTTCAAGAGACCCAGGAAAGCCTGCAGCTCTTCCCTCGACTGGGGTCTGGGGGCATCCCATATGGCCCTAGTCTTTTCTGGGGTGGGATGGATTCCCTTTCCGTCCACCCTGAAACCCAGGAAATCAACCTCTGGAACCCCAAAGACACACTTCTTTGATTTGAGTTTGAGTCCCGCCTCCTGAAACTTGACCAGTACCTTCTTTACCCTGCGAAGTAGTTCGTCCTCGGAACTCCCCGAGACCAGGACATCGTCAAAGTAGGGCACTGTGCCTTCCAGCCCATACAACAAACGCTCCATTAATCCTTGAAACATACCCGGTGCAATAGAGACCCCAAATTGCAGCCTATGGCACCTGAAAACCCCCCTATGTGTTATAATCGCCTGGGCTTCTGCAGTCATGGGGTCCACGGGGAGCTGCTGGTAAGCCTGGGATAGGTCGAGCTTGGCAAAGAGCTTACCATTACCCAGAGTGTGAAGTAACTGCTGCACCACTGGGAGCGGGTACGAGTGGTGAGCCAGAGCCTTATTGACAGTGCACTTATAGTCCCCGCATAATCTCAAACCCCCATCCCCCTTAAAAGCTATGACCAGTGGGGTCTCCCAAACAGCCTGGTCAACCGGCTCTAACACCCCTTGGGCAATCAGATGGTCTAATTCAGCATCAACCTTTGGCCTGAGGGGAATGGGCACCCTGCGGGGTTTCAGCCTCACCGCTGGCACTTTGGGGTCAAGGCTAAAAGAAATCGGGGTTCCTGTGTAGCAACCCAGCTTGTCATCGAAGACTGAGGGGAATTCCTTTGTAAGCTCATTAAATACAGACCCCCCCTAACAGCGTTCACCCCCGAAACAGAAAACCCCAGAGACTTAAACCAGTCTAAACCCAGGAGGCTGGAAAATGGCCCGTCCACCACCATAAGAGGCAACTTGCCTGTGAACGATTTGAATCTGACAGGGAATCTCCCTTCCCCCAACACCGGAATGGGCGCCCCTTGGTAGTCACAGTACATGGCTGTAAGCGATTCTTGCTCAAGCCGGGCATGCATCTCTTTATCGTGGCCCAGGAAACCAAGGAATGAGCGGAGCCCGTGTCCACTTGCATGGAGCAATTCACGCCTCCCAGGCGAACCATCACGGAGATCTTCTCTGTAGAAACCGATGTTTTCCTCACAAATGCGCTAGCTGGGCGCGGGCAGCTATAAATGGCATTGCAGTCATCCCTCTTTGTGGAAGAAAATCTCCTCTGCCAGCGGGGATTGAATCCTTGGAACTCCTTCTGCTCTCTAGGGGCGACTGGAGGGGACCTCCGGGAACGGCAAACTCTCGCAATGTGGCCTCTGGCCCCACAACGCCAACAAGCCGCTTCCTTGAACGGGCAATTTGACCGATAATGGTTTCCCCCACAACCTCTGCAAGGGGATAGAGGGGGACGGGGGCGGCTAGCAGGAGGCTCACGACCCCGAGAAGCCCCCAGCCGTCAGACTTCCTCCTCCTCAGCCTCGCTGCTGTCCTCCTTTTCCGCAGCGGCTTTAGGTTTCTCTGGCACCACTGGCCCTTTGGCCGTAACGTTCACGGAACTGTCCATGGCTGCCAAAGATTGTGTGGAAAGCTCAAAAGCGCGAGCTTCAGCTAATGCCGTTTGAAAAGTTAATTCCCGGGTGGCCAACAAGCGGCGTTTAAGGCGGCCATCCCGGACTCCGAATACTAGCCTGTCCAGCAAATAATCATTCAAGTCGGAAAACTCGCAATATAAAGCAGCCCGGCGGAGAGCGGCCACAAATTCATTAATTGATTCCCCCTCCGCCTGATTCCTCTGGTAAAAGACGTATCTCCGGGCACAGCGGGATGGGGCTGGGGCATAATGATCTTGAAGCTTTGACAGGAACGTCTGCCAAGGCACATCGTGTATGGAGACTGGAGCAAATAAAGCCCTGGCCGTCTCAAACATCTCGGGGCCGCAGAAACCGAGAAAATAAGATCTTTTGCGGTCCCCAGAAATCTCGGTATACCCATTTGAGATCAGGAAACAGTCGAACCAAGCGACATAAGAGTCCCAGGTCTCCCCTTGTGGGTTGAAAGGGGGAAAAGTAAGCTGTACAGACATTTTCACTTACTGCAGATATAGATGCGAGATGGAAAGGCAGGGTTGAATTCTCGTCGCCAGTATAATAACTGAGGCCTTTAATCAAACATGGCAGTTTAATGACAGAACGTGCCAACTGGGCAGGTACAGGCTTAGAACACAGAACATGAAAACACAGGCTTATATACAGCACGCCTTCTGAGGCAGCTACCAATGAATACAGAGGAAAGTTCCCGCTTACGAGTAACTGGGCTTACGCACCCAATCAGCACCCTGGAGAGGGATATGCGAGCTAGATTCTGACAGCCGGCTGTTACTATGCGGACACAGCAGCCTTGATCGAAAGTTGTCCTGAAGGATTTATGTTGCTAAGCTTTGAGAAAAGGCATTAAGCTTTAATCATAGGTTTATAGAAGCTAGATATGCTCTGGACATTTATTTATTTTATTTTATGTACTTATTTGTTGACCAATATAGGATAGTAATTTGTATAAGCATAGCATAAGCAGAAAGTAATGATAAAAGAAGACAATAGGACAGTAGGACAGGGATGGTTGGTACAATGGTGCGCTTATGCACACTCTTTATGAACCTCTTAGAAAATGGGAGAGGTCAACTGCACACAATCTAAGATTAAAGATTTTGGGGTTTGGGGAAGAAACCACAAGAGTCAGGTAGTGCATTCAGATAGGCATCGATCACTCTATTGCTGAAGTCATGTTTTCTGCAATCTAGTTTGGAGCGGTTTACATTTAGTTTGTATCTATTATGGGCGCGTATGTTGTTGCGGTAGAAGGTGAAGTAGTCATTAATAGGAAGGATATTTTGGTATATGATTTTATGAACTACAGTTAAATCAGATTGGAGGCGACGTAGTTGTAAATTGTCTAATTGCAGGATTTCAAGTCTGGTGCAAGAGGAGGAATGAAGGACTCTTCTTGAGATATATTTCTGGACTCTCTCGATTTTAATGTCTGATATGCAATGCGAGTTCCATACAGGTGATCTGTATTCTAGAATTGGTCTGACAAATGTTTTGTATGCGCTGGTTAGCAGTTCAATGTTTCTAGAGAAGAAGCTACGTAAGATTAGATTAACAACTCTTAATGCTTTTTTGGCAATGTTGTTACAGTAGGCTCTAGCACTTATCATCCTGATCTCCAATTCTAATGTAAGTTTGAGACACAGCAAGGTATATGGAGAGCTGCTCTGATGAATTTAGATTGTACCCTTCCAGAAAGATGATACATAAAGTTGTGTGGAGGGGGGGGAAACAAAATCCCATTATATGAGGTTTTTTTGTTTAAGATTTCCTAGTTCATTATATATTTGTCTTTGTGGCAGAGTTATTCCAAAAGCCTTTTACTATTACAATTGGGACCAGAATTTGAATAAGTAACCAAAGCAATTATGATGTTCATATGATCGTAGAGTGCTGTGACCATCACAAATGGTATTCATTTGATCATGTGATTGTGGGGATATTGTGATATGTGTAAGGGCAAACACCAGTTGTAAGTGCACTTTTTTCAGCGCTATTGTAAATTTGACTTGCTGTTGGATGGATGGTTGCAAATCAAGGGCTATCTGCATGTATGATAAAAGTGTAGAATCCCTGGTTTGCAGGTTTTTCCCCCCACATACTTTCTCATCTCATTTGGGTTTACGTTGGTGAGAAAAATGGGAAGAGTGTTACTGAAATCTTGTATCCAGACTTAAAACTGTACATATCTGTTGCAATTTTCTCAAAGAGTTAACTAAACCCTGAAGCCCAATGCTGCCTGTTGGCATGCTAGGATAACAATAGATAACAGTTATCGTTTCTTTTTAACCCCTCTTTCAAATAAGAAGCATATTCATTGAGAGAAACTAAAAAAATATTAACAAATAAAGTTTTTAGCACTAGAGGCTCTTAAAGTGGTAACATATTTTCTATAAACTGAAAAGTCATTAACATGCCCCTTTATATACAAAAAGTGCAGAGAAGGCCATAAACATATGCTTCAAGTTACTATTCTCAAATACAGAGTCTAGGTACGTATTTAACTAGTAGATGCTAAATTTCAAAGCTTCATAGTAATTTAAAGAAAAAATTGAATCCATTTAGTCATGAACATGTCTATTAAGCTTATGTTTCTATTTTAGTACAAACATTGGAACATTAGCTTTCCAACTTGTATAAATGCATTCTTACTACGCAAAGAATTTACTGCTCTTAATATTCCTCATTTAAAAGCAATTCGTTTTCCCCTCTGAATGTTATAGAAGCACAGACTTTCATTATCCTATTATGAAAGCCTTGGCTGTCTTTTATAAATTCTTGTAAACTACATTATTAAAAAATCCCATTTCTTAGGAAAAAACATTGGTGGTGAAGAATGTGGATTAAGAGAAGTACATTCTAGCTTTTTTTCCCCACTCATGGAAGGAATGTTGTATGTATATAAAGGCAAGGGATTAAATAGTGTTTTGAATCTGTACATTTATCTTATGACCTGATTTTTCTAAGTTCAAGAACTAAAGATGTTATAAGCAGTTAGAAAACCTGCTGAAAGCCACCCTTTGTATGTTAATGCTTTTCTTACATCATCTATTGCTGAAGATTCTGTTTTAAACAAGACTGCAGAGAATATAATATTTCTGTTCATGACTATGTGGATTTCTTTTTTAGAGGGTTTTCAGTTCTATTTATTACCGATTCTGTATTTCAGAGGCAAAAAGAATGAATGTCAACAGTGAAATTTGACTGAAATTTTCCTTCTTCACAGTTTTAGTTTGCACATATCTGCAAGCTTTAGAAAAATATATTTATTTAGATGTACAATTTTTTTATTATATTTAAACTTTTCTTTCATTGCTTGAAAGGCATTGTATGCATAAAGGAGGTAAGAAGTCATATAATAGAAGCAAAACATTTAAGCCAGCAGCAAAATCACAAATTATAAAACGCATACTGTTAGATCAGACAAGGAAGTATGCAACACATACATTCATAAATAATAAAATCATGTAATCAATCAGATGATTTTGCAAGTTTGCAGCAAGCTTGCAAGTTAAGGTTGGAAAATGGCATCTATCTGACTAAGTTTACGTTCATGAAAAACTCTTCTTCAATTAAAAAATGAGTAAAAAGAACTATTTTCATATCAAATGCCAATGGACATTTATTTCCTTTTCCAAAAGACTAGGATTATAATTCTGAATAAAGGAGTAACTAAATTCATATTTATTGAACCACCTTTGTTAGATTGCTTGCCTGCTGTTAGATAGGGTGAATCGAAGAGGCAGAAGCGACTTCAAAAAAATTGCTCTTTATTTGGCAACTATTTACAAACTAGCAAAGACTCTATCTGACAGCCAGCCCTGTTATAGGGAGCTGCCAGGCAGTCTAGCCAATCATCAGTCAGTATTTTCCCTCCAGAATGGAGGACCTGACTGAAGACAATGTAACACATACATTTTGGGGGAAATGAATTTGTCTTAGAACTACAAAACCTCAAATCATAATCATTTAAATCACGCAATTTGGATTAATTCAAAGTTAGCCAATTCAATTTCAACCAGATAAAGGCTCATTTATGAGTACTCATTAAGGGATGTCCACAGGAAAGAAAACAAATGTCAAAAGACGGTCACAACAGCCCTGCTCAATTTCTACCTGTGTTGTGTCTCCACATTTGCATACTCTATGCACATAAAAAAGAGGCAGACGTTTGTTGCAACATTATGTCTGCCATTTTGATTTTCTGGACACCTCTGTTCATGTACGATTATGCTATTTCCTGACCATCTGTTGAGTTCATGGCTTTGCGACTGTTTATAGAAAGTTTATCAAATAAAATTACACAAGGAATCTCAGCTACTGATTAAGTGAACACATCCAAAGCACTTTAACATGCACATACCCTAAAGTGACCAGACATCCTGTTTTTGGCAGGACAGTCCTGCTTTTGAGCAGTTTGTCCTATGTCCCGTGGCATTTTTAAAAAGTCCAATTTTTTTTTTAAAAAATGGGGCATTTGGTCACCTTAGCTTTGGAGAATATAACACAGCTCTGATAGGTTGGGAGCATCTGATGCCAACAGAAACTTCACTGTGCTGTGCCAAAAATTAAATGGAGGAATAAAACAGAACGAGGGAAATAGATGGGAAGAGATTGAGGGGAGGCCCGTTGGGGTTGCTTTGAAGCGTCATGGCCGTCGCTAAAGGCTTTCACTAAGATACGTTTTCAACTTCTCTCTCCTACATTTGGCAGTAAATAAATATATCTAGCTGAATCTTTCCCCATTTGGTGGAATGGCCAAGGATTTTTCTTCCTTCCCCACCACCTCAAATGAAGGTGGGGACCCCTGATATTTGTTGACCACACGGAATATGTGTGGGAATTGTGATGTGAAGAAAATGCCCCTCACCCATCCGGCCCTCCTGCTCATCCACGCCTACAAGATGGGGGCCCTGAGCCTCCCCACGGACACTGCCGAAGCCATCACCCTCCTCAGCAAGAGGCCCTGCACCATCTGGGCCAGGAGAAACCACAACCCGGCCTGTGGCCGCTGTCCTGAATATATTTTCACACACACACACACACACAAAGCACCACACACACCCGTCAATGGTGTCCTGCTTTACCTAAGTTTGAACTTCACATTGTCTTATGTTGTCTGTTAAGATGCATTTCGGTAGAAATCAAAACCTTTCTTTTCAGAGCTTACATGGTGACCACAGATAAACACATAAATCTGACAAATAAATAAAAACAGACAATGCTGACTGTTCTGTCTGGGTGCCCCTAGACTTCAACACCAACTGGAAAAAACAGCCAGACACACTGGTAAAAGCAAAGGCACTTTATAGTTTGAAAAGTAAACACAGAGAAAAACCTGTTCTTCCCAACAGGCAGGCTATGAGGCTTCACAGCAGAGTCCTGACGGCCAGACAATACAGCAGACTTCTTGCTGGCACACACACCACTGTAGAGAATAAGACCCACGCCTTTCCCCCCAAGGTTTCAGCCTTCAAGGCCACAAGCCAGAATCAGAGACGCCAAAGATCACAGCCAGGTCCCAGGACTCCCAAAGATAATACTCCACAATACAGGAAGGGTGGGTCTGCCTTTTCAGCCTTTCTGGGGAGAACCACACCCAAACCCAGCTGTTGCCTATTTAGGGCTGGAAATACCTGGCTAATTGTCCCCTTCGTTGTGCTGCTCTTCTCTGCCTGAGATCGATGATGGCTTGTGCATTTTCATCTAAGGACTCCAGGCTGCTTGCTGGGGAGAGCTCCATCCCGGGGGACTCAGGCTGTTCTCCCTCTCCCTCGGCCTGATATTCCTCCTCCCCGTCTGCCTGGGCCTCCTCCTCCTCCTCCTGTTCCTCCTCCTCCCCCTCTGAGCATGGAGCTGGCAAAGGTTCAGCCGTTCCCTGAGGAGCCTCAGACAGAATCACAACACCGACTATCTACGCAGATACAGTGATATGTGCAGTGCTGACTGTCTTATGAAGCAATAAAAAAAAGTCGCAGAATAAAAGTTTCACAGAGTCAAGTCTTCCATTAAGCGTCTCTGAAGGCAAAATGGACTAAACAATGCAGAAACCCAAACACAAGAATGAAGTACAACATGATGGGAAGATGGGGTGTGTTTTATTGGTTACTTATTTCCAAAAAGGTAGGCATGGGATTACACTATAAAACTCATCTGCTAACCAATATTTTTTCAACAGTGATAATTGTTGATAGTAATATGGAGTAAAGATTTATTGAAGTACTTTGTAGCAGTATTTTTCATAATGGGCCCAATATGTTTTCTTTTGAAACCAAAAGGGAATTACAGTGATCCCTCGAGTTTCGCGATCTCGAGCTTCGCGAAACGCTATATCGCGAGTTTTCTACCCGGAAGTAACACCACCATCTGCACGCATGCGTAGATGGTGGAGTTTGCATTACCGCCGGGCAGATCAGCTGCTAGGCGGCCAAAGGAACCTTCCCTGGGTCTTCCCGCCGGCATGGGAGGCTTCCTAGCACCCCCCCGAACCCCCAACCCGGGTTTGGGGGGGTGCTAGGAAGCCCCCCATGCCGGGGGAGACCTTTTAAAACACCCGTGCCGCTTCCCAGCTGAGTCCTGAAGCCAAGCGCAGAAGTTCCAAAGGCGCTTGGCTTCAGGACTCAGCTGGGAAGGGCGCGGCTGTTTGAAAAGGTGGCAGTCGGCCTGGGGGGCTTCCCAGTACCCCCCCCCCCCAACCCTGTCTCCTGCCGCCGGTTTAGCCAGGAGAGGAGCGGCAAAGTGACTTGGAGGAATGGGAAACTCAAACCGCCCAGTTTCAGCTTTCCATTCCTCCACGTCACTTCGCCGCTCCTTCTGGCTGGTGGGGGGGGGGGAGTTAGGAAGGTTCTACTTCTCCCCCCCAGCCAAAAACTCAAAGCCTGTCTCCTGCCACACAGTTTAGCCAGGAGAGCAGCGGCGAAGTGACTTGAAGGAATGGGAAACTCAAACCGCCCGGTTTCAGCTTTCCATTCCTCCACGTCACTTTGCCGGGGGAGTCTGGGAGGGAAGATGACGCGCCGGCAGCACAGGGGCGAGGGGTGGGAGGCAAAGCTCTGCGGGTACAGCCCCTTTCGGCCAAGCCTCCCCCCCCCCCCCCGCCAAGCAGCCAGGGAAGCCGAGCCGGGCGTGACGGCGGCGGCGCTGCTGCTCCGGTCGCCCGATCGTGTCCTGCCTCCTGCGCCGATGTTCCACGCCCGGCTCGGCTTCCCTGGCTCCGTGGCCGGGGAGGCTTGGCTGAAAGTGGCTGGAGCCGCAGAGCTTTGCCTCCCCCCCCCCCTGTGCCGCCCGCGCGTCATCTTCCCTCCCAGACAAAAAGGCCACCCTTCGGCTCTGCAGTTCCAGCCCCTTTCGGCCGAGCCCACCCGGCCAAGGAGCCAGGGAAGCCGAGCCGGGCGTGGCGGCGGCGGCTTCCTTCGGGGGCAACGCCAGCAAGAGGGTCTTCGCCCTCTTGCTGGCGTGCGTGGGCGGTGGGGAAGACCCTCAGCTGCTAGGCGGCCCAAGGAATCTCCCATGGGTCTTCCCCACCGCCCACGCACGCCAGCAAGAGGGGGAAGACCCTCTTGCTGGCGTTGCCCCCAAGGAAGCCGCCGCCACCACCGCTTCTTCTTCCTTGCGCCCCCGCTGCCTCTCCGCTCTCTTGGGTGGCGGAGCGAAGGAAAACAAAAAGTTTCCCTTTCTGCAGCTCCTGCCTCCCGCCCACCCAAGACAATAAGAGCGGAAGAAGACCCTCTTCTCCAACACGCCCCGAGGAAAGCGGGGGGAAGGGAGGAGAGAGAAGGAAGCCAGGCACGAAGAGTGTCCCTCTTGCTGGCGTGCGTGGGCGGTGGGGAAGACCCTCAGCTGCTAGGCGGCCCAAGGAATCTCCCATGGGTCTTCCCCACCGCCCACGCACGCCAGCAAGAGGGGGAAGACCCTCTTGCTGGCGTTGCCCCCGAAGGAAGCCGCCGCCACCACCGCTTCTTCTTCCTTGCGCCCCCGCTGCCTCTCCGCTCTCTTGGGTGGCGGAGCGAAGGAAAACAAAAAGTTTCCCTTTCTGCAGCTCCTGCCTCCCGCCCACCCAAGACAATAAGAGCGGAAGAAGACCCTCTTCTCCAACACGCCCCGAGGAAAGCGGGGGGAAGGGAGGAGAGAGAAGGAAGCCAGGCACGAAGAGTGTCCCTCTTGCTGGCGTGCGTGGGCGGTGGGGAAGACCCTCAGCTGCTAGGCGGCCCAAGGAATCTCCCATGGGTCTTCCCCACCGCCCACGCACGCCAGCAAGAGGGGGAAGACCCTCTTGCTGGCGTTGCCCCCGAAGGAAGCCGCCGCCACCACCGCTTCTTCTTCCTTGCGCCCCCCGCTGCCTCTCCGCTCTCTTGGGTGGCGGAGCGAAGGAAAACAAAAAGTTTCCCTTTCTGCAGCTCCTGCCTCCCGCCCACCCAAGACAATAAGAGCGGAAGAAGACCCTCTTCTCCAACACGCCCCGAGGAAAGCGGGGGGAAGGGAGGAGAGAGAAGGAAGCCAGGCACGAAGAGTGTCCCTCTTGCTGGCGTGCGTGGGCGGTGGGGAAGACCCTCAGCTGCTAGGCGGCCCAAGGAATCTCCCATGGGTCTTCCCCACCGCCCACGCACGCCAGCAAGAGGGGGAAGACCTCTCCTCCCTTCCCCCCGCTTTCCTCCGGGCGTGTTGGAGAAGAGGGTCTTCTTCCGCTCTTATTGTCTTGGGTGGGCGGGAGGCAGGAGCTGCAGAAAGGGAAACTTTTTGTTTTCCTTCGCTCCGCCACCCAAGAGAGCGGAGAGGCAGCGGGGGCGCAAGGAAGAAGAAGCGGTGGTGGCGGCGGCTTCCTTCGGGGGCAACGCCAGCAAGAGGGAAGATGACGCGCGGGCGGCACAGGGGGGGGAGGCAAAGCTCTGCGGCTCCAGCCACTTTCAGCCAAGCCTCCCCGGCCACGCAGCCAGGGAAGCCGAGCCGGGCGTGACGGCGGCGGCGCTGCTGCTCCGGTCGCCCGATCGTGTCCTGCCTCCTGCGCCGATGTTCCACGCCCGGCTCGGCTTCCCTGGCTCCGTGGCCGGGGAGGCTTGGCTGAAAGTGGCTGGAGCCGCAGAGCTTTGCCTCCCCCCCCCTGTGCCGCCCGCGCGTCATCTTCCCTCTTGCTGGCGTTGCCCCCGAAGGAAGCCGCCGCCACCACCGCTTCTTCTTCCTTGCGCCCCCGCTGCCTCTCCGCTCTCTTGGGTGGCGGAGCGAAGGAAAACAAAAAGTTTCCCTTTCTGCAGCTCCTGCCTCCCGCCCACCCAAGACAATAAGAGCGGAAGAAGACCCTCTTCTCCAACACGCCCCGAGGAAAGCGGGGGGAAGGGAGGAGAGAGAAGGAAGCCAGGCACGAAGAGTGTCCCTCTTGCTGGCGTGCGTGGGCGGTGGGGAAGACCCTCAGCTGCTAGGCGGCCCAAGGAATCTCCCATGGGTCTTCCCCACCGCCCACGCACGCCAGCAAGAGGGGGAAGACCTCTCCTCCCTTCCCCCCGCTTTCCTCCGGGCGTGTTGGAGAAGAGGGTCTTCTTCCGCTCTTATTGTCTTGGGTGGGCGGGAGGCAGGAGCTGCAGAAAGGGAAACTTTTTGTTTTCCTTCGCTCCGCCACCCAAGAGAGCGGAGAGGCAGCGGGGGCGCAAGGAAGAAGAAGCGGTGGTGGCGGCGGCTTCCTTCGGGGGCAACGCCAGCAAGAGGGAAGATGACGCGCGGGCGGCACAGGGGGGGGGAGGCAAAGCTCTGCGGCTCCAGCCACTTTCAGCCAAGCCTCCCCGGCCACGCAGCCAGGGAAGCCGAGCCGGGCGTGACGGCGGCGGCGCTGCTGCTCCGGTCGCCCGATCGTGTCCTGCCTCCTGCGCCGATGTTCCACGCCCGGCTCGGCTTCCCTGGCTCCGTGGCCGGGGAGGCTTGGCTGAAAGTGGCTGGAGCCGCAGAGCTTTGCCTCCCCCCCCCTGTGCCGCCCGCGCGTCATCTTCCCTCTTGCTGGCGTTGCCCCCGAAGGAAGCCGCCGCCACCACCGCTTCTTCTTCCTTGCGCCCCCGCTGCCTCTCCGCTCTCTTGGGTGGCGGAGCGAAGGAAAACAAAAAGTTTCCCTTTCTGCAGCTCCTGCCTCCCGCCCACCCAAGACAATAAGAGCGGAAGAAGACCCTCTTCTCCAACACGCCCGGAGGAAAGCGGGGGGAAGGGAGGAGAGAGAAGGAAGCCAGGCACGAAGAGTGTCCATGAGGGGGAAGAGACCCCCGCGCCGGGCAGGCCCACCGAAGCGGGAAGAGGGGGCGTGCGCCCGGGCCTGGCTAGAGCGCTTGATCTGCGGGCGCCTTAAAAGGGGGTGTGGACTCCTGGGAGACCTTGGCGGTGGAAGGGGACACACTCGAAGCCTCAGCCGCCTGTCATAAGCGTCCTCTGAGGGAAAAAGAAAGAGTCCGAGCTTGCCGTCCGGAAACGTTGAAGCGCCCTCACAAGCAAGAGGGGGAAGACCCATGGAAGGTTCCTTGGGCCGCCTAGCAGCTGATCTGCTCGGCAGCGCAGGCTGCTGCTGCGCTGCCGAGCAGATCAGCTGCTAGGCGGCCCAAGGAATCTTTCATGGGTCTTCCCCTCTTGCTGGCGAGGTGAGCGGGCGGGCAGCGGACAAGTGGCGGGCAGCGGGCTGGCGGTGCGGAAGTAAAAACACCATGGAAAAGTGGCACACATGCGCAGATGGTGTTTTTACTTCCGCACCGCTATATCGCGAAATTTCGATTATCGCAAGGGGTCCTGGAACGGAACCCTCGCGATAATCGAGGGACTACTGTATTCATAATGGGTAATGATGGGCGAACTGAACCTGCACAATTCGGGTCCGTACCAAATTTTGCGGTGTTTGGTATGCTGAACACGAACCCGAAATTTTTTCAAACTTCAGGCAAAGTTCCGGGTCATGTTCGGCGTTCGGAGCTTTGACGTCACCGGCAGGTTGCTAAGGATGCCAAGGTGATCACATGTTTATTTTTACGTGAAAGGACCGCCCTTTGCTAGCAGCACCACTGTGGTGTCCTTTTTCATAAAAATAACAATGTTTATTTTTATGTGAAGACCTCCCGTTGAAGGAGCTGGGGAATCCCTCCCATGAAGAGATTCTGGGGGTGGAGCTTTGACGTCACCGGCAGGTTGCTAAGGACGCCAAGGTGATCACTTCCTGGATTCCATGGAATCCAGGAAGTGATCACCTTGGCGTCCTTAGCAACCTACCGGTGATGTCAAAGCACCGCCCCCGGAATCTCTTTGTGGGAGTGATTCCCCGTTTGGGTTTGAGTTCCATTGGGTTCGCCCATCACTAATAATGGGAGAAAATAATAAAGGTTGAAATCCTGATTAAATATTTACAATTAAATAAATAAATCTAGAGCACACACTGATCTGCAATCTGCTTAGCACTGTTTCTCCATAAGAAAGACACACTCTCCCCCCCCCCTCTCTCTCTGTCAGGCTGCCTCTTTTTTTCTTTTTTATTGTTAACAGAACATCTAAATACAATCTCAGTATCTTTCTGTAAAATATGGTTGATTAATGTCAACCACATTTCTGAAATTGGCTACAGTGGAATAGAGTTGTATGCCTTTTATTTTCCATAATGTACCATAGGATGATAACCTCAACCTTGGCTTAATTTCCTTCAATCTTTCCAAAACTCTTTTGCAAGTCATAAATAGAAAATGTTTACAATAGCAATTTGTTTCTCTCCTTGGAAACCTGGGAAAAGAGGCAGTCCATCACATGAAGGATGTCATAAAGAAAACAATGGGGAGTTAGGAGGACATCAAAGAAAAAAAATATGGATTCATCCTTGGATGCTAATTATCATATGGCCTGAGTAGAGTATTCTATTCAGAAAATAAAGAGCCTGGCCTTTTTTTGTTTTTAAACTTGTCCTTTCTAAAATACTGGAAACCTTTTATGGTCTTTTTTGTTAAAGTAAGAAAAAGTAAAATGATGATTTATGGATTTAATGACTGAAAATGTTCAGAATTAAGGTACTGAAGGGATTTCTGAAATAGATAAAAGGAGACAAAATAGATTTGTAATGAAGGTTGTCATCAACTTACAACAGTTCACTTAGTGACCATTCAAAGTTACAAAGGCACTGAAAAAAGTGACTTAGGACCATTTTTCACACTTATGAGCATTGCAACATCCGTATGGTCATGTGATTTACATTCAGATACTTGCCAACTTTTGATTCACATTTACAACGGTTGCAGTGTCTCAGGGTCATGTGATCACCTTTTGTGATGTTATGATAAGCAAAGTCAAAAGAGAAACCAGATTCACTTAACAACAGTGTTACTAATTTAACCATTGCAGTGATTCACTTAGCCGTCCCAAGTCTCCGGAGAGGGGCGGCATACAAATCCAATAAATAAAATAAAATAAATAAATAAATGTGGCAAGAAAAGTAGTAAAATGGGACAAATTCGCTTAACTTAATAACATAAATTGTGGGGTCAATGGTAATCGTAACTCATGTTTTCCTTCCTTCCTTCCCTCCCCCTCCCTCTCTCCTTTCATCTTTTTCTTTAGATTTCAATTTTACTGTATGCAAAAATAAAAATAAATAAGAGGTTTGATTACCTTTTGTTTTATTAATTTGATATAACTAATTTTGTCCAAACAAGAAAGCAAAACAATTTTATAGAAGTATCAAATCACGCTGAATGTGGAATAAGAACATGGATACCAAGAGCTGGGTTTAAATGGGTCACTTTATTAAAGTTAAATGAACTTTAACTGATTATCAACCAAATAACCAGGACCTGCAGACCCACTAGAAAATTGGGGCAGAAATAATTCAGGAATAACCTTCCTGGGCAACCATGGGTGTGGCTCCTTGCTGAACAAGGTGAAGGCAGCTACCTTCACCTGGTTCCTGGCCATGCCCTTAAAACATGTGGGAGGAGCTCACCATCCAATCCCTTTCAGGCTATTGGATTAGGTGAGTCTCAAGGGCACCCCCTCTCTGACTCCCCCCTCAATCTGCCCCCCTTTCAAGGGCACCCCACAGAGGAGGGTCAGATCTCAATCTTGGCCCCCCAACTCCCCCCTGAACCTTGCCCCCCTCCCAAGGGCACCCCCTCTCCAATCACCCAGGTCATGCGGACCTATAGCTCCTGGTGAGAGGCAGCCCATCATCTTTCAAAAGATGCCCTAAAGGAGAACACACAGTTGCTACCGCTGCCCATTTCTGCCCCTAACCTGCCAACCCCAGTGACCAAAGGAAAAGTCAATTATCAAATCATAACAAAATGCACCACACCCCCTAGCCAGTCCATCCTCACTTCCCAGTGTGGAATAGGTGAAAAAACAATCGCAACTAAAGCACTGAGACCACAAAAAAATCAGCCTCCATGGACTCCTATTCAGCCTCCGTGGACAACCCTTTCAGGGCACACTGTAAGATAGGGAGGGTGGGCGGGTATCCGCTTCTTCGGTGGCTGGAGGAATGCCTCAGGCACAGCCCTATTTATAGGGCTCGCCTATGCACAACCTTGGCTGCAAAATGCTGCGCACAGAGGCGCACAGCTGGCAATGGCAAGATTGTGATGCCCGTGAGATTGCCGATGATCTGGTAGGTGAAAGTGCCGACGCTGTGTTCTTCCTGGCCCCGGTGCAATTTCGGCCAGCTGTTAAATTTAGCTGACCATGCATTTGTCTATAAAACAATTTTATAGAAGAAAACAATTTTATTCTCTCACACATATAATGACAAATAGTCTGGAGCAGTGGTAGGTTGTAAAAATGTTTGCTATCGGTTCACATCCACCATGGATGTGTTCTGTTTGGGTCACTCCAGAAGCCAATACCAACCCAAAAAGAGAAGCCAGACATACTGGTAAAAGGCAAAGGCAGTTTTATAAAATTCAAGAAAAACACAGGTAACAGAAAATGTCCTTACAAACAGGAAAACGCTGTATCTTCAGATATATCCACGAAGGCAAAAGTCCATGCAGCAATACAGAATTCTTGCTGTCTAGCCGAGGCTGTAGATAGCTGACCTACACCTCCCACGGGTCTTCCAAAGCTGCTGGGCCACAAGCCAGGAACAGAGACGCCGAGAAACAAGACAGGCTAACGCAACTCCAAACTGATAACACTCCACATGGCTTCAAGGGCTTGCCTGCCTTTTAAATCCTGCTAAGGAGGACCACATCCAAACCCAGCTGTTCCTAATTCAGTGCTGATAATACTTCTTTAATTGCTCCTTTCTTTGATCTGACCGTCTCTGTCGCATGTCAATGACAGCTTGAGCTTCATCACCTAATGACTCCAAACTACTGGCTGGGGAGAGCCCCCCCCCCCCCGGGGCGCTCATGCTGTTCTCCTTCATCCCATTCCTGATTTTCCTCTCCCCCGTCCGACTGTTCAGCCCCCTCCTCTTCGCTGTCATCCTCCTCCGGGCATGGAGCCAGCAGAGACACAGCCGGTCCCTGAGCAGCCTCAGGCTGAACCACAACAGGATGCTACCAGTTATAAGAACTGGTCTGAACTGGGAGCAACCCACCACTGGTCTGGAGATATTATTTACACATTGGGCATCCTAATTATTAAATAACAATATAGCAATCGATTCATTTAGCTTGTTTTTCTGGGGCAAAGTGGAAGAACACACTTTGGAAGTAGCATCAGTAAGCATAGAAATCAGAAGCAACCAGACCAGAAAGCCTTTCCTGGCATTACTCCTGATGTCAGTGTAATCTGAGTGTTTATCTCTTATTTTCCTTTTGAATGTGTACACTCAGTCCAGCAACTGCTTTTTGTTTAGGTATATGAAGCCAAGTTTAGTTTGGCAAGTTCTTTGCTTACCAGAACCTGATGGTAGTTTTTGTATGCAAACTACCCATATAAAGTCAATTTGAATGTTTTGGAAGATAAAGACTACAAATCAAATATCTAATTCATTAATATATTCAGTAATGAAGAAATTTATATTGCTACATCTTCGTGGGGTAAACGTTTATTGTGCAAACTTTGGAATGGAATAAAATATCATAAGCCATTAAAATGAAAGATAGAAGTTAAGAGGAAAAAAGATATACCGGTTTATGCTGGTCTATGGTGTAATAAAGATTTGATTTAATACATGACTAAGTCTACTTTATATGTATATTATCCACTATGACATCCCACATTGTTTTTTTAAACTTCTTATCATTATTTTTGAAGGTCTGATCACCTTCTTCACATTTACTTTTTCAGTTTTCCTCTTGATCATTCACTCTCCTTTCTGAGGATTCTGAGATTCAATCCTCAGTCTTAGCAAACCACCTAAATATATTTCTTTCATACCTGTCATTTACCTATATGCTTAATCTAGACTCATGTAGCAAGCATTTATCTTCTGTAACCATATATCCTATTGTTTAACTAGAAATGTGATAAGCAGTAACTTCTTACATTAATGCTGCATCCCACTTGCTTCCATATAACCATGCACTTGGTAAACAATGCACTGAGTAAAACTTTCAAAAGTTTAAATCTATTTACTTAATCATACTATTTTTCTAAATTAAAGAAAAAAATAAACTCTTTCATTCCTTTGTTTCTCAATAAAATCTTACAGCAAAAAAATGACACTAATTTTAAAATGTTACATCTTAGGTCACTCTGTGAAGTTAAATCAGATTGGTTAGAAATGTTATTTCTGGTCTTCTCTTGCTTCTTAAAAAAAAATCCAAATGTCAACTGAAAACATGTATCAGCTGTCACTGTTGCTGTACACAATTAGATTTCCTATTTGAAATTGTATATAAAGCTTATAGTTATACTCAAGACTCAAAGCCTCTAAAATTCTTGACCAGATAATAGATTTCATATGTACCGGTAAATTATTATGTGTGTGTGAATCTTTACCTATAGAAACAAAGAACTTGATGTTTTGTAATAAGAAATCATATTAACAATCATGTGAATGTCATTAAATTTTCTGAACTATATACCCCAGCAACTAAGAACATGTAATCTATTTGTATTGCCCCGTTATATTTAATTTATTTATTTTATTGTCATTGCACCTTATACAACAAAATTAAACGCCATCTTCAGTGTACATTATAACTATAAAAATAAAACATAAACACACATCCTTCACATTCTATACAATTGAATTGAAAACCCCTGATATTGCATTAATATTGCATTATATTATTAAATGAATCCAGAGAAGTAAAAGGGTGGGAATTTTAAACAGGCTAAGAATAGGAGAAATAACTCCCCACCCCACTATCAATCTTTCTAACCAACTTACATTCACTTGCAAATAAAAAGTATGTATGTTTTAAACAGATATAATTCTGATTTTTACAACTCAGCAATATTATGCTTCTCTGAAACCTGGTTAAATGATTCATTTGATGATAGCAGCTTGTATATCCCAGGGTTTCAGATTCAATGATCAGACAGAATTTCAGGAATATGTAGTAAAAAGGAAGAAGGGGGCTTATGCTTATATATCAACAACAACTGGTCTCAGGATATAACTATAATATATAAATTCTGTGATCAAAACTTAGAGTCTTTACTTATAAACTATAAACCATTTTACTCTCCACATGAGTTTTCATCATTTCTACTAATTGCTATGTATGTCCCACCACAAGTCTGTGTAAACAAGGCATTAAGAACTCTAGCTGACCAAATTATGGAGGCTGAAGCCAAATACCCAGATTCACTGGCCATTATTTTGGTAGGTTTAAACAAGGCAAACTTAAGGGAAGAGCTACCAAAATACTTTCAGTATGTCAATTGTCCCATTAGATGCAAGAATACTTTAGACCATTGCTACACAACACTAAAAGATGCTTATTGGTCTTTACCATGAGCAGCTGTGGGACACTCTAATCACTGCATGATTCACCTTGTACCTGCTTACAGGCAAAGACTTAAAACCACAAAACCAACAGTTGAAGTGAAGACTTGGACTGAGGAGGCAAAGTTAGAGCTACAGGCTTGCTTTGACCATATTTTTGAAGATGCTGTACCTCTGCAGACCTGGATGAACTCACAGATACTGTAAGATCATATGTCAGCTTCTGTGAAGACCTATGTGTACTGACCAGGAACTTGCAAATATGCAGCAACAACAAACCTTGGTTCACAGCTATACGTAAGCAGTTACGTTGTTCCAAAGAGGAACAGAGGTCCTACAGAAAAGGTAGGACAGGGCAGAAATGTATTAATAAGGGAGATCAGCGCAGCAAAAAGAAGCTATTCTGAAAAGCTAAAGTATCAGTTGTCAACAAATGAACCAGAAAACATACAGAGAACTCTTTAAAAATCACTAGTTATGGTTATACAGAAGTCGCGGATTATCTGTCTGATCAGTGCACTCTTTTAGAAGCAGATCCGGAGTCCATTTTGAAACTCCACAGAAAACATCTAGGGGGGGAGGCAGGTTGTCCTCGACTTACAATGGTTCATTTACTTACCATTCAAAGTTGCAACAACCCTGAAAAATGTGACTTATGCACCCTTTTCACACTTAGGACCTTCACAGCGGCCCGATGATCGCAGGATCAAAACTTTGCTGCTGTTTCATATTTATGACCGTTGCTGTATGTCCTGAGGTCACATGACCCCCTTTTGTTTCTAGCCGATCCACAGCCAGGCATGAAAATGTGCCACTCAGACATTATGCTTTTCCGCCCACAATGAAAAAAAAATTAGAGGGAACATTGTTAGACCCTCTGCAATTTGCATACCGAGCAAACAGATCAACAGATGATGCTATTAATATGGCTCTGTACCACATCCTATAACATCTTGAATCTCCAAAGTCCTCTTTGTAGGCTTTTATTCAGCATTCAATGCCATCATTCCTGATATTCTTCTAACTAACTTGAACCAGCTAATGGTACATGATCATACTTGTAAGTGGATCAAGAGCTTCCTAACAAACAGGAAGCAGCAGGTAAAGGTAAGCAGAATCATATTAGATACCTATACAATTAGCACAACCCCCCCCCCACACACACACACAAGGCTGTGTGTTCTCTCCACTTCTCTTCTCTCTATATACCAATGAATGCATCTCTAACGATCCATCTGTTAAAGTACTGAAGTTTGCAGATGACACAACAGTGATCGGCCTCATTCGACACAATGATGATTTGAAACAACTAACCTTGTGTTACAACTGGAACAATTTGGAACTGAATACACTCAAAACTTTAGAAATTGTGGTAGACCAGGAGAAACCTGACCAAATGCCCATGTCTTATAATACTAGGCAATGCAATATCAGCAGTAGAGACCTTCACATATTGCAAAATTGTCTGCCTAAGTTGCTGTGAGAAGGGCAGCATAGAAATCAAACAAATAAACAAACAAGAAAGAAAGAAAGAAAGAAAGAAAGAAAAAAGAAAGGAAAAAAGAAAGAAAGAAAGAATGAATGAATGAATGAATGAATGAAAGACAGACAGACAGACAGACAGACAGACAGAAAGAAAGAAAGAAAGAAAGAAAGAAAGAAAGTAAGTCTAAAATGGACACCTAACATCAATAATGTCATCAAAAAACCACAACAAAGAATGTTCTTTCTGCACCAACTCAGAAAGCTCAAACTGCCCAAGGAGCTGCTGATACAATTTTAAGGAGGAATTATTGTGTCTGTCATGTGCACCTCTATATCTGTCTGGTTTGGTTCTGCAACCCAACAAGACAGACACAGATTTCAGAGGATAATTAGAACTGCAGAAAAAAACAATTGCTACCAACCTATATTTCCTTGAGGGCTGTATACTGCACGAGTCAAAAAGAGGGCTGTGAAAATATTTACAGTCACCTCACATTCTGGAAACAAACTGTTCCAATCCTACCCTCAAAATGATGCTATAGAGCACTGCACACCAGAACAAGTAGACATAAGAACAGTTTTTTCCCAAATGCCATCACTCTGTTAAACAAGTAATTCTGTCAACAGTTAAACTATTTACTAAGTCTGCACTACTATTAATCTTTTCATCATTACCAGCAACCATCTCCTCCCACTAATGATTGTATGACTGTAACTTTGTTGCTCCACAGTGAGAAATTCAATGACGGCATGCTGCTTGTAATGTACATCACTTACAGATGCCATTTCGAAACACTGCTGCAGCTACGCTATCTGCCTGAAGAAACACAAAATTTACACACGCACTCCTGACAATTCAAATAATGTATATCTAATGTTTTGCCTTCGTACCATTACCGTAGGCTGAGAAAAAAAAATGTGGTGCATTACAGTCTGGGTGACCCTCGTATAATTCAGCTATAAATTTTCCCAGGGATCCTAGCTTAGATTCAGACTTGAGTACTTTCAAACATCAAAAGAATATTTCAGAAAGACAACAGGACACAGTGGAATCCTTATTTCAAGCTATTCTCAACAACAGCAATCCAGTTATGGGCTAGTGATAAATGGCAATATTTTGTTTTAATACATCTACTCAATTTCTGAAATATTTCAAGATTGTTGTTCTGAAATACTTCAGGATTATTGTTGTAATTCTAAACTCTATCCCCACTATCATAAACAGAAATGATCAGTCAGGAAATATACTAGAGAAGGAAATGTACATTGTATCAACAAATAGATATTACTGAGCTGTTGCTTTCCTTGGCTGCAAAAATCGTGGTTACAGCAATATCTTGTCAAATAGCTTAATTTGTAGATAATGATATCAAGCATAGCTGATACAAGCTGTGTTTTAATAGGTCCTTTCAAAAATAGACTGCAAGGCTATAAGAATGAACTGCTCTTGGATAAACAGATACAGTACATATTTCCTAAATGTATCCCTGCATCTACGTTTCAGGTCCTTGATGAAGGTCAATGTCTACATGGTTCCATAACTAACACATGGCGTTGGATTTGTTTACACTCCTGGGTTCTTACATGGAAATGACAGGAACTGTCAGTTTCTTTAATTAGTATGCTTTTAACAAAAAGGTAGTGAATTATTTTTATAAATAACAAACCACTGTTTTTATAGTGAGAATATATTTTTCTTTGTTAAAAATAACATTTTCCTAGGAAGCAATGGTTGCATATGTATCTTAATGTAATAGAAGACAGCTTTTATCATAGTCTAACACCTTACATAATTTAGATATTTTGAAAAAAAATGGTGGTGCTATGGAGGGATGTTTTCCTGGCAGTAAATAATAGGTTAATATGCATTGCTGGCTTTATGTTTTACCCTGAAAGAAAGATCATTTTATGTGAATCAAAATAATAATAATTTAAGAGCTAGAAGAAAAAGCTCATATATAATAATTAACAGCTATCACAAACCAGATACCTGAACAATAACAATACATTAGTCCTTGACCAACATTACTTTACAAGATGTTATTTTAAAAATATCAACATTTACTATTTTACATTACTTTGCATTTCTCCAGAAGATAGATTGATTATTAATTCTTTGAACTGGGTCTTTAAACACATTATTATTATTATTATTATTATTATTATTATTATTATTATTATTATTAATTGGATTTGTATGCCGCCCCTCTCCGCAGACTCGGGGCGGCTAATAACAGTGGTAAAACAACATGAACAATCCAATTAATAAAAACAACTAAAAAACCCTTATTATAAAAAACCAAACATACACACAAACATACCATGCATTACTTGTAATAGCCTAGGGGAAAAGGATAACTTAACTCCCCCATGCCTGATGACAAAGGTGGATCTTAAGTAATTTGCGAAAGACAAGGAGGGTGGGGGCCGTTCTAATCTCTGGGGGGAGTTGGTTCCAGAGAGCCGGGGCCGCCACAGAGAAGGCTCTTCCCCTGGGGCCCGCCAAATGACATTGTTTGGTCGACGGGACCCGGAGAAGGCCAACTCTGTGGGACCTTATCAGCCGCTGGGATTCGTGCGGTAGAAGGCGGTTCCGGATGTAATCTGGCCCAATGCCAGGTAGGGCTTTAAAGGTCATTACCAACACTTTGAATTGTGACCGGAAATCGATCGGCAGCCAGTGCAGGCTGCGGAGTGTTGCAGAAACGTGGGCAAATCTAGGAAGCCCCACGATGACTCTTGTGGCCACATTCTGCACGATCTGAAGTTTCCAAACATTTTTCAAAGGTAGCCCCATGTAGAGAGCATTGCAGTAATTGAACCTCGAGGTGATGAGGGCATGAGTGACTGTGAGCAGTGACTCCCTGTCCAAATAGGGCCGCAACTGGTGCACCAGGCGAACCTGGACAAACGCCCCCCCTCGCCACAGTCGAAATATGATGTTCCAATATCAGCTGTGGATCGAGGAGGACGCCCAAGTTGCAGACCCTCTCTGAGGGGGTCAATAGTTCCCCCCCCCAGGGTAATGGATGGACAGATGGAATTGTCCTTGGGAGGCAAGACCCACAGCCACTCCATCTTGTCTGGGTTGAGTTTGAGTTTGTTGACACCCATCCAGGCCCCAACAGCCTCCAGGCACCGGCACATCACTTCCACTGCTTTGTTGACTGGACATGGGGTGGAGATGTATAGCTGGGTATCATCGGCATATTGATGATACCTCACCCCATGCCCTTGGATGATCTCACCCAGCGGTTTCATGTAGATATTAAATAGCAGGGGGGAGATGACCGACCCCTGAGGCATCCCACAAGGGAGAGACCTAGAGGTCGACCTCTGACCCCCCACTAACACCGACTGCAACCGGCCGGAGAGGTAGGAGGAGAACCACTGAAGAACAGTGCCTCCCACTCCCAACCCACCCCCCAGCCGGCGCAGAAGGATACCAAGAAAGCAATTCAAAGTTTTTAGGATTAGTTCTCAATAATCCCACTTAGCTTTTCTGTTAACTACATCCGGTACCTGCTTCAGATTAAGTTATTGTATTGCATAATTTACAAATGAAACTCTTAAGGCATGGGTAAGTGATAGATAGATAGGTAAACATGATCTTATTTTGTAACAAATGGCAATGGCCACATGTACTGATATACTCACTCTCTTCTCTCACTTGAATGATAGGGCTGGTTCAGATTATTTATGATTGGCTGTTTCACATAAATGAATGAGAATTGCCTGGTGCCTCTGTTGTCCAACTGTCATTCTTCATTACCCAGGTATGTGAGATGATGAAGACTGGGCACCTCAGGAAACAATAGAGATGAAAGGACTAAAGAAAAGGAAATTGCCTGATTTTCTCCTCTTTTAGGGAGCTAAACAAGCAGCCTCAGCAGTTTGGACATAGAAGATGGCTCAATGTATTTCTATCTTATTGAAGATTTCTATCTTATTTAAGTAATTTTTAAGAAGCAACTGTAAGGATGGAATAGAATATATCATTAGGACACATGGATTCGCCTAGGTTTCCTTGGTTCACTGAATATTAGTTAATTAATAAATTAACTTAATAAGAGGAGGTCATATTTTTTATTTAATGATTCTATCATTATCAGCCATACAGGTAGAATTCTTGGCTAAAGAAAAGGGCTCTTTGGCTTGGTTAGAAGAAGGGCCTGTCATTCAACCCGATCTGTTGTCCCTCTACAGGCAGGAGATGGTTTAGTGACTTCAGTTCTTTATTGGTCATAGAGAGAAAACATCAGCAGGTCCTGCTATGGGGAGGGGTTTAAATAGGGAACCCTTTAATTCAGGAGCCAATCAGAATTTACTTGCTTGAGTTCCTGGTCGGACTGGAGTGAAAACTTCCCAGTTTCTCAAGACGTAACACTATCTCTGCATATTAATTCTGCAACTGAGTAAATTAACTTCTATCCCAGGTTCAGTGCAAGGGGAAATATTACTGATAATACTGGAGCTGTAATGTAGTAATTTCTCACAGGAAAAAAACCCTCCTGATTTATTTGGCTGATTTCTTTACTGAAAGCAAAGTTCACCAACTATTATTTCATTATTTTTTAAAATAGAACAGTTCTTCCCATTCATTCAAGTGCCATGGCATTTCACCATGTTTCAACTGAGTGACATTTTTGTTTCTTTACTGTAGAACAAAAAAAAGCAAACAAATAAATTAGCATGGCACTGAACCAATGAAACACAACGTTGAAGCAATATTGCAGTGTTCCTGAAACACTGAATTTTTCAATAGGTCAGTACGATATTAGGTTTACTCATGGGGAATAGGCCACCTTGCAGTGATACAGCAAATACAAAAATGTTTGTTGAAGGTTTGGCAGTTGAAACCAATGGCTATAGGGAAAGGGATGCTAACGACGGATTCTAATGTTAAGATCAACTTGTTTTGCTTATGCAAGCAAACCTAAAAATCATAAAATCAAATACTGCATGAACCTCATTTGACTCTGCCTAGCAAGATGATCTTATTAAATTTGAGGCTTGAGGTGTTATGACTGCAGGCATTTCTGCTGGTTCTCAAACAGAAAGCATACTTTCCAAAAGGAAATGGAAGGATGATTAATTGCCAAGTGCAGCAGTAGCCACCAAGAGGGTTCTTTGCAAACCTCCACCCTCAGTTTCCTGATGTTGCTTTATGTGACTGACTTGGTTTTCCTTGCTCAGATGTTTAGGGACAATAGTAAAAATAAATGCTTAGGGAACCAATTCAGGGGTCAGAAAATTGAGGAAAGAAATTCTCCTTTTTAACTTTCTAACTTGAGAGTCCAAACCTTATTTTTTCATTATTTCCATCATTATTTTTATAACACATTCCTGTAGTGCCTCAGAAGAGCAACATCTGAATTTACAACTTTTGTTGTAATTTCTTTTCACTATTTATCTAAAACTGTATATATTAGAACGCTTCAAATCAATAGAGAAAACCTAAGAAGATGGACATTTTGGGTATCTGGAATCCCATCACCAAGGCAAGAGCAACATCAATGGTGAGGTGTGAGCAAGGGTGAATGCAGTCTGCATGCATTGGCCTTCTCCGGGTCCCGTCAACTAAACAATGTCGTTTGGCGGGACCCAGGGGAAGAGCCTTCTCTGTGGCAGCCCCGGCCCTCTGGAACCAACTCCCCCCAGAGATTAGAATTGCCAGCACCCTCCTTGCCTTTCGTAAGCTTCTTAAAACCCACCTCTGCTGTCAGGCATGGGGGAACTGAGATATTCTTTCCCCCTAGGCCTTACAATTTACGCGTGGTATGTTTGTATGTATGTTTGGCTTTATAATAAGGTTTTTTTTAGTTGTTTAGTATTGGATTGTTACATGCTGTTTTTTATCACTGTTGTTAGCCGCCCCGAGTCTGCGGAGAGGGGCGGCATGCAAATCAAATCAAATCAAATCAAATCAAATCAAATCATAAAATTAAATAAATAAACAAACAAACAAATAAAGAAAGAAAGAAAGAAAGAAAGAAAGAAACAAACAAACAGACAAACTCAATGATGTATTATGTGACAAACAAATGCCAACCTGTCTTAAATCTAAGATTTACAAAACATTTACAACCAGGTATTTCCATGCGCTGGAAATACAAATACTTCATTGGATATTGGGCATCTCCCTTCTTGACCATATCACAAATGACACCATTCAACAACATTTTGTTGCTGCAACAATTATAGAGAAGATGAGAGAAGGCCAGTTTCGCTGGTATGGACATATCCTCAAAGCAGCACCTTCCACCCTTGCCAAGACTGCCTACCAACTAGAAGTCAATGGCCAATGACCTTGTGGGTGTCTAAAACAGAGATGAAAAGATACCATCAACAAAGATAACCAAGCCGGGGGCCTGTTCCTGGAAACCCACCATGCAAAGTAGTGTTTAGTGATCCAAAAAGTGGATCCCACTTTTGCAGTAATACACTAGGAAGAAAAAGATTTATCTAAAATTATAATTTTAAGAGGATACATTGAGGAAGGAAGGAAGGAAGGAAGGAAGGAAGGAAGGAAGGAAGGAAGGAAGGAAGATATACATAATTGGGGAAATAATCTCATTAGACTCTATTGTATTAAAGGACAGTATGAGAATCTTGCCAGAATCTTGGACATACTGTATTAATTGGATTTACTAATCCACACTTAACAGACAATTTATTCAGAAAAAAAAGTTCTGGTTGAAAACATTACCTCTTCTTTGCAGCCATTAACATTCACCCAACAGAATTTTTTTTGTTTAGTTACTTCTGTTAATAAGAAAAAACACATTTTTAATTCTATTGTGAGAGGCTAGTATAAATATTTTGTTATTAATTTTATATAGTAAATAAATAATATGTAGTATAGCAACAAATGTCTATGAGTCTACGGAGAGGGGCGGCATACAAATCTAACAAATAAATAAATAAATAAATAAATAAATAAATAAATAAACAAACAAACAAACAAACAAATAAATGACTCAGTCTTAATATTATTGGCCAACATATTGTGTTCTCTTCATCATGCAGTTCTAATTAAATGTGTTTGGAGATTAGTAGATTAAGGAACATGAAATATATAATTTCAAATGTAATATTTTCATTCAAATTGAGGAAATGCCCAAGAATACCAAGTCAAATATTTACTGCTCAGAGGAATCTGAAAGACAGTGTGGTTAAAAGGAATATTGGCTGTTCTCCTGACATCAACATTTCTGGCGTGAGTGCAATTTCCCACTGACTTGGACAAACAAATGGCCATATTTAATCCCTTATATCTCACAGAATGCTGTTATTTTATGCTATAGGATCCAGAAATTTAAGTAAGAATATAGATAGTTTGGATGGTATCCTTCTTTCTGGCACATAGCTGTAATGTAGATAGATATTTGTACACAACAGGAGGAAGAAGCAGCAGTAGTGCAGTATGTTTTGATAATTCTATATACTCTTAGTCCAAAAAGGATTGATTCAAGTGTGAGTGGTCCTCCTGATCCATTTGTTCATTGAGTAGCAGGATCAGAGTCCAGGAGAACCCTGAAGTATATAAAAGTTCCAGGATCAGAGTCCAGGAGAACCCTGAAGTATATAAAAGTTCCATGTGTGGTACTGCAATTTCACTAAGGAATGATAATTCTCTGGAAATGAAAAGAAGCCAAAATAATTTGATTTTGCTAAGGTATTGTTTAAGCATGTTCCTCCTCCATTTTTATAGCCTCCAATCACTAGGACAGGTCATCTACAATATTACCTGGTCAACCTTTGGTCAAAATGTAAAGCTGAGTTTCATCAATGTGTTGATTTTGTCTGACCTGTGCCAATATGTGACTTCTTTGAAAAAGGGAATGGTGAGATTATTTAACCCGTGGACCCACAAAGCAAAAGGCCTATGACAATCATTAAGTGTTGTAAAAACATGATTCTTGACAAATGTATCTTTTTCTTTTATGTACTTTGAGAGCATATGCACCAAGACAAATTTATTTATTTTTATTTATTGATTTATTTATTTTGTCCAATACACAATGAGGGTTTTAGTGGGTGTATGCATAGTAAAATATATGATGAAGGTTATAGAGGATATACTCATAGTAAAATATATCTAAGAAAGAATAGAAGAGAAGTTATAGGAATAGGACATGTCAATGAAAGAATACAAGACGAGATATAGGAATAGAAGAAAGGTATAGGAGATATAGGAGAGCAATAGGATAGGGGACGAAAGGCACTCTAGTGCACTTGTACTCACCCCTTACTGACCTCTTAGGAATCTGGATAGGTCAACAGTGGATAATCCAAGGGTAAAGTTTTGGGGGTTTGGGGATGACACTATGGAGTCAGGTAATGAGTTCCACGCTTCGACAATTCGGTTACTGAAGTGATATTTTTTACAGTCATGTTTGGAGCAGTTAATATTAAGTTTAAATCTGTTGTGTGCTTTTGTGTTGTTGTGGTTGAAGCTGAAGTAGTCACCGACAGTCAGGACATTGCAGCATATGATCTTGTGGGCAATACCTAGATCTTGTTTAAGATCTTGGCCAATAGTTCTAGGCTTTCTAGGCCCAGGATTGAAAGTCTAGTCTCGTAGGGTATTCTGTTTCAAGTGGAAGAGTGAAGGGCTCTTCTGGTGAAGTATCTTTGGACATTTTCAAGGGTATTAATGTCTGAGATGTGATATGGGTTCCAAACAGATGTGCTGTATTCGAGGATGGGTCTGGCAAAAGTTTTGTAAGCTCTGGTAAGTAGTGTGAGATTGCCAGAGCAGAAGCTACATAGGATTAGGTTTACAACTCTTGAAGCCTTCTTGGCTATGTTGTTGCAGTGGGCTTTGGCACTTAAATCTTTTGTTATTAGTATACCGAGGTCTTTAACCGAGTGGGGGTTATCTGTGATAATTTGATTATTCAGTTTGTATTTGGAGTTCAGATTCTTTTTCCCAATGTGTAGGACAGAGCATTTGCTAGTTGAGATTTGCAGTTGCCATGTGTTAGACCACTGAGAAACAGAGTTCAGGTCTTTTTTGAGAGTAGTTGTGTTATCAGTGGTGTTGAAGAGTTTTACATCGTCAGCGAAGAGGACACAGTTGCTTGTGATGTAATCGCAAAGGTCATTGATGTAGAGAATGAAGAGCATTGGTCCCAGTACACTACCTTGGGAACACCGCTTTTAACTGGGACGGGGGTGGATATGGTGCTTCCAATTTTGACCACTTGCTGTCTGTTTGACAGGAATGCTGTAATCCAGCTGTGGACTCCTTGTGTGTCCAATCACACTTGGCCAATAAAATTCTATTCTATTCTATTCTATTCTATTCTAAAGCTTAGTCTCCTATCTTCTCCCAAGGAAACTACTTCCAGAAGCAGAAGAAAAATAAGTATAACATTGTACCTTTCTTACCGCCACTCCCCAAACTCCAGAGTTAGTCTAGAAGCTTTACGTGTTTAATGATACTGAAAGCCATTAAGAACAGCCAAAATCAGAACTGTCCCATTGCTATCATCAACCATAGCAATATTCATCCACTGGTGTGATCAATTCCACCTTTTATATATAAGCCTGAAAATTGACTAGTATTGATACAGATAATTTTTGTCCCTGAGATCTTTTATAGTTACAACTCCATGCCTTCTCCTTTTTTCCTCAAAAGGGGATGTTGGAATGATGGAAGAATTATCCAAAACTGGATCAAGGATGGTTTCTTGAGAAAGGACACACACACTAGTCCTTCTGGCAAGGTAAGACAAATCTTTCACTCAAAAGTGAAGTTACAACCACTTGAAGTTGGCTGCTAATTATCACCTAACATGCCAAGACAACTAGACACAAGAACAGCTTTTTCCCCAAATGCCATCACTCTACTAAACAAATAATTTTCTCAACCCTGTCAAATTTTTACTAAGTCTGCACTTCTATTTCTACTAGTTTTTTCTCATCATTCCTATGATCCTTTTCCTCCCACTCTATGACTGTAACTTGTTGCTGGTATCCTAAGATTTTTTTAAATTAATATTGATTGTTTCTTCACTGCTTATTTGACCCCTATGAAAATCATTAAGTGTTGTACCACATGATTCTTGACAAATGTATCTTTTTCTTTTATGTACACTGAGAGCATATGCACCAAGACAAATCCCTTGTGTGTCCAATCACACTTGGCCAATAACGAATTCTATTCCTATTCTATTCAGCAACCAGGAAAGACAAAGATGTACTATGCTGTCTATTTCCTTGGATAAACCTCTTTCTCAGACTTTTCCATAGAACCTGGCAACCAAAATCCTATTCCAAATATATTTGAACTTATAGCATGCTTTATATGTTCCTTTCTTCTCCGTAAGGGGCCAGAGCCACAGAGGGAATTTTGGGGATGCAATAATATAGAAAAATAACTATTCAGTCACATTCCTACTGGTTTTATGCACAGTAGGTCCTATTGTGAATCATTTGTTTTTAATTGTGTTTAATCATTCTTCACTAGCATTTTAAGCATTTTTTTATTGCTTCATCTCTTGGAACTTCTTGGAAAAGGAAAGGATCAGCTAGATTTGAGGTAGAGAAAGAGACTGTTCTCTGAATCACTACATTCATCTAGGGCAATGATGGTGAACCTATGGCACAGGTGTCACAGGTGACACATGGAGCCATATCTGCTGGCACATGAGCTGTTGCCCTAGCTCAGCTCCAAGGTCCATGTGTGTGCTGGTCAGCTGATTTTCAGCTCACACAGAGGCTCTGGGAGGGTGTTTTTGGCTTCCAGAGAGCCTCTGGGGGATGAGGGAGGATATTTTTACACTCCCTCGGCTCCAGGGAAGCCTTTGAAGCATGGGGAGTGCAAAAGAGCCTACTGGGCCCACCAAAAGTTGGGAAACATGCTGTTTCCAGTCTATAGAGGGCCTCTTGGGGGCGGGAGAAGTTGTTTTCAATCTCTCCAGCCATTGAATTATGGGTGTGGGCACTTATGCATGCACAATAGCACTCGCCCAGGCTCTTTCAGCATTTGACGAAAAAAAGATTTTCCATCACTGATCTAGGGTGGCAAACCACTGCAATCTAACCTTAACCAGAGGATCCTTTCAAGAAAAAGTGAGCAGTCTCATTTGTCTCTTACTGGGAGTAAAGAACCCAGTTATCTTTATTTCAACCCATAAGCAATACCTTTCCACCAATAAAAACAAACTGTAGACAGTTTCACACAGTTTACAGTTGTCACAAATAATTAATTTCACCAATTTCCAACTCTTCTAGAGCAATGTCTCAAGAAGCACATGACAAACAAGATCTGATAAGTGTCACTGGAAGCTATTTCCTTTTATTCATCAGCTAGTCCCAAAAGAAGCAGAGGAGACAATGAGAGGGTAGTATTATCCATTAACTTGCTTTAGAGAAGCCAACAGTTCTCCTGAGTTAATCAGTTGCTGTCAGGCATGACTTGGCTTTTGCTGACTGCACTGCCTTGAACAACCTGAAATACTTATTTGTTATACTTCATTGAAATAACATGGATGATGAAAATGGAAAAGCCAATTTCATTGCCTTTTTTTCCACAATGGGAAATGTAGATATTGAAGGCAAAAGAGAGATATTGGGATAATCAGGGCCTACTTTTGTATGCCTCTTTTGGAAATCAGTGCCAAAACAAACAAACATAAAACAAATCTGTATCTGACATATAATAACCTTAATTTGTTATAATTTATATAACAACATACACTCCTTCTGATTTCAGTTTTGATCTTCCCATTTTACTAAGCAAACAAATCTCAAGCTTTGGTCAATTGCACTAGAATAAATATTCATCCTTTGAATGGCAAAATATTAATTTGTGAAATTTTAAACTGAAATTGCAAATCAGATTATCCTTCCCAACTAATTACACCAAACTGGATGTTAGCCTAGAAAACATTTTCAATGATAACCATGCAAACAGATGTAATTATTTCTTACAGATCCGTAATGTTTGTTACACCCTGTTGGGAACTAACTGTTATGATTTCTTGGAAGAAAACAGTATCAACTGCTAGGATACATTTATGAAACATGAATAATAGCCTTTGAGTTTCATTACCTCATGTGTTTCAGCAACATGAATGATACTCATGAAAAATATTTTATTTTCTCATAACAATGGAATCACATATCACAGAACTTAGCAATGGCATGAAAGCTCAGAGAGAATAGCTTATAGAATGTTACAACTGAGTAAAAGTCTCTAAACTAAGCATTTTAGAAAAGGAAACTGGTGATTGATTCCATCTGTAAAGTTTTGCATTTGATTCAGCTTTGTACCCTTAAAGATTCTTAGCCTTCAGGTTATATCAGGATTTTCTGCCAGGAAAATTTATCAAGCTTGGAAAATTGCTATTTCCTGTGCCAATAATATTTTTTTCCTCTTCAATCAAATCAGCTTGGAGAGAGGTGAGAGTTTTAATCAGGACTGTAATCTAATACAAAATTATGAAGCCATTCTGCCAACACTTCTGGTCATGCAAAGTTACATTTACACTGTTTTGTTTGACACAAGTAAATTTTTGTTAGTTCCCTTCCAAACAAAATCTATAAAAATAGCAGATGGAATAAGCAAACTTTCAAGAGTTTGATTTTTATGTAAATTTTAAATAATACAATTTAAATTTAAAATCTTACAAAAGGAACAAAATTTAAATAGTTATCAGTAATTTTCCTATTCTCAGACCAAAATGTCAAAACATTTAGAGATAAGCTTTCCAAGATCAATTTTATTTTAAAGGCATAAGTGGTCTTAGCAGCTGGTTTACTGGGTAACATTTTAATTTCTTACAAGGCTCTGCTAGACGCTAACTGGAAAATTGATGCAACTGCCTGTTATCAGCAAATTAGCATACCAAAGTGGAAGATCGAAACTATTGGACTGTAGTTTGCTCAGACTACTATTTTAACAACCTGGCAGCTACAAGGTTTCAGTTGGAATCATCTCAGACCAAGTTGTGGAATTTTTCAGTTGTCTTGTGAAAAACAGAATGGAATGTCTCTGCATGGTAATGCAAGGAAGACTAGACAAAAGCAGAATTTCTAAAGGAGAAAAATTATCAGCTCTTTGAAAGGGTCAGTTCAGGAAACAGACTCTACTATATACTCTTGAAAATTTGAGTGTCTTCTCTCTCCCCTCCTCTTTATGAAAGAGAATCAAGATGAAAATCATTTAATATTTTCAAATTTTATTTGCTAAATAATTTGAATTAATTAACCATTCAACTCAAATGAGTATGTTCCCACATTCCAGGTCATTTCTCAGGTTCTCTACAAAATGTGTGAAAATTGAGCTGATTTAATGCCATCTTTAAATAATAAATCTTAGTGATCCATTAATATGGAATACAGATCGATAGGCATGGTTGCTAGAGCTTATTACTTAGTTCTTGTAGACTATGCAGGTTGCTAGTGAGCTTCCAAATCTTAAATAAAATGCTGATTTAATTTTAAAAAGAGCTTTGGACTCAAATATTTAAAAATATTTTTCCAGTACCATCCAGATTATTGATTAAGATCAATGGAGAAGACTGGCTTTACTGTTACATCTCTTGGCTACATAACTGTAGTATGATTATTAGTTGGGTTTTTCCAATAACAAATTTTCAATTGATGGCACTTTCTCCTAGAAGTGTGATTGAGCTCTATACTTATTAACATGAATCATTTTGCTAGATAAACTAAATTCAAAACCAAGTTCTGAAGATATTCTTTTGAAAAACAAGTTTAAAAAAACCTTTATTGAGGTTAGTATTTCTGTAGATGCTGTACTCATTCACAAAGAATAATGGGTGTGGATTTCAGTGGTTGGTTATTGGTTGGTTGGTTGGTTGCTGACTGTTTGTCAGATGGTTAAACATTGTGTTAGTGTGGCTTTTTAAAATTATTCATAGACTTGGGAATTATTTGTTCAATGTTTTCAGCAAAGAAACAGACACCTATATAGACATCTCAAAAAATTCACTGGATTTGATTCCAAGATAAATTTACCTAAATATCATTCTTGTAGTGGTTTGCTCACATCCTGCACGATTAATCATGGACGCAGATGGATGCAGAGACAGTGGAAATGTGGTACAGGAGTCCTGTGTCCCTGGACCCAAGACTGACAGTGAAGAAGACATGGTGTCAGAGTCTGAACAACAACCAGGACCTTCTGCACTTCCTTAGGTGAGTGATTCAGGAGATGAGGAGGAGCCTCTGATTGATGCTAGAGTACACAGGGAAGCTAGGAGGCATGACTGGCTCAGTAGGAGAAGGATTACTCATGGGTAGCATTACTGACTAATGGGCCATGCCCTCGGGATATTTAAGAGTGTGTCACACCATGCTTCATTGCAGAGAACAATGTGTTTCATTCTAGCATTTAGTTTCGAGTTAATTTGGCTTGCATTTTAAAATGACGCATTCTTGGTTTTCAGAAGAGCTCCAGGCTTCAAGCTTACTTCTATACATCTTTGCTTCTGAACATTAGCTGGGTAATTATTGCCGTGCTTCTCTCTGTCTTGGACTTTAGCTGGCTGATAAAACTCTGCTCATTCTGGAAAAGTCATTTACTTGTAAAAGACTTTACTTGTAAATATTCCTTGTACAGAGTAAACACCTTTATTATTTAAACTTGGTGGTCTGCATTTGATTCCTGGGGGGCTCGATGCTAGAAAAGAACAATTCTCTTTTTTTCCCCTCTTTTCATTATTTAACAAATCAATCTTTTTGTTCCTGTGCCTTGAACGGGGGTGAAATTCGACCAATTTGGACCAGATCGCAGGTACCAGTAGTGGCAATTTGAAGTGATTCACCAAACTGGTAAAAACCACTCCTAGTTGGCCCTGCCCACCCCAGCCAACTCACCACTCGCCCCTTCTGCTGTGCGTGTATGCCAGAGAAGGAGGAGAAGATCTACCTGAATTTTTCTTCTTCCCTTTACAGCGAAGGGAAGGGAACCTGCTTGAAAGAGAGCTGTGGCAGCCTGCCTGTCCCTCTAAAATAATTCGACCCCTGGAAAGGAGGGCACCGGGGAGGACCATAAAGAAACCAGCATGGAGGAAGAGAAGTTCATCTTCTCTTTGCCACGGCTTTCTATGTGACTGCTTCTCTCCTCTTTCTCAGGCTCATACACACAAAACAAACATGAGAAGGAGATGAGAAGGAGAATGAAAAGCAGCCAGGTTGAACTCTAGAAGACTTGGACAAACCTTTCTGTGAGTTCTCTGGGTGTGGCTTGATGGGCGTGGTTTATGGAGTGGTGCCATCCCACCTTGCCATGAGTGATGTCAAGTTGGCCATGCCCACTCAGTCACATGACCCTCCTACCAAACCATGCTCATTGAATCAGTAGAGAAAAAACTTGAATGGTACCCCTGCCCTGGACATATTAGAAATATATTTCAATAAACAGATAATATGGAAAAATATAGTAGTCTCAGTGGTCCATGCTGGCTTTCAATGCTATCTACCAGCAATGACTAAAAATCTAGAGCAGAAAAGGAATGCAGTAATAGTGAGCAAAATAAATTATCAAAGATTTCCTTAAGCATTCTTAATACATTGTCCTATCATTCTAATATTCAACATTTTCCAGAATATGCAAACCAATAATAGCATTCTTTCCATTCCCAACCACATTTACAACCATGTATACAATGTTCACATATTCGTTTAAAAAGCTTAAAATTAACCTTTATTTTAATATTATCCAGTTATCTAGAGGATTGTTATTTTTTAACATTTTCACATTTATAGTGTCTGGTTCATTTACATATTATTCTTTGAACATTAACATTTACAGAATTTATTTCTGTTCCACTCTTTGACATATTATTATCTCTCCCATGCACATCTTTAAATATCCTTTAAATATTCTTTTACTTCAATTTTATTCAAGAAGTAACTTCATTATTAGGTTTTAATTCTATTCACATTGCTGAATGCTCCATGGATAGCTTGTTTCAAATACAGTACATCCCAAAAAGTTATAATTTCCATTAAAATCACACTTCAATTTGTGAACAAAATTTTGCAGGAATTTATTTCTCTGTCTTGTGTGTACAAAAAAGTATTTTTCTTCCAGCTTCTTTTCTCATACATTTAGAATCATTCTTTTTATGCCCCACCCTATAGCATTGTTCATTACAGACTTCAAACATTTAGAAAATGTTTCTTCAAATTGGGCTTAATTTTAATGTGATCCCAATTATTTGGAGGATTGTAATTTTTAAACATTTTCACATTTATATTGTAGAATTTATTTCTATTCCACTCTTAAACATATTACTATCACTCCCATACAATTCCATACATCCAAGATGATGGTGGAAATGACAGAGTAGCCACTGGTGGGTGAGGAAGGAATTGTGGTTGGATCCATCCACAAATCTCTTTGATATACGATTTGTAATCAGTCAAAAGTTGTTCAGACCAAATGTGGCCTTTCTTGGGTTTTTGGGTTCAACCAAGCCTCATTAAATGATTGACTGTCATCAGGATGAACTTGGCCAAGAAAACCTGGGTGATAGTTATGAAGAGGATTTGCCTGTATTTATCCCTTACCTGGGATATGGGATAAGCTAGATCTGTAAGCATAGTTCCCTCTAAGCTGAGCAGTGAGCAATCGCTCACTTAAAAATCATCATCAACTCAGAGTTTTCCAAACCTGCCCAGAAGCCGAGAGGGAAATTTTATTATTATTTCTGTGTCGCCCAGTCCCGAAGGGACTGTCGCTCAGACACTATACTTTTCCGCCCACCCCAAAAAAAATTTAGAGAGAACACTGTCTGTAAGTAGGAAGAAATCAAACAGATGGACTGTTGGAAAGAATTTGCAAGCCATTTTTATGCAAACAGCTACAATAATGGGATGCATTAGGACTGCCCAGTCTTTCATATATATAATTTAAAGAAAGTGCTTTGGAGTGTGCAGGAGTACAAAAGTAGCACTTATTTACAATTTTTAAAAGCATCTCTTACAGTTGTCATGTAATCCCAAGAAAAGTCATGGCCACTTGAAATAATTACACACAGGTTCTACATTTGTGGTTTTAATGCATTCTGAAGCATTTTTCTGGAAATGAATCCAAAACATTTATGCATCAGCCACTATAAGAAACTCTAGTGATAAAGTTGAAACCAAATCCAGTATATATTTTTCCACAGCCATAAAGTTTAATAGGCATGTAAAAACATAAATACAGCCACTTGAATATTTTTAAAATATGGTTCTCATAAAAATGTTTTTCATCTCCCTGGCACATCTGAAATTATTTTGGCACAAGCAAAAAATCTTAGTGATCTAAATATAGAAGTTAAAATAAAAGACTATTAAATACTATTTGCTGTCACTAGATCAATGATCTAATAATTACTCTCTTTCAGACCTTCAGAGAAATGGTATTCAAGTGCTGCTAATTTACCAACATTCTGGATGATTTCCAAAGCACATACAGAGATACTATTTAGTAAGAACATCCCTTTATACTTCTGTGCCAAAAATATCTGTGAGCATTAAACATAGATGTATTAACAAGGGAGATCAGAGCAGCAAAAAGAAACTACTCTGAAAAGCTAAAGAATCAGTTCTCAACAAATGAACCAGAAAACATGTGGAAAACTCTCAAAAACATCACTGGTTATAGCAAGCCACCTTCCCAAGCTGAAGGAAATCAGCAACTGGAAGATGACCTAAATGTGTTCTACCGAAGATTTGAAAGGAAACTACAGAAACCTATCTCCACAACCTCCATTCCAGACATACCAACAACAACCAAATCTCCTACAACTGAACCAGGGATGGGGCTGCCCAGACGGGGTGGGGGGGGATGCAGTGGGGGTAGCAAAAATGGAGCTCCACCCCAGAGGACCCAATTTGCACTGAAAGATTTTGAAAGAAAATGCAGGGCATCCTGCATAAGCCACGCCCATAGTGTGGTAGTAAAAAATTTGGTAGCCCTTCACTGAACTGAACCCATCCAATTGGGTTTACAATCCCTGGTGAACACAGAAAAGGAAGTGCAAGATCTGTGCTGACCAATTGGCCTCCATTTTCACCCAAATCTTCAAGAAATCACTAGAGATGTGCTATGTTCCTTCTTGCTTCAAATGCTCTGCTGTCATCCCAGTGCTGAAGAAGCCTTCCATCAAGGAACTGAATGACTACAGACCAGTTGCTCTAACATCTGTAGTTATTAAAACTTTTGAAAGGCTAGTGATGTCACACTTGAAAACCATCATGGGTCCACTGTTAAACCCCCTGCAATTTGTATACTGAGCAAATAGATTGACAGATGATGCTGTTAATATGGCTCTGCACTACATCCTACAACATCTTGAATTTCCAAAGACCTACACTAGGATCTTCTCTGTAGACTTTAGTTCAGCATTCAAAAACCATCATACCAGACATTCTTCTAACTAAACTATGCACTTTTAAGTGTATCACAAGCTTCATAACAGACCGAAAGCAGCAGGTGAAGCTAGGCAAAATCACATCAGATACCTGTACAATTAGTACAGGGGCCCTTCAAGGCTGTGCAATCTCACTACTTCTCTTCTCTCTATATACCAATGACTGCCCTCAAATGATCCATCTCTTAAACTACTGAAGTTTGCAGATGATACAACAGTGATTGGTTTCATTCGAGACAACGATAAACCCTCATACAGCTGGTCAGTTTTTCCACAAATGTCATCACTCTGCTAAACAAATAATTCCTTCAAGAGAGCCAGGGTCCTACCATCCTATTAGTTTGGCAAATCAAGATTATAAAATATTTATGAAGATATTGGCAAATAGACTTGAAAATATCTTACCAAAAATAATTGAAGAGGATCAATATGGGTACGTGAAGGGTAGGAAGATAAGCGAACCAATTAGAAATGTAATAAATGTGATGCAACATGCTATTGTTACTAAAAGGAAATTGTGAATTTTGAAATTAGATGTCTACAAAGCTTTTGATAAAGTTAACCACAGTTATTTATATAAATTATGTAAGGAATTAAATATGGGGGACAAATTTTGCGGAACTATAAAAGAGAGTTATAAAGGGAATGAAGCATATATAAGAGTGAATGGACAAAGAATGCAGAGAATTAAAATTCAAAATGGCATCAAGCAGGGATGCCCATTATCTCCAATGTTATTTGTAATAGCAATAGAGACATTAGCTAATAAGACAAGATAAAACTTGGGTAGGATATAAAATAAGGGAATTAGAAATGAAATTAAACCTATTTGCAGATGATGCAATTATACTGACCCAGACCCCGATGGAGATGATTAAAGGTATAAGAAATATTTTGCAAGAGTTTAAACAGGAATCTGGATTATCAGTCAATATGGAAAAATCAGAGATTATGTGTTTAAATACAGGTCCGAGAGAGAAGATAGAAATTAATAAAGAATCAGGGTTGAAGTTAGGACTAAAGAAAACTAAATACTTGGGAATTTGGTTATTGAAAAATCCAGAAAAAATTGAGGAAGTTAATTATAGACAAATATGGAGGAAAATCCTGAAACAGATGAGGAGCTGGAAAGAGAAAAAGAGAAAAAGAGAATGGCTAAAATAAGAGCATTAAAAATGATGATAGTTCCCAAGTTGATGTACCTGTTTCAGGTATTGCCAGGGGGTTAATCAGCATCAAAGTTCAGGGAGTGGGACAAAAAACTTAATTATTGGGTTGAAGAAGATAAAAGACCGAGTAAGGAAAAAGTGGTTAATAGCTAATTAAAAAGAGGGTGGATAAGGAATTCCCTGTTTGGAGTTGTATAGAGAAGCATTTCAAATTGAAAGATTAATGGAGTTGCAATTATTTGAAAATAAATGGGTGAAATTGGAAAAGGAGATGAATGGGATGAAGAATAGAGAATTAATTTTTATAAGGTGGAATAAGAGCGATCTAGATAAATTAATAGGTCCCCTGACAGAGACTCTGGAAATCTGGGGAAAATGGCAGGGGAAAATAGGACTATATAAATCAAAACTGTCATTGTTATATGTAATAAATAGAGATAATGAAACAAATTTAAATAGGGTTATAGGAGAGTTGAAGGGAAGAGGGATAATTAAGATAGAACAGTTATATGAGAAGGATAGGAGGCCAAGTAGAAATAATATAGAATGGTGGTTGGGTAAGGGAAGGTGGCTACAAATAAATGCAATATGCACATATCTGAATGAAAGGGAGAATAAAGAAGCACTATTTAGGGAGGATATAGAGTTAGAGAAAATAATAAGAGGAAAAAAGTGAGGGTACCAAGGCACAAGCAAGTAATATATATAAAATGTTAGTGCAGTCAGATGGATATGTGACCCAAGGGTTGACTAAATGGTGGCAGAGTGAAATACAAGTAGATGTGCACGAGATGAAAAATATAGTGGAGAATGTTAGTACATGGTACATACTGTTATTTGGGATTGCCATGTCTGTTAAACTGCCTATTGTAGTTAATATATTTACAGTTGTAATATCACTTTAAGGACTTTGGCTGGTTAGCCATAAGAGGGCGCCAGTACTCTCTCCTGTCAATGATGCTGGATTGCTCATTCACCATAAGAGGGCACCATAAGAGGGCGCCAGTACTCTCTCCTGTCAATGATGCTGGATTGCTCATTCACCTTTTGCCTTTACCTTGAGGGGGGAGTGTATTTTTGCTTAGTGCTTGCTATGTGCAGTTTGTAGATTATTTCTGCTTTATGTATATATGTAAATAGTACTTATTCAGCATATTAAGTCTGTGTTATTATTGGTTGTATCATACATTCATACTCTTCCTTAATCTCTACTCAGCATATGTCGAAGGTCGAGAAGCTGAGCTGCACCGAGACATACCAACAGAGAATATAAGGAAAATTAAGAATACAAGGGTTAGGGAAATGAGAAGGAAAATATTACATAAGTGGTATTATACATCCGTTCAACTTGCATATTTCCAGCAGAATGTTAAAAATACTTGTTGGCATGGGTGTCAAGATAAAGGAGTGTTTATGCACATGCTTTGGGAATGCCCAGTAGTGCAGAACTTTTGGCAAAAAGTGCAAGAGGATATTAATAGGATGTTAAATATACAATGGATAATTACCAAGGAAATAGCAGTATTAGTTAAAAGCAATGTGATAGGAGAATTTAGAGAAATAAAACAAGCAGTGATAGAAAGCACTCAGGCTGTAATAGTCTTGGGTTGGAAGGATGTGACAAAATGGACAATGCAAAATTGGTACCGGTACATGGTGGATCATATTCAATTTGAGATTATGGACAAAAGGATGACTTCAGTTAATGAAACTTATTTGCAACAACTGATGGGATGATGGGACAAGGTAAGACGATATATGGTTAGTAGAATCCGAGACCAAGCTACAAGGAATAAATTGGAATCACTTTATAATATGTAAATAGATATTTTGCTCTTGAGTTAAAATGGTATATATAAGAAACACCCCCAATTTGGTGGTGGGGTTTGAATGTTTGTCTGGTGGTGGGCACCAGTTACAGAGCACTTGTTGTATGTTGTGTGTTTGTTTTATATTCTATGTTTTAAAATCAATTTTTTAAAAAACAAACAATTCCTTCAACATTGTCAAACTATTTACTAAATCTGCACTACTATTACTACCTGTTTATCCCCATCATTCCTATCACCCATTTCCTCCCACTTATGACTGTATGACTGTAACTTGTTGCTTGTATCCTTAAGATTTTCATTAATATTGATTGTTTCCTGATTGCTTATTTGACCCCTATTACAATCATTAAGTGTAGTAATTCATGATTCTTGACAAATGTATATTTTCTTTTATGTACACTGGGAGCATATGCACCAAAGACAAATTCCCTCTGTGTCCAATCACACTTGGCCAATAAAGAATTATGTTCTGTTCTATTCTATTCTATAGATGGAAAAAGTTATATTCTTCCATAGTTCCTTCTGTGTTTCAAATCTTTGATTTAAAATTAGATTCCGTAAATAATGACAATTATGATAAATCCTGCTGTGAAATAAATTCTTTTAAGCATTGTCATCACTAGACCTAAGTTTATAGATGAATTTTTAGTTATAAGAATTCCCTAGATGTGAGGATGGGAGACCATTTTTGTAACTACCTAAAAAGCTGCTGTGGAAGGTGTTTGGAATTTTTAACTCAAGGAACTCTATCTTGAGGTTTTGATTATTTTGCATACAAATGAATCTTTAATCAGAAGATGATTATCTTTTTAAAACATTCCTGAACATACAAATACTGCTGACCTAAGAAGACTAATGACTTAATTATATTTTTTATGAAAGTCAATACATTACATTACATTAAGCTTCGGGTTTCATGTGTTCAACTTTCTTAAAACCGAGATACATTTCTCCACACCATTTCCTTAAAATTATGGGAAGGGGGAAATGACCATTTAACCTGAGTTGTTTCTAATGCTGTCTTCTCCTCTTTCATTTTTCCTCTCAGAAGTTAAGCAGGACTACGGGAAATCTGTATACAGACAAATCCTACAAGTGAGTCATCAAGGAATGCAATCACAACAACGTCAGCAAAACTGCAAAGATCAGTAAAACTGAAGATTTTATAGATGGTAAAACCGCATGACTGAGAGGAGTGGGAGATTAGAGGACAGACTGAACACAAACTTAAAAAAAAAAAAGAAACAATATATTCCATGAGAAAGAGACAATTTCTTTGTCAGCACTCTTGCTTTTATGTTTGGCAAAAAAAAAAGGAGTAAACATTAGAAAAGTCTAGACTGTCATAGAAGGTGGCCATAAACTACAAGCTAGGATATATAGTTATTAGACAAAGAAAATAACATAACAAAATCAATCTAATGGAGTACAAAAAGGCCAACTCGAAAACCTCCATACATTTAATAGGAGATGAGGCCCCTTCTTTAGTTGTAACCATTAAGAGATCTTTATTTTGCGCAACTGCAGTCTTTAAACAGCTTCTAATAGAACACAAATATGGTAAATTATTTCCACGGCTAGTGAGGCCATGTCCAAAAGCTTGCTTGCTTGCTTGCTTGCTTGCTTGCTTGCTTGCTTGCTTGCTTGCTTGCTTGCTTGCTTGCTTGCTTGCTTGCTTGCTTGCGCGCGCGCGCGCACGCACGTACGTACGTACGTATGTATGTATGTATGTAATTTTTTTTAGTATTCCAGTCCACACCTATATATGCTGTCAGTTATATTCATGGGCATTAAAGCACTGGGTATCAAAACTGTAGAGGATTAATGGCATTATCAATTGATAATAAAATTATCTAAATATTGCTTCAACTATTGAAAGATCAGGAAACACACATATTACTTGAATTAGATACAGGTCTAATCTAAGGCTCATTTTGGAATAGGATGCTGGACTAGACAACAGTAATTATTAAAAACCCAACTAATTAAAGGGCTAACCACGAATGTTCAATGACCTAAATAGTTTACATATGATGGAAAAGGCATATCACTCTTAGAATATAAAGATTTTTTAAATGTTCTCTGCTACAAAAAATCCAGAGGAGACTCAATGTATTTTCTATTATACAGCTATAGGATGCTTTTTTTTAAAAAAAAAATCAAAGACATGGATTTTTAAACAAGTACTTAATAAATTTATGCATAATAAATTCCAGTAGGATCTTCTGTGTCACTTCTTGATACCTAGGAGATATACTTGTTTGCTAATTTGTATCTTGGAAAAGAAAGTTCAATGATAAATAACTGGGCAAAACTCCCTTTTTGGGTGAAAACCCACTGCCGCATACGTGGATGAAAAACTGCTTATTAAGCAGGGCTAGTGGAGTTGAGTGGACATGAATAACAAACACATTTTTATACTGGAAAATAATGATAATTTGGGTTTTTTATTTATTTTTTGTACATGTTAGTGGCTGCCTTCTGCTGCTCTCAAAAAGATAAAGTTAATTATGATTAGTTCTTGAATGAGGAAGTTCTTAGTAATTGCAGTGTTAAAGTCTTAATTCAAAGTGCTATCCTTATCTTAACAGAAAAGCCAATGACAAACCATAAAAAAATTATTAAGAAAACTGTACAACATAAATGTACTCACTGGGAGTTTTAAAAAAACCTACTAAGCAATACTCTGGCTTTCACTTGATAATTTAGCAAAGCACACAACATTAAATGTTGTGATATTGCTTATATCAGTGATGGCAAACCTTTTTTTTCCTTGAGTGCCAAAAGGGCATGGTCATGTGCTATCACGCATTCATGAGTGCCCACACCCATAATTCAATGCCCCCTGGAGGCCCTCTAGAGGCCAGAAATGGCCTGTTTCGCAACTTCTGGTGGGTCCAGTAGGCTCGTGTTTTGCCCTCTCCAAGCTCCAAAGGCTTCCCTGGAGCCAGGGGGTAAGGTAAAAATGCCCTCCCCCATTTCCCCGGAGGCTCTCTGAAAGCCAAATACACCCTCCCAAAGCCTCTGTGTGAGC